>NC_090933.1:1400675753-1400979477 GCF_040938575.1 Ambystoma mexicanum
AATAAAATAAAGAACTAATCACTAGGAAAAAAGGGATGGACAGCCAAAGGAACACCCAGAAAAAGGAGTCGCAACGCAGCAAAAGAAATTCCGACCCGCCCAGTACGCGGAAAAACAGGAACTGGCTGTGGAGTGAGGGTAAAGTGTGTGCCCAGCACACAGAGGGACGCATGCATGATGTAGGCCCTTCCCCTTCTAAACTCCTAAAGTGACAGCTATCTTTTTCAACCTGCTTTTCCGCCCGCCTGCAGGTGCAGGAGTTCCCAACCAGTTGGGAAGGAGGGAGAGCCAGGACGACAGAGAAATATGTATTTAAATTAAACAAACATCTGCACGAAAACGAAGTAGAAAACACTACAAAACCCTACCCTGCGAAAAGAACAGAGACGATGCAACAGATAGAGGAATGCAGCACGATGAGTATGAATACAGGGTTGATAGGCGAATTGTTATCTACAAAAAAGAATACGTCTTCAGATGGCAAAAATGCACAAGTGTAACCAGTCTCTAGGGCTCAAAATGTACATGGGGGCATTTATTGGTCAATAATGCCTTTTTTTGGTTCTTTGGTAGTTCGACTGGGTCTAACCTAGCTTTGAACGATGATGCAAGCAGATCAAGGTCAGTTCATGTATGTTGGATCGTGTGTGCCGAAGCGAGCAGGATCAAACGCGGTAGCCTTGTGCGGTTCGTAGCTGACATTCGGCAAAGCAAATCGGGAGGTTCACCCA
This sequence comes from Ambystoma mexicanum, assembly GCF_040938575.1. NCBI lineage: Eukaryota > Metazoa > Chordata > Amphibia > Caudata > Ambystomatidae > Ambystoma > Ambystoma mexicanum. Next base: position 1,400,676,485 of record NC_090933.1, read on the forward strand.
GATCTGTTCAAGGTCGAGCTGGGTTGAGTTGGATTGTGACTGTCAGGAATGGTCGTTGACTGATGCTCCAGTGGTTTTAGTCTGTGATTGAAGGTTAAGGTTTGAAATGGTGATCTAGCTCCTCCGGTTTAGTTTTTCTGGCGAAGCGGCAGTTTGATTGAGTTGTGGTGTTCGCGTTGGCAAGTGACTCTCCAGCAGTTCCAGCTGGCTCCCGGTGATGAGCAGCGATTTGAGCCCAGCAGGTGACGGGCTCAGCGAGGGCATGATGGAGCTGGTTCGAATGGACGTGTACCAAAGGAAGCACCGGCTGGATCCCTCGAGTTCAATGAGCGATGAACGCGACTCAAGGACAGTTCGACAGGTTTGGTGCAGCACAATAAAGAGCCATAGCTGAGGTGATCCTCCAGATGCTATGGGACCCATTGCAGGGGCTGTCGGACAGGATGAGTCATTTCAGGGTGTGCTCTCCAGCCATGGGAGATCCTAGTGCAGAGTGGCAGGTCCTGGTCCACAGCAAGAGTCACCTCCAATGTGATCTGGGATTGTTTAAGGAGCAGAGCTTTATTCTGCCTTAGAATGCTCCCTCTTCACCTCAGTGGTTGAGGGATTTGGAAAGTACAACTCTCCCAAAAGCGGTCCAATGAATCATTCTCAGGTGTTTGTTCCAGGGTGAATAAATTAAGTGGCGGGATACCCCTTCCTTTAAAGGTAAATGGCCACAGGTGATTGGACTAAAGCTAACTTGCTTTAGGTTTCCAATCCCTGCTGCTGAAAAGAGGGGCTTTTCCTTCTTACATCACACCCAAATTGACGGAGAGAAACAAGATGGTAGAACCCTCCTCCAGTTGCCAAGAGCTCCCTCTGTATACACTAACCCTGCCCTATTTCCTTCTCAAAAGAATCGAAGCCCTTTAGATATGCAGCACAATGGTGTGAGACTACTCCTGTATGAATGGTTGTGCTCCTTTGATCGTTGCTCCAATGCCATCTTCCTGTTGAGGGGTCTTCTCTCTGGGCATGAGTTACCAACCCTCACAAAGGAATCAAAGAGAGTCAATCCCCAAGGCTAGCAGAAGGCAGAGACAGCCCTGTCTGGGGAAAATACACACAGCCGAGCTCAGCTCTTAGAACTGATATGTGTGATATAAAACTGCTGTGGCTGTTAGGAGAATACCATCCCCCATGTCCTAACTTAGGTATGTCTTACATTTGCAGATTATTTGGCCAACAGGATAATACGTGTTTTGGTACAGGGATAAAGGTCTAGTCTGTCACTTGCAGACTTGTCTGTCACTGCAGCTGTCAAATGGGCACTTTTGTCCTCTGACCCTGCTTTGTGCCACTGATAGATCAGGATACTGATGCAGCACCACACAAGTGTAAACTATGCTACTGCATGTAGTCTATGAAAGGGGAATCTCTCACTAGATTGCCCTTTCAGAGAGAGAATTACCCATATCATTATATTAATGTATAAAAATAAAAAAGCCAGGGCATTTACGCCCTTGCCAGAAAGCAATTCCTCAAAGTGACTCTAACATTTTAAATTTTCTGTACCTGTAGCACTCCGCCATCAGTAATTAGAATGTACTCTGATTGCAGTTCAATGTCAGCTTCATCAAATACGAGGGTCCCCCCTATGGGTAAATAAAAAAATGAAGTAAATATCACATGAAAAGATAGATGCATGTTTACATTCTACAAAGAGAGATGGGTGCTATTCTATTGGTTATTCGTACATTTAAAAGAGTGTAACATTGTATTGTATATATTTCAGTTTAGAGTCACAGAAGGACTGGCCATCCTTTTTGCATTTGCATCTCAAGTTTACATCAGGGCAGAAGTGAATCACCTATCAAGAGCTTAGAAATGGACTATATCTGTGGTGTTCTCTCGTTCTTCCATCTCTTAGATAACAGACTCCAAACATATAAAGATTTCCATTAATTCGAAACAATCTTTGTATCATACACAAAAGGAGCATAATGCTCCCCCTATCAATCCAGGTTCCTCACTGTTCTTGCAGCCCCCGGTTGTGTCATCTATATAGAAGCCCTCTGATGCTTTCCAAACATGTTTCTCCATTATAAATTCCATACATACATATTGATATCCAGCCTTCCAACAACACCCAACAACCATGATTGTTGTATTCTTCTATGAAAACGTGGAGGGCACTAAGAATTATTTATGGTTGATTCCATTTTAGCATAAGCCATATGAACATTGATGTAGGTTATTGTGGGTGCAATACCCATCTGTGTTACTACTTCTGTGGTTGTTCATTTACTTTCACTATTGATATTTAAGGTCCAAAACCTACAATTTCAGTTTTAAACCAGTAACACGCTCTATTACTTGTTCTTTATTGAGACTAGCTTACATTTGTATTTAAATCCACCTTGATCAAAAACTGTCCTGTGTGCCCTCACTATTGTTCCTCATTGTTTGCATTTCTTGGTGCTACATTTTAGTAAAACATCAACGCACAATGTTTTTTAACACAGGCAGCAATTTAGTAACCTGTATTTACAAAGCTACTTGTTGTTTAGTTATTGGATGTTAGTGCACAAATGTAGACAGGTTATGGAAGGGAGGTCTTGGTCTGTCTGATATAATCCTGTGTGAGACCATGTTTTCTTCAGCTTCATGGGCAGCTGTAATGTCTTCTCCCCCTAGCGCCACCTCCCCTGTATGCCAGCACCCACCTTTCTGTGCACACTGATCCCTGTTAGCTTCCATACACACCGTAGCTGACATGATACTCGACACCACTTGACACACACACAGCAAGGAGGAAAGTGGGCGGGAGATGAACAAAGAGTTCCACTTCGGTAGCCATGGTGCTATCCTTCGTTTACAAAAATGCAAGAAAGGACTAAAACATGAATACTAGAAAGAAGTTGGTAGAGTGTGGTTTGGGGAGCAGAACAGGAGGAGAGTTCTCGAAGGGGAGAAGTAGTGTTGGGTGGAGTGTTCAGTGATTGGCAAGATTTTCTTTGAATAGTAGGGTTTGCAGGTCCTTCCAAAAGTTTAGGCAGGACGTTTGTGAGCTTTGTGTGTGGGGCCATTTTGAGCTGCGCAGATAACTTGTTCCATGGAAAGGTATGTAGCAGGAAAGGTCACGTTTCGTGGTTTTCCCTTCTTGTAGTTCTTTGTTTCCACTCTGGCAATGGTATGGATTCTGTTGGTGTGTTGACCTGCAGAGATGGTGCATGTTTCTACTAGACAGAGTGGTGTTGTAGTGGTAACTGCTCTTTAGGTGATGCATGATGTCTTAAACATGTTGTTTGGAGTGGTGCCCAGTGCAACACCTTGAGAATGTGAGTAATGTGGGTGAGTCCTCTTGATCCTATATTGAGGTGTGATCGTGCTGGCCAGCTTGCAACAGAGCCACAGTGACATATGCGAAGTCTCTGTTCAGGTGGGAGATGATCAGGTCTTGGACGTCTAATCTGAAACTCGTTAGTATGGAATTTATGAACAAACAAATGTATTCCTGCCATATATTGTCAGGTAATTATCCTTTTTTGGTTATTATTTAAACAGCAAGTTATCTAGGCATGTTTGTGTATGTGGGGTTTAAATTCAGCCCCAAGATGATGTGAACCAAAAGGCCAAGCAAGTCCTCAAATGCGATATTCATCGGTGGCAATGGAAAGGCACACTGGTCAATAGAATGGAAATCTTGCCTTAAAACTCTCATACTGTGGTATGTGCCTAACAGGTTCAAAGACAGATATTTCTCCAAAGCACACGAGGAAGGTGCAGAAGGAAAAGGCACACATGAAATGAGAGACTAAACAGCAACAGTTCGCATGGAAAACCCCACACACTACAAAGCAGTGCATCTGGAAAGGTGGGCCAAGTGTGTCTTGCATGAGGAAGCAAAGCCAAGTGATAGTTTTTGTTTAAAGCGACTAAAAACCTACATTTTAACAAAGAAACGTACACTATATGAAATGGGAAAACCCACTTTTCAACCTTGACACTCATTACATGTTAAATGTAGATGCACGTTGTGAATAACTTGTAATACACAGCCCTGCATTTTCAACTGTCCGATTAAGGAACAAATGTTACAATGGGGAAGGGGTGGTATGAGAAATACATGCTACCAATTTAAAAGGCTATTTCTTTGAGATTTCACATGTACATTTCAGTTAGCTCCGGACAGTGTCATGTGGGTCTCTGGGCAGATTTTTCCACATCCCCCATTGAAATGCTGCTGGACTCGTTCTCTGCATCAGACCTCTGATCTTTGATCTGTGAGACCTCGGCTGAAGCATATCAGGAATGCTGCCTGGCTCAGTAGAACATGCAAAGAGAAATACACTTGTAGATCGAATTTGTGGTGGACTTCAGATAACAGATGCAGGCCTGACCATTGAAGACCCTGGCCCTGCACATCCAAGCTGGTTTTGGCAGCCATAAACTGACCATCAGCTTCAAGCCAAAGGCTGCTAATGGACTTAAATTGGAGACTGCATAAACTTCCCTGTTGACCCAGAGCAGATGTTCTACACCATGCGACTTCATGGAATCCAGTACTGTGAGCTGAATCGAAACTTAACCAATTATTTCCCATATTAACTATATGTATATTGGTTAACATTGGACACATCATTTTCCCTTAATAATAGGTGAACTGAAGAACACATAGAATCAAGACAGATATCATAATAAACTTCAGGACGAGCCAGTCATGTTCCTGTGAATTCCATATACGTGCAATATATGGATTTTGTGTTATTGTAGAATACATGTTTTTAGCATAAATGTTAGAAATCAGGAAATTGGGGGCTAATAGCATGGTAAATTAGTGCTTGGATTATGGAGTTTCATATTTCCAACTATGTTCATTTTTCAATAAAGGGCGAAAAATCATAGCACGTCCCAGGAATGTCCTGTCAAAACCAAAGTAATTTTTCTAGGTCCATCATGGATGAATCAGAAAATATGCATATTATTATGTTTATTCGTAAATTGTCAAATGTTCCCATGTTGGGACTTTCTGAGTGGAAAAATCTGCAATATTTAAATGGTATTTTAGACAATGATTTTCTCCTCCATTCATTTTCCATAATTTAAATGTCAACATCCCAGACCCTATTGGTAGAGAGAGGCCGGACTGGGGGGTGGAGAGGAAAATAAATGACCCATCATATGTGCGTGAATTCTTACAGGACCCTCCCCAATAATGAAATTGGGATTGTGTCATACCTGGTACATAAAGTCAAAGCACTAGGAGAGAGAGGCATTTCTGCTGGTGATTCTGCGGGAGACTTTGTGGGGGGGAGTTAAGACATCTTGAAGTTTGCCCTTAACCTAACTGAAGGCTCTGAGACATCTCCCTGACCTTGCAAGAGGGAGACCAACTGGGCAAGCCTAAAACCTGACTGGACCCTTTGGTGACTGTGCTGTGACCAGAACTGCTTTGTACCAGAGAGGAACTTGAGGCTTTCCTGAACCTTAAACTGAACTCTCCAATGTAAGTATATATATATATATATATATATGACCCAATGTTTTATTTTTGTATTTATTGAACATTTTTATGTCACCTATACAGCGGAAAGTGTTTCCAGGCACCACAAGACAAAACGAGGGGGTGGGCATAGGAGAAAACAACAATAACCGTCCTACGAGGCCATGTGAAATTCAGATTGTTCAAGTGCAGTATCAAAGCGCAGGGGGAAGGGGCAGGTCAGGGAAAGGGATGGGATAGGGGGAAAAGTGGAGAAGTGCTGGAGAGAGGGGGGCCCAGGGGGGTGGGCAAATGCTAAGGGGTGCCCAGGTGCGCTAGTGCCAGGGGGAACCAGGAGAAGGGTAATAATGTGATGGGGGAGGGAGGACCAGCCTTGGAAGGCTAATCAGGGAAGGGAGCCTGAGGGCAAGTGCTAGTGGGAAGGGGATAGAAGGGGAGACTGGACAAGGGATGGTCTGGCCCCGGGTAGACTCATAAGGGACACAGGCATCCAGTCATGGCAGCAGTAGGAGACTAGCAAAGGAGGGTGAGAGAGAAGGAGGTGGAGAAACAGAAGGTTTTGAGGAGCTTCCAGAACTTAAGGAGATCCCGCTCAAGACGGAGAGGGGCAGGGAGTTTGTATCAGAGGGAGGCTCCTGCCAAAGAGAGCGATCTACCCCCCAATCTCTGCTTGGAGAAATGTCTGATCTGCAGAGAGTTGGAGCTAGAGGACCGAAGGACTCTATCAGGGAGGTATTTAGGGAGAGAGAGTTGAATGTATTGAGGTCCCAGGCCCCAGTAAGCCTTGTGGATGATGCAGAGGGTCTTGAATTTGATCCTTGCAGCCATCGGGAGCCAGTGGAGAGATTTTAGGGCTGAAGAGATGCAGTCCCTGGGCTTGAGGCAAGGATAAATCTTGTAGTCCTATTCTGGATTAGTTGAAGAGGACGGAGTGAGGAGAGAGCAAGATTAAGGAAGAGGATGTTGTAATAATCAAGCCTTGAGAGAAACAGAGCTCTGGAGACATTGTGGGTCATTACGACTATGCCGGTCTGGAAACAATGGAGCCGGTAAGCTTACCAGCACCATTGTTTCCAGACTGGCATATTACAGGTCTGCCTGCCGGAGCCGCTGTGCCGAACAGGTCGGACCCTGCCAGGCACAGTGGCCATGGTAGGCAGACCGGCACAGAAGCACCGGCACTGTTAATAACAGTGCCGGTGCTTCCGTGTTCCCCATTCCCATAGAGCCCTCTGGGACTCTATGGGAATGAGGATTTACAATTTACCGGCACCTGACTTTCCGGACCACCGGGGTTGTAATCCCATGGTGTTACCGGCAAGTCAGGCACTGGTAAATTATTCTGGTCCGGCAGCAACCCGCTGGTAGTACCGGCACGGTTACCACCAGACTTCTAATGAGCCGCATTGTGTTTCTGGGGGAAGTTGAGGAAAGGGAGAATGTCTCTGAGGAGGTCAAACTAATAGAGGGACTTCTTGGCAAGGTCAGCGATATGAGCTAAGAAGGAGAGAGAGGAGTTGAAGATAACACGTTTTTAGCCTCATATAAGGGTGAGGGGAGGGGGCCCAGGGAGGGTGGCCAGAGTGTAGGTGGGAAGGAGCTAGTAGGGGTCCCAATGAGAAGGATCTCAGTCTTACTGGCGTTAAGGCATAGATCATTAGCAGCACACCATGCCTGAATAGCAGTCAGACAGTCCGGAATGATAGAGGAGGGAGAGAAGGAAGAGGAGGAAGAGGAGGAAGAGGAGGGAAGCTTAAAGGAACGCTGTGTGTCGTCAGCATAACACTGGAAATGAGGAGAGATGATGGAGATCAAGTGGGCAAGGAGGGCAAGGTATATGTTGAAAAGCCACAGCAAGAGGATAGAGCCCTGAGGGACGCCGCAGTTGAGAGTGAGATAGAGCAGAGAAATGGGCCCAGTTGAACATGTAAGGTCTGATTCGAGAGGAAAGAGGTTAACCAAACCAGTGCCGAGTCCGTGATGCCCTGGGTTTCACAGAGCCTATTAATGAGGATGGAATGATTGACGGTGTCAAAGGTAGAGGACAGGTCGAGGAGAATAAGGGGGCAAGGTGAGTTGGAGTTGATCTCCAATGAGTGTGGGCAACGTGTCTGGCTTAACCTTTACCTTGAATAGCAGGGTGTGGGGGCAAAACCGTGTAGCCCCTTAGCAGATTTAACTCAAAATATTTATTTAATTAATTACCTTTGACAAAACACCACGGGGTGATCTTTGTTAAAATTCGAAATTAACAAAACTCATTCCCAGTGTGTGCTGAAAACTATATACTGTAAGGTAATTGGGTAGTCCTATGTGTCCATTCAACCACAGACGTCCTTTAAGGAAAAGGGTTCCTTACCCCAAAACGAAAATCCCCAAACCCTGCCTTTCATGTGAATGTGCTTTTGTTCTCAAGTGAAGAATATCATTGATTGCATTTTGCAAAACTGTGCATTTCTTTTGAATGTATTTTTGTTTCAAAACTTTTTTCTCATTGATTTCTTTGACATTTTACATGCAATTTGAAAGATGAGGTGTTCTCAAAAATGAAAGCTTCCAAGTGTCCAGTGCAACCCCATATATCTAGCGCTGTACATGTCATGTGTGACTTGTGATCAAAATGAACCTGTGATTGTTGAAATTGAAATCATATTCAGTAATCGTTGACAGTTTGTTTAGACGATAAGTACCTATATGCTTACGTTTATTCTGTTGTGTCACCGATAAGGTGGTGTGTGTCATTTTAGTGTGATTTTTTTAACATATAATCAAACAAATATATATTTTTTTCTGCACACCAGCCTGGTTCTCGACTCATTGGTGGCACAGGGGGTGGGGGTCTACTTGTCATGGATGGGACAAGAGTAGAGCTAATAGTGAACTTATTAAGCAGTGTGTTGGGTGACCTCTTGAATGGGGAGGGGAGGAACTTCCTGTGTTGAGGTTGGCATCTCAATAAACCGTTACAAGTAACAGTAACCTGTAATACCATCAGAGTTTGAGAAACATGAAATGGTCCAGAGTCAATTGCCTACATGGTTCGAAGCAGTATAAAAACTTGAATTACTACATAGACAGGATGCTACATATCATGCACCTGTTTACTCGGGCAAATTTAATTTGATATCCATTCCTTAACTAATTACCATTTGATTAGAAACTGTTCACAAAATATCATTTTCGATAACAAGATAGTGAAAAATACAGGGTGGTTATAAGCAGTACCTTGGATAAGGAGCATTTTCAGCACAGGTGTGTTTACATCAAGCAAAATGTATTGTCCTTGTGTGATAACTGCAAGGAAACCTTCATCAGGAGGCGATTCTCCTCCCCAGGTGAAATTGGAGGACCACACATCAATATAGAAGAAGTCAGCATTGTCCTAAAGTAGGATAGAATAAATGTCATTAAATATATTTAAACGTGTAAATAATAGTTAAGGAGGGCATGCAATGCACACACGGCACAGTGTAACCAAAGTGAACGATAGGTTCTGAATGTGGAGACTAGCATTGGAGGGAGGAGCCATGTGAGGAAGCCATCTGCTTTGAAAACACTATACTGGATGCACATCCAGGATTGCACACCAGACGAACTCTGTCTTCTCGGTAAAATCACTGCAGTTGCTTGTACCTCATACATGACTCTTAATCTGCAAAGAAACATAATTTCTCTTCCCTACAACTATCCCCACCCGCCCGATAATCCAAAACTGGATTCCAGCTCTAACTTTATTCATGAATGTGCTCATTCACGTACTGTGATCAAAATACACACTGGTATCGCACCTTACTTCTAAAGGGTCTCCAAAGAAACAGACTCACAGTACTAAAAGTATTTGGAAATGAGGCAACCTGGCTTATCACTGGCACCAGCGAACATAAATAATCCAGTCTTGCTTGTTCTGTAGTAGTTTAATGCAGGATCCCGGAGCATATTCAAATGCCTTACCAGATTCTTTGGAGATTTGCGGAATCACTGTTGTAAAGGCAGATTGCGTTCAAGATAGAAAGTACTGGGACGAGGAAAACAGAGCTGGAGGAGTGACAAGAAGTCGGAGCAGTTGAATGTTAACACGATTTGCAGATGTTTAAAGAGAAACACCAGCTGTTCTAAATGCGTTGCTGCTGGTATCAGCTGGTAACAAAACTAACTCCTAAATAATCTAAATGCTTCCAATGGACAAAGGAACAGCCCCCGGCCCAACAACAGGATGGCAAGTACAAAAACGTACCTCCAGGGCAGTCCAATTGTGTATTTCCATTGAAAATGAAAAGTGGCATGGTGAAAACATGCATTGCTGCAGTAGGGTGCACTACAATTGCTGTAGTCCAAACATGCATTGCTGCAAGATGGTGAAAATGACAAAGTAACATTGTAATGCACCTGGGTAAAAGTTTGCATAGAGCAGATCAGGTGTTCAGAAGCATGAACACACGCACTGTACTGACACCCAGAATTTGCATAGTTCTGTGCCTTAAACAGGGCCTGATTTTTCCATTGAAAAACGCGCTTGTAATAATCAGGCCTGTCGTCTTTTGAAGGGCTCTTTTTAGCTTTGGCCCATCAAACTATAACTGTTTTATTTACTTGATAATAGTATATTGTTTCCATTTTATGATTTTAGGCCACGTTCATTGAACATGTGTTTAACACGTAACTTTACAGTATATTACTTCATTGTATTGATTGCTGCCAATATTACGTGTTGCAAGTAAGGATGGGAACCCAGAGTTCTTCCTCATGCTCAACACTATCGTGTGCTCTCTTACAGGAGTGAGAGTGGACAGAAGAGGGAGCAGAATGTCAAGGGAAAGAAGGAAGATTGGTTAAAATGAAAAAGAGAAAGAGGGAGAAAAAGAGTGAGAGAGAGAGATGGAGGAGCATAGAGTGACCAGCTGCTGCAGGAATAGGGTGCCAGAAGGGTCTGATTTACAGGGCCACAGTATTTTTCATGCTTCCGTTTTCTTTTTTTTAATAAATTACTGTAATAGGCTGTGATTTATTTAATTATTTATTTGCATTTTTTAAGCGCACTTGCAGCCCAAAAGGCATCGAGGCGCTGTTACAGAGGATACACAGATTTAAGATTACGTACGGGTGCCAGAGGCTCTTAGTTACAGAGGATACACATATTTAAGATTACATACTGGTGCCAGAGGCTCTTAGTTACAATTTGGCAGGCAAATAGGCAGTGGAGGATACAGATTTAAATCACACAAAGAGTCTGGTTTTGATAGCCTTACGAAAGGCTAGGTGGGACTCAATGAGTCTTAGGTGAGGAGGCAGGGCGTTCCAATGCGGGGCTGCTAGGGTAGGGAAGCTGGAGCCACCAGCACGCACTTTCCGAGAGGTAGGCCTCACAATGGTGTTGGCGTAGATGGATCTGAGCGGTCTTGTGGCGGAGTGCCTGGTAATTCTGTTAGTTAGGTAAGGGGGGGCAAGTTCGTGAAGGCATTTGTGGGTGAGGGTAAGAGTTTTAAAGACAATTCTTTCTTTAACCGAGAGCCAGTGTACTTGCCTTCTGATTTCGGATATGTGGTTTCTCCTTGCAGTGCCGGTGGCTGCCCTTAGTGCATTGTTCTGGACTAGCTGAAGTTTGGCGAGGTTTATGTTGGAAGTCCCGACGAGAAGGGCATTACAGTAGTCAAGTCTTGACCCGATGATTGCCCTGGCAATCGTGAGGCAGCTTTGACGGGCCAAGAAGGGCCTGGCTGCGTTGAGGACTTTGGTGTAGTAGGCTGAGGAGGCAGCGATGGCATTGACCTGTCCTTTGACAGGTGAGAGTCAAGGTAGACTCCGAGTGTCTTAACATGGTTTGAGACCATAATTGGAATATTATCAATAGTGAAGGAGGCGTACTGTTCTCCAAGATTGCCGAGAGTGAAAGGTGAACCAATAAGAAGGAGTTCGGTTTTTTCACTATTGAGGCAAAGCCAATTCTCCGCCATCCAGGATTGGATGGTAGAGTAGATAGAGGAAAGGGTGTTGGAGTCTGCTAGGTAGTCGCCCGTGAGTGGGATGAGTACCTGCGTATCGTCCACATAGTTGGTATATGAGATACCAAGGGAGTCCAGGATGCTAAACAGGGGCCTCGTAAAGAGGTTGTAGAGAGTTGGTACGATACAGGATCCCTGGGGGACACCGCAGGTGAGGAGGCTGGGGGTGGCGGTGGCAACTTCATAAAAGACTTTCATGGCCCTTTCTTGGAGAAAGGAGGTGATCCATTGGCAGGCTTTAGGGGAGAAGTTTGCTTGGGTGGCTAAGTGGTGACACAGAGTATTGTGGTCAACCAAATCGAAGGCTGCGGAGAGGTCAAGGAGCAGTAGTAGGGCAGGTTTGCCTGCGTCTCTGAGCTCATCCATTTGATTGTTAAGGTCTAGGAGGGCCGTTTCAGTACCATGCCGGGGGCGGAACCCTGATTGCCATAAGCCGAGGAGACGGTTGTCCTCTAAGAACTTCTGGACTTGTAGGTAAGCTGCTTTGTCCAGGATTTTGAGCAGGAACGGTACGGTCATGATGGGCCTGTAGTTCCCTGGGATGGTTGGGTCGAGTGAAGGTTTCTTGAGAAGTGGGCATACCCAAGCTTCCTTAAGTCCTGATGGGACATGGCCTGATTGGAAGGATGAGTTGATGAAGGCCGTAAGGAAGGGGGCTAGACTGGGTGCGGAGTCTTTGATGAGGCTGGCGGGGCAGGCATCACCTTTGCAATTGGAGGGTTTAATGGAATTGAGCAAGGTGATGACCTCTTGCTCGGTAATCTTTTTGAATTCGAACAGCGGGGAGGACGTGGTCTTGGTGGGTGGCTTAGCGTGCATGTTCGCTATAGTGTCGGAGAGGGCTTTTTGGTGGCCACGAATTTTGCTTTGGAGGGTGTTAAGCTTCTCTAGCATGGCCGATTGAATGCTGTTACAGCATTTGTCATCTTTAATGATTGAGGAGGGGGGGGCAGATGGTTTTTCGAGTTCCCTGAAAATGGTGAAGAGTTCATTAGATCCTGACTTAGCGTCAGAGATCCGGGTGTTAAAGGAAGCGGCCTTTGCCAGAGTGATGTTTGTCTTGTATGATTTGGAGATGGCTTTGAACTTCTGTTTAGTGGCTTCAGATGGGTTTGCTTTCCATGTGGATAATGCAATCCTCTTCTGCGCACGTTGGTCAAGGAGTTCTTTGGAGAACCATGAGTTGGCATGTTTGGCTTTTTTAGCTTTTTTGAGAGTCATAGGGGCAATAGCATCCACAGCTGACGTGATGACATCCTTAAAGGTGTTAGCTAAGGTATCAGGGTTGTTCGAAGAGGGAGTTTGAAGGGCTGTGTTAAGGAGGTAGGGTGCCAAGTTCTCCACTGTGTGAGCTCCTGGCGTACGTGGCGGGACATGGTGGTGGCGGAGAAAGAGCCACTTTGTTGGTTCCGAGGTTGAATTGGATGTAGTGATGGTCGGACCAAGGAATAGGGTTGTTGTCCTTGATGAGAAGGGAGCAATTGTGATGGCTGACCCAGTCGAGGGTGCGTCCTTTGATATGTGTGGGCTGGGAGATGGAATGAATGAAGCCTAGGTTAGATAGTGCCTTCTTGAGTTGTTTCGCAGGCGAGTCTTTGGGGTCGTTCAGCCCTAAGTTGAGGTCACCGAGGAGTAGAACCTGTGAGGTCTTTTTGATGTTGTGAGACAGTGCAGTGATAAGGGTGTCGTGGAAGTCGGTGCACGGTCCTGGAGGTCTGTAGGCAATGTGCATGGATATGGTGCAGTTGGGTGAGAAATTAATTTTTAAAGGGAGGTAGTCGCTGCTGCTGTCAAGGATGCCTTCAACTACTCTGATGGAGAGTGTGTCTCTGGCGATGAGGGCGACGCCTCCACCTCTCTGAGAGGTGCGGTCTTTCCTGAGGATGGAATAACCAGGTGGTGAGCTGTGTTTGTCCCATTGGTTTAATTGAAGTGTATAAAATGCTGAATTATCTTGTCATTCTGTGCAGGAACCAAAAGCAACCACTCTCGCGTTGCACCCAATTACTGCCCACTTCATTCACTTTACATCAGTTCTTAATAAACATCAGATCTCACGAAATATGCATTTCTTAAGTGATATTCTTCAAGTCCAGTTCTTGAACCAGGTGTCACTTTGCATTCCTGTACAGTGCTTGTAGTTTTATTTCTATCAGAAATGTGCAACTACAAGTACCAGAATGAAAAGTGAGGGGAAAGAGCCAGCCATGAATGACTATCTCACAGAAAATGGAGGTGGCATCGTTGGACTGCGTTAAAGTGACTTCGAATTTTGGATGGAGACGCTAGCCTGAGCTTTTGTATGAACAGACGCTGTTTCATTTTCTGTCGGCTTTATAGCTGCACTTGAAGCACTGTGTGTGGTACCTACCGCACCCTCTCTGAATAATTGTTACTCTGCTCTTGGACCCTAAATAATTGTTGCTGGCTCCAGGTCAGTTTTGATACCGTGCAATGCCCCATCTACCTTCTTCCGAAAGAGCCCTCATCAGGAAAAGGGATGTCTGATACCTTAGACTGTATCTCTGGGTAAAACATTGAGCGGATCAACCAGCCTTGGCTTCGGAAAACCACTTTTGCAATTTTGAACGATGTTTTAAGGTAGCTTCATTCTTGTTCAAAATGCTGTATGCATCATTTTTATCATCGAGTGAATAGTACTCCAGCAACTGTGCCGTCTAGCCCTACATCTCTCACTTACTTATAAGGTGATAGGATGCTCAATGGGGTTGACTCTTTATTGAGTATTATTCCCATGGTTAATATTTCTTTCCAAGTAGATCACCAGGCTGGACCTAGAGACTATTCCCCAGGGACCCTGGGTCAGGCCAGCATGTTTCAACCCTTCATCCCCTGTAGAGAATAGCCCCTCTGCAGGCCTGGCTCTGTTACTGGCAGGTATCTATCATGAAGGCTTGTCTTTTTTTCATGTTAGATTCAGCCTCAGATCCTGCATAAGATCCTTCATTAACGAAGCAGATGAGTCATCTGTGTCTGTCTCTGCTGAAGGTGTTGCATTACAGTCAGTGTGGAGCGGGTGCAAGCAATACATACACCCTTGTCTTCCACATACATATTACACATAAAAGATGATTTTCAAGGCCTCTCCATGACAGTAGGAACTCAAATCTTAGCCCTGGTTTGGAAGCAATAGCTGTAGGCTTTTCTTCTGGCCTTTTGTTTACAGGGCCTCTGGCAGTGTTTACCATGAACATGTGGCTGCAGATTAAAGTTTTAACCATGCTCAAAACTTTCAGACAGTCCTTTCAGACTATGGAAATCTCATGAAAAAGAATAATTTGTCCAATGAGGAATCACTTTCACAGAGCATATAGCATTTGGGGGTGGGGTCTGAGCATGGGCCTAAGATTCTGTCCACCTCATTAGTTGGTGTGCAAACTCTGCAGATAGTGGTGGATAGCCTGCAGTTTTTTTACTGTTTAAATTGTACCAAGGATTCCCAGCCTGACAATGCAGAATGTTCAGATCATGGGACAATGCTAGAGGCTGTTGTGTTGTAGATGAGAAAAGTAGTGATGCGGGACGTTTTGCCTCTCCTATCTGCTCGGTAGCCATTTCCTTGTTCCCACAATGATATGCATCTGCCACAAGGTCCAGACTATGGTGGTGATGAATGGCCAGCCTTTTACTTAAAGTAGACTCATGAATCTAGAGTAGTTATTGTGCCCCAAACTGAGGTCCCATTTACTTAATACGTAATTCACTCCACCCAATAATACACTGTTCTCTCCACCTTCTGAAAAACGAAGGCAAACATAGCACTGTATGGCAAATATGGCTATGAACACATGGAAGTATATGTATGTCCGCATGGTAGTTAATATGTTAACCAGTAAGTCTTGGATGCAGATCATGCCTCATTACAAGGCTAATACAGTGGCATCAGAATTGGAGTGAGATACTTGTTAAGGGAGGAGCCTGATATCAGCCGCACTATCGTACCCACACTGTTTGAGGGTGACGGGTTTCTATTTGGGAAGTCTAATAAGTAGCACCTTGCCATACTTATTCCAGAACATTATGTATATTGGCACCACGGGATGGATATATTGCGGCTTTCCTAAAGCTTATGTGATACACTTTGAAGCTGATACCATGCGCCATGAGTTTGATCATCGGTTGAGTACTTAGCAGCTGGAGGAGTCTGGCATTAAGCACTGTATAAATCAAACACTACACGTAAGGAAATAAGTAAATACATAAATAGGCGTAGGCGACATGAAGTACAATATTTCTCTAAATAAATGTATGAGCAATTTTGCTTGGATTTCACAATGACTGTTTTAAAGAAGAAAGGTCTTCAAGTGACCATTAATTTTCCATGTCTTTCACTAGTGAGTTTATTTCAAAATCTGGTTTGTTTTTAGCTTTATAATATTGTTGCAAACAATAGGGATTTGTTGTCTTAAATATTGTTAAAATTATCCAAAATTACTTCATACTTATTTAGTAACGTTGGATAAGTAAACATATATTTCCTCATTGCTTTAATTAAACAGTTTAACAAACAAATAAACCAAATGGTCATTAGACCAACTCTGCAGTGCAACAATTACAGTGCGCACATTCTTTTTAAAATTATTTTCTAGCTCATTACCTAATACATTAATATTTGAAAAATAATAATGAACTGATATCTGTAATCAGCACCCACAATTGATATTTTTCATCTTAATGATTACATCCTCTTAAATATCTTGTTAATGTTTGCATGTCTCCTTCCTGCCTCTCTTATGGATGCAGGATTATGTATTGATTTACTAGGTGGCAAAAGTTGGTGGCTGTACAAATAATTATTTATAATATATATATATATATATATGAAATCATGTTATGTTTTTCAAAAATATATAAAAATGGGATGACAAGATTTATACTTACAAGGTTAGCGATGCCTTGTCCTTCGATGTTGACTTTCACCTTAACATGACCTGAGGGACTGTGACCATTTGTGATGCAGATGACTTGTGTGCTGGCGACACTCTGTACATCACATACTGTTCCAGCGATGGTGACATTCACGCTTCCAAGGTCAGAGCTGGAATGGATTAGAGCTCCACAGTGGGTTAAATGATCAACTCCAAATATCCAAAATTTAAAATGTAACTGGTACCTGAGATAGCTCTCATCCTTTGCTTCAAACAAATGCCTTCCCCTGGAAGTAATGTCTCCAGTGGGATCCCCAAACAGTTAGCAATTCATCTTCCCAAGTGACTTTGCCCATGGACTAAGATGCATTTATTGATTTCAGCAAATTCATCGAGACACGAGTATTAAAAAAAGCAGGTGTAACAAGATCTAATGTACCTATTATGACGTCTTTTATCTAGCCATCTACATACATGTTGAATTTGTTATTACAAGTAAAATTAGTAGGACAATAAAGAAAATGTGAACAAATTCCAAACACATTATCTAATCAGCTAAAAGCATACTAGAAATTTAAAAACATTGTAAAAATGGTGCATACATTAAAGAAAAAACATAGTCACTTTTTGTCCAGTTACTCAATCCCTGCACAGAAAAAGTACTAAAATGGTTTGCCAAGTGTACAATAAGTACCTAAAGGACACTGCTTCAGTGAGAAATCCCTGTTTTAAAAAATGTAGGGGATTATGAATTTCAATAACTCAAAAAATAAAATGTGGCAAGAAATGTGCTATCAACAAAGATACAACAGATGGACAGGCGAGGAGGGCTAATGACTAAAAAAGCATAGCCATAGATTAATGGGAGTAAAAGGGCCGATAAGAGAAGAAGGATGGAGAAAACTGAATAAGTAGGACCACAGGGACTTCATTTGGGGGCCTCCAGGGGTCGCACCTGCGACCCCTGAGCTCTCCATTGCTACCTCTGTGGTCTCCCATGCTACCCCTAAAATAAAGGGGGGGGTTCAATTGAAGCCCCTGGGCTGTGGCCAGTGCCATGTGTTTCTTTGTTTCTGGAGAGGCTGGCTTTCTTGTTCAGGCCTCTTAAAAAAAGGGGGTTCGACAAGTGTAACACTTTGCACCAGACCTGCAGATGAACTGGCCTGCTGTTAAATCTCAGTTACTAGTTTAAGACATGGAATTGCTCATTGTACTATAGCTGTAAGATAGCTATAGCTGGTAAGATAGCTCAGTGGGTGGAGCGCTCACTGCAGCGATGTGTGTTTGGTCTGCAGGTTCCAGGTTCACATCCCAGCAAGGTCATCTCAGCCTTTTATCCTTCTGAGGTTGATAAATTAGTACCAACACAGGTTGGGTGATATTGTATGTATATTTGTACTATATAAAGCGCTTAAGCGTAATTGCTATGTAATGACACATCATTATCATTTAGCCTTGGACGTCTGCTTGCATTCATAGTAATTTGGTAACATGGGCTATACACACTGATATTAACAATACATATGGTGATCCATTCTTGTATGAAATGTATATCACATTACAGTGATATCTTAACCATATTTTTCATAGGGTACTTAGGAACAATGCTATGTGATGCCACTTCCTGTTTTCTCAAGGGGTGATGTCACTTCGGGATGGGGTCAATTTACATCACTTCATGTGATGTCATCAGAGGTCAAGGGTCATGTGATATCATTTCCGCTATCTCTGGCATTTTGGTGAAATGACATCACTGAAGGACCAGTCTCTGGGGATTGTTTAGAAGAGAGAAAGGCTTACATAAGGGTTCCCAACATATTTTGACTAATGACAGGTCATGTTTTAGAGGCAATTTGTGTAAAGTGGCATGTTGAACTTTTTTCAGGAAAAAGATGCAGGGGAGTTTCCTCCTCATTCAATTTTTGAGGAAGGGTAAATAAACTAAACTAAAATAGAACAAGGTGGGCCTGATTTACAAAGGTGTTTTTCAACGCGAAAATTATATTGACAAACGGTTTGTAAATCAGTCCCACTGTGTTTTATAGGGAGATATTTAAAGCTCCAAAGAACATATTAAATAAAGTGTAATCATGGTGGCAATTTACATTTTCTTGAAATCAGACACTTCCACTTGCTTCTGCTTGAATTAGTGACGCAAAACATTTGGGGTAAGATTTGAAAACCCAGACCTGCTCTGTTTAGCCTCATTCTTGGACAGAGGTCTCCAAGTTCGGCACCCTAGATGTTGACTCCCATGATCCCTAACCAATGATTGTGCTAGCTGGAACTTATGGTAGATGTTGTTAAACACATCTGTAGAGGAGACTACTAGGGGGCGCGGATAAAGATAGCTACCTAAGGACAAGCCTCCCTGCTCCAAGCTGCTATATGGAGCTCTGTCATGGTCCTGTGGAGGAGGCAAGATCCAACGTGGAACTGCCAAGACACTACAGGGAATAGGGCCAACTCGAGATCTCTGAAGATGATCACCCTGGGATTGCCACAACCGTGGCCATTGGAATATTCAGTGGCTACAAGTAGTATCTGCTGAGGTGTCAGAGGGAGGTCCAGCTACGCTCACAGTACAATTAGCTGAGCTTGATCAGCGACATGGTGTTATGCACCTCCACCGAGCTGGACCAGGAGAGGTGTCTGACTGTGGCACTGGCAACAAGGGCTGGAAAGACTTTAGTTGCCCGTGAAAACCAGGTGTCTGTGGCTGTCTGCAGAAACCATCGCCAGAGTGAGGGTGAAAGGTGTATCAATGTCAGCCACAAAGATTGGTATATGCCCCTATAGATGGAACCCTCAGTGCCTGCAAAGGTGCAAGTTGATTGAGCCGCACTGTTGTGAGTTTGGTCACATTTCAAGGATTGAAATACCCCTGCTAGTGGCTGAGTGAAGGGCGAGGTGGCAATGAGTGGCACAGAAGGGACCTGAAGCATAGAGATGAGGGAGGCCTGGAAGACAGCATGTGACCAGCTGGCAGTTTACCCCGATGGCTGTGGATATCTTGGAACTTTCTTGTTGTGGTGAGTAGAGGGGATACTCCAAAGGAGGTGGATTGTTGACTTGCTGCGGGAGACCGCTTGACTTATGATTGTCCTTTGAGATCCATGAGTGGATCCACGAGTGGTGGCCTGGAATCAATGACATGACATAGGCACAGGCTCAGCAAATGGGGGGAGAGTTGAGAGTACTCCAGACAGACATCCACAGTGTGTAATCGTACATACCTTTAGAGCGGAGGCACATAACACCTTTTTGGTGATCAAGGAGTGAGTGGAAAAGGTGGAGGACAGGGTGGAGGCCCTAGAACATAAGCTACTCTCTACCGATGTCCTGGAAGTAAAGATGGAGACTAGCTTGAAAGAACTTGAACACAGCCCACTTGAAGGCAATTAGCCTTGTTGTCTGTAATCCCAATTAGCCTATACTACCAAAATGTACTCTGATACACTGCTAGCCAAGTGAAGTAACCTATGCTACTAGAGTGCAAACCACACAGGCCACCCACCATCCACGTATAAATTGGAACTTCTTGTTTGTGAAACACCACTTTCTAACTAGCCCTAAGTGCACTATGTATGCTTCTGCCTCACAGCCAACTGGCACTAGTTCTAGATTCCACAGACCTTTCTTTCAGACTCTATTACAACTAGAAATATGGTAGTCTTAGCGAGTGCTGCATGTACCCCATCGTTACCCAGCAATCTGAGCCAACAACAATTGTCACACACTGTTAATCTTACCCAGAGTCTACCTAGAATTAATATACCCTGTCACTTTCCTTCCAGAAACATTAGACTCCGCTCTAGACTGACAAAATTATTCGAACTACCTGCCAGCTTAATAACCAATATTGGCCATAGGAGAAAATACCCCATAACAAACAAACTATCATAACCAAAAATACTAATCCCACTACTCTATCCACGTTAAAGATGAACAATCCTTTCTATAAAAAATACCAGCAGAACAAACCCCACTTATCAACATCGACTGATGAGGTTAACAACAGTACTCTACCCGTTCCATTGACAGGAAATCATGCCCCAAACCTTAAGGGGGCCTTAATAAACTCTAGAGCCTTAGTAGCTCATGCCACGGAGGTAATTGACTTAATTCAGGAAGACCACTATAATTTTCTAGCCATTACTGAATCATGGCTACATGCAGCAGCAGGCCCTGCCCTTATGCTCGCTATACCCGACAATGATACCATTCTTAGAGCAGACAGAATCGGGACTCGTGGAGGAGGCATAGCTCTCATAGCCAAATCCAACCTAACCTTAAGACTAGTCCCCTCTCCTGATGTCAAATCCTGTGAATCCCTCACTGCCAAATTACCCATCTCTGACTCCCAAACGCTCATCATTCATCTAATATACAGACCTCCGGGCCCCATCGGCGCATTCGAGGATGACATCTCCACCATTCTCTCTGACAATTTAAAAAATACCTCGCAAGTACTTTTGCTTGGGGATCTCAACCTGGGATTTAATGATCCCAAAGACCAGCAAGCAGCAATAAAAGGCAATGTCCTCACTGATCTCGGCCTCACTCAAAGAGTGACACTACTAACCTATGACAAAGGTAGAACACTTGACTGGGTGGCAGATTACAATTGCAATACCTCTATCACGGCCATATCCCCTCGGCTATGGACAGACCACCATCTTGTGGCCTTTACATTAGATGCCAAAGGCTTTCAAGCAAAAATAACCTAATCGCTCCTCCGACCTTAACGAGGAATAAAACGAACATTACCGCAGATAAACTCCTACCCCTAATACTACCAGCCCTCAATTCACTACCAGATATCACTGATTCCACCACCCTAGTTAATGAATATAATAAAACCATGACTGAAGCCTTAGACACCATTGCCCCTCTAAAAATGAGAAAAAGTAAACCCAGAGCACATCTGAACTCTTGGTGCACCCCACACCTCAAAACCCTGAGAACGGAAACATTAAATGTGAAGTCATGTGAAGGCAGATACCTTCTGATGTAAACAAAGCTAACCTTATCAATACCTCAACCATTTATAAGAAAGAAATGATGCGCACCAAGCAGGAAACGTACAACATAAGGATCCTGCAAGCTAACCCAAGTACAAAGGAACTCTTTGTTATCCTAAAAGAACTTGAAGCCCCGATCCTTGTGCCTGATAATTGTGTGAAGGATAAAAGTTGGTGTTCCGACATACAGAAGGCCCTCGCTAAAGAAATCACCACTCTTCAGGATAAAATTGCCCAAAAAAATAAACATACCCAACATTACCACACCCGTTAGCACTGCATCGCCTCCACTTAAACCAGCACAACGTTTTAGCTTTGCCAAAGTTTCAATTCGAGAGGTCGAAAAAATCATCCGCTCTCTCAAACCGTCTAACTGTCAGGGAGATAAATGCCCAGCCCAAATCATCAAAGATGCGGCTAGAGACCTAGCACCCTTCATATCGAAGCTAATCAATGCCTCATTCTCTATCGGCACCATCCCAAGTAATCTAAAAGAGTTTGGGGTACTACCGCTCCTCAAAAAACAGTAATTAGATCCTACTATACCCACCAAGTATAGGCCTATAACAACAGTGCCATTCGTACTAAACATTTTAGATAGTGTGTCTTATCTCTAAATACAGGATTATTTGGAGCATAACCAGCTACTAGCAGCCAGGCAATCAAGATTCAGGCCACAACGTGGTACCAAGACAGTGCTGATTGACCTCAGGGCCCAAATTGACGAGCTGAGAGACAAAGGGAAATCAGCCCTACTACTCCTTCTTGATCTCTCGGCAGCATTTGACTTGGTGGACCATAAGGTCCTCTGCAATCACCTTGACTCAGCAGCACACCTCTCCCAGAAGGCCATAGTCTGGATCCAATCCTTTCTAAGCAACCCAACTATGAGCGTCTTATCACCTTCAGCAGCAGCAGACCCAATTCCCATCACTCGTGGAGTGCCTCGGCGCTCATGTGTCTCACCCACAATGTACAATATATTTACTAAGCCCCTTTTCGATGATATGGATCATCTTGGTATCACCTACACCAACTATGCAGATGATACCCAGATTCTCATACCACTCACTGGGGATTATGATAAGGATTTGGCCTTCGTAAACACAATTTACCTCATCATCCAGGCATGGATGGTTTACTATGGTCTATGCCTGAATGATGACAAAACTGAACTCATCATTCTGGGAACTAAGCCTAACATTAATGAACTTGGTCACAAGTACACCTCCTTTAATATTGATGGCAACACTATCAAGGTCGCCAAAGAGGTAAAAACCTTAGGTGTTTACCTGGATTCTACCCTTACCTTTGCCAAACAGGTTAATTCCATGGCCTATGCCACAGCATACACATGTAAGCTGATTAGAGCCGGCAAACCATTTTTATCTAAAAATAGCGGTACTATCTTGGCCAGAGCTCTAATCTTGTCCAAACTGGTAACGCCCTTTACCTAAGCGCCAATAAGTATATCGTCAGTAAAATTCTGACTCCACAGAATAATGCTCTTAGAGCAGCACTGGGCATAGCCATAAAAGAGAACATCTCTGAGGCAGGGAGACAGAATAATTGGTTTTCCACTAGCGACAAAATATTGCTTAAAACTGCCTCACTAACACACAAGTGCCTAAATAACACTGCACCCCACTATCTCATAGAGAGAATTAAGAGAAAATCCTCCAACCGGCCCACCAGAACTGCTAATACTAATTGCTAGATCGTACCAAGGTTCAAAGACAAAAGCTGGAGGGAACAGCTTCCTAGTCAAAGCTGCCCAGCTTTGGAACTCCTTACCCCCCTCCCTGAGGGCGAACCAAACATACCCGAACTTCAGACACTACAATGTCAAATGGTTCAAATAAAATGGCCACTAAATGCACTTCAGCTACTGTCCTACTATCTCCACTCTTTTGCACATGTGAATAGACACCACTATGCCTATATTATGTAGAACCGCTCTTTTTCATTTAATGTATTCCTGATTATGCTTACTGTATGCATATATCTTACTGTTGCAATTGACCTTCTTGACTGTATTATAACTGTGTAACCATGTAACTATGTATCCTTAAGCTGAAAATATTCATGTACCCCCTGCGCCCTGATACCCTCGGGTCTAGCGCACATTACAAATAAATAAACAAACAGACAGGGAGAAGAAGATGCGAAGTAAGCTGGACGATGTGGAGAACAGAACACGGCGGAACAACATACGCCTGTGGGGACTTCCCCAGAAGAACAGGGAATCATCCTCTGATCTCGAGAGATGGGTCAAGGACTTGATTAAAGGTTTGTTAGTTCCGGAAGATTCCAGGACAGTGGTGTTCGACAGGAATAATAGAGGTGCGGGTTCTGGTCAGGGCCTATATCGGTCGTGGTCCAGTGCTACTACTTCCAAGTTAAGGAGGCCATTCTCAGGAAGGTCCACAGCCTGGGAACGTTTGAATGGGAAGGGAAATTGATTAAATCATTTCAAGATCTGTCGGCATACACCCTGGATCTACGGAAACAGTGTAGGCTATTGAGACCTTGGCATCAAACAGAAGGGATTAGGTACAGATGGAGATACCCCTTTGTGCTGTCCTTTCAGGTCAGAGGAGAGTTACAATATTAAAGGAAGGGAATAAGTCCGAGCAGGTTCTCCAGGAACTATGAGGCACCAGCAATCATAACAGTAAGAACAATGGCAGACGAGGGAAAGATTCAAAAACACCTTTGCACATCCAGGGGCAAGAAGAAAAGTGCTGCCCTCGAAAGCCTCCTGTCGTCCTCCCTTGGGCGACTAAGAAGTGTCCTACACACGGCTGCCTGCCTCATCAAGGGTCTACGCAGAAATGACCACATCACCCCAGCTCTCATCGATATTCACTGGCTCCCACTGCACAAACATATCACCTTCAAGTCTTGCTGCATCATCTATGAGGCAGTCGCCCTCAACTCACCCTGCTACCTCATGGAGAAACTCAGCATCTCTGGTGGACAGCGCACCACCGAAGCCAGGACACGTGTCGACTTGGAATCTGCTGCTGCCAAAAGACAAGGACCAGAAAACAAGCCTTCTCTGCCTACTCCCCAAGACTATAGAACCTCCTCCCTGTCAGCATCAGACTCGCCCCCCATGATCCTCCAATTCAGAAAAGAACTCAAGACCCAGCTATTCAAGGAGTCGCTCCTCCTGAACATCTAGGCCATCACGTGGCCTCCCGCCCCACCTGACTCACCACCCTGTACAGCTGTACCCCTCCTCTGCGCCCCTCTGTATCCTACTCCATGCTGTATATCTGTTCTGTTGTTACCTCTGAAAAGCGCTCTCTTGTGTATCTGTATTGTTGAATACCTCTGTAAAGCGCTCTTTTGCTTCTTGAAGCTAGGTCCACTCTCACCAAATACCATAATAATAATAATAAAATAATAATAAAAAGTGACTGATCCTAGGAAGTTCAGAAAGATGAATGCTTCACCCCCAAAAACTGTCTCATAGATGTGCCTCTTACAGCAGGGAATGTTGGTATTGCTTGGTATTTTGTTTGTAGCTGTGGATATCGGGGAGGGGAGATTGTTGTTAAGCATGGATGCAGTGGAGTGACAGGGTTTCGTTTGGAGGAAGCGTCAGGTGTGTGGTGATCTGCACTCCTAGTGCCCCAGAGTTATCTGTGCATCTCATTGGTCAAGATATTGTTCATGTTATTCATATGGGTTGTGTGGTTGTTTTAGTTCTCGCATTTGGGATATGGAGGGGGGATTAGAGTGGGTGGCTTGGGGAAGGGTTGTGCTTCCTAGGTATGAAGACAAATAGAGTCGATTGGGAAGGCTGCATGGCTCTAGGATCAGTTTGAGTTGAGATATTGATCAGTCGATGCGGGTAAACTCAGGGGATGAACCCATAAGCGATCATTACTGCTGAGGGACTGTTTGTGGATTTGTTTCTCCAGGAGACTCACTTTAGGATTGGAGATGAGGCTCACTTGGGGGGCAAGATGGTGACACAGTCGTTTTGTGCTTCGGCAGGGTAAAGGAAAAAAGGTGGAATGGGCATTATCCTGGTGAAGTGCCTGATACTGTTACGCTCACCTCGTCTCTGCGGGGACGCCGGACGATGCTGGATTGCGAATGCTACTTCTATGGTCACTCCGGTCTATGATGCACCTTGGGGAAGTCTGCTCCTATGATAGGTGAAGGGAGCGAGTGATTAGAGAAACATTTGTGACTGGAGTGGCCCACCTCCCTCTGGTCAGTAGCCCTTCCCTCAGGGTTAACTCTCACCTTGTATTTGTGAGCGGTGAGCTCTCTGTCCTGCTTCTCAACGCAGGGGCGCCGTTACCGGTGTGGGTATCCTATGGACCTAGTTACTTCACTGGTCCACGGGACTGCGATTGGAGCCAAGACTGGCTGAGGCTCCGACTCTGTTTTTTGCTGTTTTCAGGTGAGTGAAGAGTGTCTTTTCACTGTAAATTGTAAGTCTCTTGTGTTCTTTCCCAATTGTCTTTCAGACTCTCTCCTGTCCCTTTCCTCCTTTCCCGTGTTTGTTCTTCTTTACAATGTCTGTTCCTACGTTCGGAATGTGTCCGACTAATGTGATGTTCTTTTGTCTCTGCAGGTGTTGCCTCAGCCGGTGTTCGCAATGTGAACCGCGTGTAGTCTATTCTTGCTGCCAGATGAAGAACGGGGAAGCGCTGAGCCGAGACCCATGAAGATGACAGGTAAGGTGCGCAAAGCGCTGGCGTTGGGCTTGAGGCTATTATGAAGATTGTTAACCTCCTGTCTTGTTTCTTCTCTTTTCCTATGTTGCAGGTTGCAGTGGTTTCCTGGAGCGGTACACGAGTGAACAAGCTGGATGGAATTCGATGTCCACTGCTTACAGGTAAGTGTACAGAATAATGAGTTCTGTTCTTTTTCCTTGTAGATCGGCGGTGTTGTTTTCCAGAGCAGATTTTCCGACCCGGAGATCAGGTAAGCTGTAGCTGGACAGGGTGAGCATTACGCTGCAAGGTGCAGAATAACACGGAGCACGATTTCCCGCCGGAAGAGGCTTATATAGCCAGCCACTGCCGAGGGCCCAACCACACCCAAAACACTAGTCTGCATGTTGGACTCATATCAGAACCTGACACTTGCCTTCTTTTCTGCAATGAGCCTGGCGCCATAGGCGTCAGGACTCGGACCAGGAGTTCTTCCTTATGGCTTTTGAGACCCATGGGGCCAATCTCAGACACTGCAATGTGACCTGGGGGCAAATATGTAAAGGATCACCAGGGGTAGGGTCACCAGGGGTATGAATCGTGACAGATACTGAAAGACGCTCAGGTAAAGAGGGCGTTAGAGGGGAGGCTACTCATGGTTAAGCGGTTCTTGGGATGGAAGAGCATATCGTTGGTTGCTCTTCATGCACCCAGTGGTGTCAGATACCTTTTATTGGGTTGGCTTTTGCTGCTGTGGAACAAAGAATGGGGGGGACTGACGATAGTGGGTGGGAATTTCAATATGATACGGCACCCTAGACTGGATTGAAAATCAGGGAGGGCTGGAGCTCAGAGGGAGATTGATTGGGAAAATGTGAAATTCACTAACCTTCTTGGGGTTTATTTTTGGCTAGATGTGTGTAGATCTCAGAATAGCCTGCTGGGGGGGGTAATCTTTCTTCTCCCGCTGCATAACACACTCTTGAGAATTGATCTTCTCATATCACAGGACTACGGGGGAACCGTTAAAACAGTTGCGGTTGAACCTTTAGCGTGGTCTGACTATGACATGGTGGTGATGACATAAACCTTGGGGGACCGTAAACGGGGTGGCCTTTGGTGGCGCTGCAATGATTCACTCCTTCAGGACGTGGTATTTAGGGAGTCTATGGAAAGGAAAATTAGATGCTTTTTTGAGACGAATGATACATGTGAGGACTCGCAACAGCATATTTGGGAGGCTGCAAAGACCGTTTCTTTATTGCTGAAGGGGCTAGAAAATCGGGAAAGGTGTTTGGTGGATTGGAGATTAAGGGAGGACATTACCCAGTTGAGGGCCAATATCAAGAGAGAAAGGATGTTGTGGCGGCAACTCCCTGCTTCTGGGAGAAGTTATCAGAACTATGAACTTCACAAAAAATATAGATACTATGAGAAAGGGGATAGGGGTGAGATCCATTCTGATCCATAGGCTCCGAGCTGTCAGAAATGAGAGGAGGGTAGAGCTGATAAGGGATGGGGTCGGAAATTATATAAGGGAACCTGAGGGGATTCTGCAGAGATTAGCAGAATTATATAAGGTCCTATACAGCAATGAGGGAATGGCCTCAGAATCTGAGGTCGAGAGTTACCTGAGGGATGTCCCCCTTCACCTCTCTGTCGTCTGAAGATAGGGTGACCTTGGAGGCTGAGATTACTTTTGGGCGTGGTGCAGAGGGCCGTTCAACATATGAAGATGGGGAAGGCCCCAGGGGAAGATGGTTTCGCGTCAGCTTTTAATAAAGTGTGGATCTGCTGGCTAGCCCATTGCTTAAGGTCTTTAATAGTATTAAAGTGGGTGGTGATGTGCCCCCCGCCACCTTCCTGGAGGACTTGATAACAGTAACCCCAAAAGAGGGAAAGGATTTAACCCACTGCTCAGTTTATAGACCAATATCACTCTTGAATATAGATTCCAAGATTTCCACATAGACCTGGCGTCAAGGATTGAGATCATTCTCACGAAATTGGTCCACCCGGAACAGGCTTGCTTCGTAAAGAATAGGCAAGGGGCAGATAATCTTAGAAAGACGATGGGTCTCCGTGTGCCCCCTGGTCCTTTATGAGAGCGGTACTGAGGAAGGTGGGTATGGGTGAGATGTGGATGGGCTGGGTCGGGGCATTATACTCGGCTTCCTCCACCAAAGTGATTGTTAATGGGATAGAGTCATGTTCTTTTCCCCTGTATGGTGGTAGTAGACAGGGTTGCCTGCTTTCATCTCTGCTGTACGCTCTAGTTATGGAATTATGGGCTACCAGTGCACGAAAAGATAAGGATATTCAGGGAATTTCGGCCCAAGGACAAACCTATAAATTGGCCCTATTTGCAGATGATACTTTGCTCCATGTGGTCAAGCTGAGGGAGTCTTTCCTGTGCCCTCTTGATGGGGTTTGCAGGGCTATGGTAGAATTCTGTGATTTACGATAAATCACACCAAGTCCGTAATCTTCCAGGCGTGACCGACAGTGCGTACAAATTGGAATATCTTCAGACCCTGCCTTTTGTAATTAACGAAGATGGTTTCCGATATTTAGGAGTGTAAATATCTAAGGAACTGACTGAAATGTTTGAGGTATATATATTCCCCAATAGGCCAGACTTAGGCATGATCTGAAAGATAGGGTAAGATGCAATTATTTTGGATGGCTATGCCTAACTGCATTAAGATGTCTCTTCTTCCAAAATTTGATTTCTTGTTTCAAATGGTGCCCAGGGTAGTGCCGGACACATTTCTCCAAACGCTTAAGCAGGCTCTGTTGTGCTTCCTCTGTAAGGGAGCTTACCAAAGAATCGCGTAAATCGTGTACGATACCCTCATCCTTCCAAGAGACAGGGGCTTTGTGGGACTCCCCGATTTGTCATGCTATTACAGGGTGGCACAGCTTCGTATTCTGGTGGATCATCTCATCTGGATCAGATCTAAGCTATGGGTGGGTCTGGGAAATGCTGTTTAGGCCCTGGTTTCCCTGGAAGAGTGATTGTGGGTCCCTCAGAATAGAATTCCTGAGAGAGTCCTGGAACATCTGGTATTTTCGGTACTGTGAAATGTATGGAAGGGGGGGAAACATACTCAATGGTTCAAATCATGGCCCTTTCTGCTAAGTTGCATATGGGCCACACCACTGCGAGACTTGATCAATTTGCCGCTGGGTTTGCAAAGGTGGTTAGTTGAAGGCCGGCTGTGGAAAACAGGACATATGTAGGATGGGGGACAGTTTCTTTCCATTGAACTTTTGGGGGAATACCTTCAGATTGGTGATCTTTCGGTATTTTGTTACATACAATTGAAGTGGGCACTCCTGGACCCGAGGTGGGGAGACAACCTTCGTAGGGAATGGACGGCCTTTGAAAAAATCCTTCTGGGAAGGGGGGAAACAAAGGGTCTGGTGTCTGCTATGTTAAGCGGCTTCACTTCGACACTACAGCTAAGTCAATGCCTAGTCTGGGATGCTGAGGAAAACCCTTATTGATGTATTTTTATGTCCAGTTCAGTACTCTGGATGACAACCCTTGTATAACACCCCCCTCTTAGAATCCCCCTGACCCCACTGAGCCAAGAAGTAGGTTTGTTTTGCAAATTAAAAGGTTTATTTGAAAAATTAAACAATATATATGTGTCACACTTTTATAACAAATTAATATCTGATAGTACACTTAGACATATGATGTGGATCCACAATGAGTAATGTTACAGTGGTACACTTGATTACTTAAGAGTAGTATAGAGGATGAGGTAGCTGAAATGCTTTATGGTTTCAAGGAAATGCAAGGTGCAATAAATGCAGTACAGAAAATAAACTGATATGGTTTCACAAGAGATAATATGTTCAATTTTCCCCTGGTGGCAATTCACCCCCCCCCTATATGCAATGCAAGGAGATGGAAGTAACACACATAGTCTTCAGAAATACTATCAAATACAATACGGAACTTAGAGGAAACAGGCAGAGTTTGAAACACAGGCCCAAAATGCTTTTAAATGTGATGGCAATGGATGGGAAAATGTGCTAACTGATTTTAATTCCCTCTAGAGATTCAGGGTGAGTGATAGATGCTTGTTGGTATTAGTTCGGGCTCACTTTAGCAATGCTCTATGAGTTATTACCAGGTTGCAAACGGATTTTAACAAAGGAAAGAATGGAGCTGCTATTTTGACAAGTGGAGAAATTGAGCCAAATCGCAAATCGCGGTAAATTTCGCGAGTGCGTAAATCGCGATTGCGGAAAAAGTATAGGGAGTAGGAAGTCGGTTCTAGGTTCGTTGGAAAGCCTAGAGATACGGACGATTTAATAAAGGTAGATTTTCGGATTTAAAGTAAAACTCAAAATGTCAGGTGACAGCCTGCAGCTTTAGAATTGACAGGTGACAGTTGTGCAGCTTTAAAAATGACAGATGACACGATTTCTAGGAGGCTGTTCTAATTAGGTTAAAATAGCTTGAATTAGATTATTTTAACTAAGAGATTGGTTCTGCACAGTTCTGCTAGGTACTCACAATATAAATTTGAACTAGGCCTCATCACGGATCTGGTCAACACGTCTGGCGGCGGTTCTGTCTGCTCGGCGGGTCAATCAGGCACCGGTTCTGTTCACAGCGATCCGGATCTCTGGTTCTGCTCACAGCGGTCTGGGTCAGCTCTGCTCTGCTGGTCTAGCCTCTCTGGATACAGCGGCCTCTGGTTTTGGATACTGCTCTGCTTTCCGGTCCAGATCAAGTGGATTCTGGATGTAACACTGCTTTCTGGGTACTGGCAAAAGTTCTTGGCAAAAGAATTCAGACAGCTCACCCGGCTGTGGAATAGTTTGCAAATGATTTTAAGGATGCTGAGGCCTGCTGAGAAGAGTTCTCAGTTTGTGGGTTTAGGCCCTTGCTTTAAGTTCTGAAGTAAATTTCTGGTCTCTGAAGATTGATGGATGTGAAGTCTGGAGTCTCCCGGCAGAGCGTCCCGCAGAAAATGGAATTGAATCTCTCTACCTGTCCCAGCAGTCTCTTTTTATGTGTTTTGGAAGTGGGTGTGTGCGTGGCATAACTGAGCCTGCCCCTCTCTACTTGTCATTGGCCCAATTCTCCCCTCTCCCATGATTGGGGGAAGGAAATGTGAGTCAGAGTGATGAGGTCTGTTTATGGGTCAGAGGATCCTCCCCTGGTCAATTTGCCCACAAATCTATATTTGATTCAAATACATATTTCCCAGATACACAATTTGTTGAAATTACATGTACACATTATATATCCCTTATGGTCCATGCTTGTCCGCCTCTGATCTTCCTGGGGGCTTGCATTCAAAAATGACACTATTTTGCACTTTTTGACTGGTTTACCAATATCGGACATTTACCAAAAATTACACACATGTGCGCAAGGAGTATGGACATTAATTGATGAAGTGTCAGATTTTTAACATGCAGACATTTGGAGTGAGACCGTATTTTCCGCTAGCAACCCCCCAGAATACACCACAGGGTCCTAACGCCTCTTAAAACGTGCACAAAAAAATCACAAGAATAATGATATTACTGATATAATTTTGACCAGTCCGCACTATGAGTTATCTATCTTTTTAACTTATGCCCTGGTCAAAAAGGGGTGTGGCTTCCCACATCACATGGTGGAAGAACTGGTTTATCCACTTCCCCCAAGCTCAGCTGGCTCTCACAGGCACTTCTCCTCCCACTTCTCCCAAGAGGAAGCCACTTTACAGCCCCCCAATATAACATTTGCCTGAGTCCATTGTTCAGTTTTCAGAAGAGTTCTCAGTTTGTGGGTTTAGGCCCTTGCTTTAAGTTCTGAAGTAAATTTCTGGTCTCTGAAGATTGATGGATGTGAAGTCTGGAGTCTCCCGGCAGAGCGTCCCGCAGAAAATGGAATTGAATCTCTCTACCTGTTCCAGCAGTCTCTTTTTATGTGTTTTGGAAGTGGGTGTCTGCGTGGCATAACTGAGCCTGCCCCTCTCTACTTGTCATTGGCCCAATTCTACCCTCTCCCATGATTGGGGGAAGGACATGTGAGTCAGAGTGATGAGGTCTGTTTATGGGTCAGAGGATCCTCCCCTGGTCAATTTGCCCACAAATCTATATTTGATTCAAATACATATTTCCCAGATACACAATTTGTTGAAATTACATGTACACATTATATATTCCTTATGGTCCATGCTTGTCCGCCTCTGATCTTCCTGGGGGCTTGCATTCAAAAATGACAACATTTTGCGCTTTTTGACTGGTTTACCAATATCGAACATTTACCAAAAATTACACACATGTGCGCAAGGAGTATGGACATTAATTGATGAAGTGTCAGATTTTTAACATGCAGACATTTGGAGTGAGACCCTATTTTCCGCTAGCAACCCCCCAGAATACACCACAGGGTCCTAACGCTTCTTAAAACGTGCACAGAAAAATCACAAGAATAATGATATTACTGATATAATTTTGACCAGTCCGCACTATGAGTTATCTATCTTTTTAACTTATGCCCTGGTCAAAAAGGGGTGTGGCTTCCCACATCACATGGTGGAAGAACTGGTTTATCCACTTCCCCCAAGCTCAGCTGGCTCTCACAGGCACTTCTCCTCCCACTTCTCCCAAGAGGAAGCCACTTTACAGCCCCCCAATATAACATTTGCCTGAGTCCATTGTTCAGTTTTCAGAAGAGTTCTCAGTTTGTGGGTTTAGGCCCTTGCTTTAAGTTCTGAAGTAAATTTCTGGTCTCTGAAGATTGATGGATGTGAAGTCTGGAGTCTCCCGGCAGAGCGTCCCGCAGAAAATGGAATTGAATCTCTCTACCTGTTCCAGCAGTCTCTTTTTATGTGTTTTGGAAGTGGGTGTCTGCGTGGCATAACTGAGCCTGCCCCTCTCTACTTGTCATTGGCCCAATTCTACCCTCTCCCATGATTGGGGGAAGGACATGTGAGTCAGAGTGATGAGGTCTGTTTATGGGTCAGAGGATCCTCCCCTGGTCAATTTGCCCACAAATCTATATTTGATTCAAATACATATTTCCCAGATACACAATTTGTTGAAATTACATGTACACATTATATATTCCTTATGGTCCATGCTTGTCCGCCTCTGATCTTCCTGGGGGCTTGCATTCAAAAATGACAACATTTTGCGCTTTTTGACTGGTTTACCAATATCGAACATTTACCAAAAATTACACACATGTGCGCAAGGAGTATGGACATTAATTGATGAAGTGTCAGATTTTTAACATGCAGACATTTGGAGTGAGACCCTATTTTCCGCTAGCAACCCCCCAGAATACACCACAGGGTCCTAACGCTTCTTAAAACGTGCACAGAAAAATCACAAGAATAATGATATTACTGATATAATTTTGACCAGTCCGCACTATGAGTTATCTATCTTTTTAACTTATGCCCTGGTCAAAAAGGGGTGTGGCTTCCCACATCACATGGTGGAAGAACTGGTTTATCCACTTCCCCCAAGCTCAGCTGGCTCTCACAGGCACTTCTCCTCCCACTTCTCCCAAGAGGAAGCCACTTTACAGCCCCCCAATATAACATTTGCCTGAGTCCATTGTTCAGTTTTCAGAAGAGTTCTCAGTTTGTGGGTTTAGGCCCTTGCTTTAAGTTCTGAAGTAAATTTCTGGTCTCTGAAGATTGATGGATGTGAAGTCTGGAGTCTCCCGGCAGAGCGTCCCGCAGAAAATGGAATTGAATCTCTCTACCTGTTCCAGCAGTCTCTTTTTATGTGTTTTGGAAGTGGGTGTCTGCGTGGCATAACTGAGCCTGCCCCTCTCTACTTGTCATTGGCCCAATTCTACCCTCTCCCATGATTGGGGGAAGGACATGTGAGTCAGAGTGATGAGGTCTGTTTATGGGTCAGAGGATCCTCCCCTGGTCAATTTGCCCACAAATCTATATTTGATTCAAATACATATTTCCCAGATACACAATTTGTTGAAATTACATGTACACATTATATATTCCTTATGGTCCATGCTTGTCCGCCTCTGATCTTCCTGGGGGCTTGCATTCAAAAATGACAACATTTTGCGCTTTTTGACTGGTTTACCAATATCGAACATTTACCAAAAATTACACACATGTGCGCAAGGCGTATGGACATTAATTGATGAAGTGTCAGATTTTTAACATGCAGACATTTGGAGTGAGACCCTATTTTCCGCTAGCAACCCCCCAGAATACACCCCAGGGTCCTAACGCTTCTTAAAACGTGCACAGAAAAATCACAAGAATAATGATATTACTGATATAATTTTGACCAGTCCGCACTATGAGTTATCTATCTTTTTAACTTATGCCCTGGTCAAAAAGGGGTGTGGCTTCCCACATCACATGGTGGAAGAACTGGTTTATCCACTTCCCCCAAGCTCAGCTGGCTCTCACAGGCACTTCTCCTCCCACTTCTCCCAAGAGGAAGCCACTTTACGGCCCCCCCAATATAACATTTGCCTGAGTCCATTGTTCAGTTTCCTGCAGTCCCCAGGAAATTCAATCAGAGAGGTGTCACCTCCTTTTTGTGGGGAAGCAGGATGCAGCTAGGCCTGGGAAGAGTGGCTGAGCAGGTTTCTCCTGTCGGGGGTATTTGTCAGGCAGAATTCAGCTAAATGTCACTTTAGTTCCCAGTTTAAATCAAACTTACACTTTTTACATATACATTAAATAATTACTTCCTCCAAGTCCTTTCAGAATATAGTTTTACATTGTATCCACCTCTTAGCAAGTCTTTCCTTGGTCTGGTTTGGGTTCCTCTGTTCAGTTTTACACAAAAGTCTGGTGGTTTCAAAACGCCGGCTTACTGATAGTGGTGAGTACCGGTATTGCAACCATTTTTGGGATTAAGAAAATGAATTCCCCACAGTTCTGAGTTGCTTTTTGGCAATCAGCATTGCCGTTCCCAATGGTTTCAGGCTGTGTGTGTAGCCCAATGGTGGTTTTAGGCAGTGCCCTCCTGTGCTCTCAACATAGGCAAAAATGGGTGGCAGCCTATTGTTCATGTTTTCCCTGTGCACTCTCTGGGGAGTTCTGGCCATCATTATGTTTTCCATGCCAGTATTGCACAGTTTTATGGTAGGGCTTGGATGCATGGGTAAAAACATCCCACAAGCCCCCCCTCTTGCGATGGCCATTCTGTCCTTTCACTGATGGAACTCGCAAGATCTGGGATGTTCGCCTCCTCTTCTTCCAATTCCATAGATGGCACAGTTCAGCATCTTTTCCTCCCTCCAGTCGATCAATCAGTTCTCCTTGCTGGTCCTGATGGGAGGATTGGGCGGTACCCCGGGCCCCTCGGGTCTCTGCTCCCGGTCCCCGGTCGTCCTCCTTGGTCAGTATCCATGGTTTCCTCTCTCCTAGGATGATAAAGCAAAAGCGGCAATACACATTCCTAGACATTTTTCCACCACTATTAATGATGTGGCGACATCTACATTTTATACTTTAATAGACATAGCATTCCAATTTTTAAAAACAAGATATAATTCAGAGACAGTGGCTTACAAGCGTCATAATATTTTAGAGACTATATATGGGATATTTTAGGGTTGGAACTGAATTACTCTGGAGCAGCCCCCTCTGGTATTGCAGAGGACTCCTCCAGTTGCTGCAGAGTGTGCCTGTGATGGCAATACTTCAGCTGATTAATATGGACCCACTTATCTTCCCCTTCCGCCAAATTACCTTTCGGGATGCAGATTTTGTAGGCAACAGGGGAGATCTTGTCTATAATTTCAAAGGGTCTCTTCCATGTAGGCAAACATTTTCGCTGTTTGGCCTGGTTCCTTTGGAAATTGTATAGATAGACCCGGTCTCCCACATCATATTCCTTCCTGGTGGTTTTCAAATCATAGTGCGTTTTCATACTCTCAGCTGATCTTTCTAGATTCCGCTGAGCATAGGCAAAAGCATGTTGGAGGTGTTTCCTTAAATTCTCCACATACTCATGAGCTGTGGAGGCATTTATCAGTGTCTGCTCTTGGGTCCTGTAGAGCAAATGCTGGGGAAGCACCATCTTGCGTCCGGTCATCAACTCAAATGGTGACATTTTGGTTGCAGATGAAGGGGTAGATCCGATGGCCATTAGGACCAGAGGTATTCGGATATCCCAACTTGGCCCAGAATCTGCCACAAACTTTTTTAATATGCTCACAATTGTCCAGTTGTAGCGTTCCACTGTACCAGAAGAAGCTGGCCTGTAAGCAATGTGTAGCTTCCTTTTCACCCCCAGTATCTCCCACATCTTTGTCATTAGTTCACTGGTGAAGTGGCTACCCCTGTCTGACTCAATCCTTTGAGGTAGACGAAAACGGGAAAAGATGTGGTTAATCATCAGGGCAGCTGCTGTTTCTGCTTTGCAATTTGGGGCTGGGAGACATTCCACCCACTTGGTAAACAAGCATGTCACCGTCAACATGTACTTATTCCCCCTAGCTGAGCGAATCACGGGGCCTACAAAGTCGATTTGTAAATCTGACCATGGCAGTGTCATTCCCCTCTTTTGGAGAGGCGCCCAGTGTGTGAGGGATGTTGGCTGAAATTGTGCACACACAAGGCACCCCCTCAAGTATTGGTTGAGGTCCTGGCCCATGTGTGGCCAGTATGCAACCTCTCTTAAGATTTCAAGTGTTGTGTGAAACCCCCTATGACCGGCTGTGGCCGCATCATGGGCATGACTTAACATCAGGCTTCGGAATGAGGTAGGAACCACCCACTGATCATGGCAAGCTTGGGATTTCCTTACCAACAACCCGTCTTGGATCCGGAACATTTTTGGACATTTCATCAACACTCTTAGGTCCTCTTTCCCAATGTAATCGGTATCCGTCAGGGGAAAGTTCTCAGGGTTCTTAATGTGTTGGTAAAACTTACCAATTATTGGATCCCCCTTCTGAGCTGTAATCAAATCAGCATCAGGGGTCTCCTTACTCCATTGTGCAGTTGAAAGATCATTGTGAGCATTTGTCTGGGACCTAGTGATAGCAGTGACCTGGATTTGCCCCAACAGGGACTCTATTTCTATTAGATCCCCGTGGATGGCCCCGGTTTTGGCTATCTGATCAGCTAAGTCATTTCCAGTTTTGTC
Source organism: Ambystoma mexicanum (assembly GCF_040938575.1). NCBI lineage: Eukaryota > Metazoa > Chordata > Amphibia > Caudata > Ambystomatidae > Ambystoma > Ambystoma mexicanum. The sequence continues at coordinate 1,400,713,676 of NC_090933.1, forward strand.
TGGTCCCTCTACTTTGGAATGACCCTTGATCTTTTTCCAGTAGATGGTCATCCCATTCGATGTGACCAGATCATCAATATTTTGGATTAACTTCCCATGTTTCAGGGGTTTGTTATTAGCACATAACATGCCTCTGGTTTTCCAGTTAACCAGGTGCTCCACGAACCCGTTCCGTACATAATCCGAATCTGTGATTATGACCAGTTTGTGGAGTTGATGTTGGACAGCAGTGAGGATGGCCTGATGCACAGCCATCAATTCTGCCACCTGACTACTTCGGGGACCAATTTTGTATCCAGCGGAGGGTTCTGGAAACTCCTTCACCCATGCATTCCCTACGCCGGCAACCAGTTCTTTCTCCCCGTTGTTGTCAACATGGTAAGAGCATCCATCCACATAGACAGTGGGCATTCCCTCACACTTGTCTTCTTCAAAGACTTTGTGTGGGGAATTAAGGTATGCCTCCATGTTGTCCTCGATTTTTAGACTTTCGTCCTCGAGACAGTTTTCTCTGGCACAATCATGCAAGTCAGCCAGACCTTGCGCGAGGGGACTCTTCTTGTTTTGGCCATATCTGACCTCCACAGGAAAGCCTTGCATTGACAGAATCCAGGAAGTAATTCGGGAAATACTCACATTTCCGGCCCGGATTCTCTCACTTTGGAGATATTGCAGAGGCTGGTGTGAAGTCTCCACTATGATGTGTTCCCCCTGGATAAACGGGCGGTAATTCTTCAATGCCTACACCGTTGCCAGGAGTGCCTTCTCACAATCGTTGAATTTTTCCTCCACAGAGGATAAAGTTTTGCTTGCATAGGAGATTACTTTATTGACCTTGTCATGCTTTTGGTATAATACTGCCGTCAAGCACGTATTAGAGAACCCTGTCTCCAGGAAGAACTCCTTGTTTCGGACAGGGTAAGCTAGGCAAGGCACTTGTGAGAGGCTTCTCTTGAGTTGTCTTACTGCCTCGAATTGTTCTGGACCCCATTCCCACTTGACCCCCCCCTTCAAGAGATGAATCAGGGGTCTAGTGATCTCTGCGTAGCCCTCAATGAACTTCCTGCTGTAATTAGTCAGTCCAAGGAGGTTCCTTAGTTCCCGCAGAGTCGTGGGGTCTTTCAGTTTCTGAAGTGCTTCCACTTTCTTTTCCTGGGGACAGAGACCCTGAGGAGTAATCTCATGCCCCAAGAAATTAACACGGGTTCTACACCACTGTGCTTTCTGAAAGGAAAGTTTTGCTCCGGCGGCCCTCAACTGCATCAGAACATAACGGATCTCCGCTATGTGTTCCTCCACAGATGAACTTTTGATGAGGACATCATCTACATAAGCCAGTTTACCCCCCACACCCAGGTCGGGCATGGCCTTATGTAGGAAAATGTTGAATTCATTGCCGGAGTTGAGGTATCCGAAGGGAGTCCGGGTCCATGTGTACTGCTGGCCCCCAAAGGTAAAAGCCAGTTTGTATTGGTCCTCCCTACTGACAGACACGGTCCAGTATCCATTGGTCAGGTCTATTGCTGTGAATACCTGTGACCCTTGAATCTGGGCCAGCCCTTGGTCAATGTAGGGCAGAGGCCATCGGGAAGTATGGACCCATTTGTTGAGCTCCCTAAGGTCGGCGCAGAGTCTCCACTGGCTGTTTGGCTTCAATATTCCCAGCACCGGATTATTGAAGGTGCTGTGTACTGGACGGATTATTGCACGGGACTCAAGGTTCTTAATTATTTCAGTAAGGGACTCCATGGATGCGAGAGGCAAACGATATTGCTTCACAAACACTGGAGTCATTTCAGGGTCCGTGGGAATTGTTGTGGTGTGGATGTCGGTGCGACCACAGTCATATGAGTCTACCGCAAAGAGATCTTGGAAATCCAAGAAAACTTGTTTCAACTTTTGCTTCTGTTCCAGAGTCACGCAGGCATCAGCTAGGTTGACTCTCTCTTCCACCATATGCCTGAAGCCTGGAAAGACTTCTGGTTTTGCTATCTCAGCGGCACCCTCCAGCTGGATGGAGAAGTCCCTGGTCAGAGTGCTGATTTGGACTGGAATCTTCAGGTGGGAAAGGCAGCCCTCATGGACCTGGAAAATCACCTCATCCCTCCTGAAGTCACAATTCACATCTTCCTTACCATAAGGGCAAGAAGTGTACACCAGGAAGTTCCCCCCCATGCCGGGTGAAAATCCTGTCTGGTGTTGTGTTGTCATCACTGTCACTGTCAAAACAGTCCTTGGGGATTGGTCCTAACAGTTCACTTCCTAGATCAATGGAAAAATGTCGGTCATCAACCGCCATTCCAATAATGGTGCCTGCGGCTAGAGTAATACTCTTTAAGTCGCTGTTATCCACCTCTATTGGAATGGTGTCATTTTCTATGTTGACTAATGGAGTTGGGTTTACCCCCAACCCTTGCTGTTGGAGAGAAGCATTTAGATATGTGTAAGCATCAGGGTTTTTCAATTTTTGTCCTCTTTTAACTTTCACTTCCAGGGAGAATTGTCGGGTCCTTTCTGGGATGGTGACTTCCTCTTTAATCTGAATTTCAACTGCATAAGGTAGCAATTGAGCTGACCTAAATGCTTTTTCTGGATCATCAAAGCCCATGGGATTATACGCTAATCGGGACCAAGCTTTGAAGTTTATTAGGTCCAAACTAATGGCAAAGCGATTGAGAATGTCACTGCCTAAGTAAAAGGCGGCAGTGACATCTCGCACGACCCAACAATTATGGACTATGCTCTTGTTGCCAATGGAGATTTTGAGCATACACCTGCTTGGCAGGAGATGTTTCGAATTGGGTGCTTCCAGGTCCATTTCCCATTTGTCTATCGGTTTGAATGTGGGAATGGCTGGATCTTTTGGGAGTTGGCGGAACATCGCTTCACTGATGAAGCTCTTACCGTTGTTCACACACACTTGGGCGAGAACAGAGTCCTTCCCATCATTTAACTGAACAGGGATGGACAACTGCTCTCCAATTTGCTGAATATCAGCCAGGCTCTGAGCTGAGTTCACCTCTTTCTGGACTATAGGAGTGGGAGTGTCTGATTGTGGATTGGTAAAGAATTTCAGAGTGTTTCCTTCCTGTGTGGAATACCACCTTAAACTGGAAGGAAGGTTGATTTTCAGAAATAGAGAGGACCCCCCCATCACCAGTCTGTTGTCCTACTGCTATTACTGTCACGTCTGGAATTTGGTTGTTCTGGAAGTGAAATTCTACTTGGTCAGATTTTTGTTCAACCATGTGGCAGGTGCCGTTTAAACTAACATGGTTGACACTCTGTTTTAATTTTATTGGTCGGCTAGTCTGGGTCCAGAGGACCTTGTTTACACAATCTATTAGAGGTGACAACCTTCTCAGGAGGTCATTCCCTAGTAAACAAGGGGTGGCCTCTGGAGTCACTACTATGACCGGGTGTTTCAACCTGTGACGCCCAATTTTAATGTCCAAATCTGCAGTCCCCTCGACAGGAATTTCCTTCCCGTCAAAGTTCTGCAGTTGTCCCCAGGAAGAGAGGTGAGAGGAATACGGTAATTCTCCCCCCTTCCTGCATTTAGTTCATCAAAGGCCCTTTTGGACAGAAGGGTAGCTTGGGATCCAGTGTCCACCAGTGCCAAAATTGTACCCTGCCCCTGTACTTGTACCGGGCATGGTATCTTCCCTCCTTCTCCTCTAGGGGGCACAGATAATGCACATTTTTGGACAACTGGTGGGCTAATATTCTGGTTTTGGACATAGCGAGAGAAGAGATTTGGGCAGAATTCTGTGGAGAGCCTTGGGAATCTGAATGAAAAAGTTGGCAACTGGAGATCAGAGCCATTGTGGGTTCCCCTGGTTCCGGTTCTGAGCCGCCCCCCACTTTTTGGAGGCAGTCACCAGGATGGGTTTGACCCATGGGATTTCGGTATTGTGGGTTCTGGGATGAGATGATGGGCGGCGGTAGCTCAGTCTGCATATCTCCCCAGTCTGGATTGGAATCCCTTGGGACCCATTTTTCTTTGGGAGGAGTTCCCCATCTCTAAAGGAGAAGATCCTTTTCCCAGGATCCTCTGAGGATCCCTCTCCCTCAAATTGGAAGATCTGTACCTCCTCCACAAACTGTGCCTGTTTAGGTCCTTTGTTTCTCCTACCCCCCCCTCTGCTCCTTGGGTGGCAGACTTTCAGGGGCAAGAGATTTTGTTTCCGGTTCCTGGTTTTCCAGGGGCTGTTTACAAGTTGGGAAGGAAGCTTCCTCCAAGGCTTTACACCCCCCTTCCCCTTGTGCCTCCTCCCTGGGAACCGGTGGGTTATCGGGGTGCTGCCCCCGTCATTGTTCTGGAGCACCAGGTCCAGAGTTTGGGGCATTCTGCGGTGGCATGCTCATCTGAGGGTTCTGTTGAGCCCTCAGTATGTGACCCAGATCCCGTGCCATATTTTGGACCTGGCGCTCAAGTTGTGAAACCCGCTCAGGCTGATACGGGGCTCTATTTTCTCCCCTGGGCTGATCCCGGGAAGGGTAACTATCCCTTCTCTGGTAATACCCCGGATTGGGAAGATTTGGGTACCACTCCACCCTTGGCCTCCCCTCTCCCGGATTAGGTTGTCTGGGCTCATGGAATTGGGGAAAGAAGGATGGATGATTTTGGGGCTGGAAATTGGTTGGATACCTGGGGAAAAAGTTCTGCCCAGGATTTGGTGAATTTCTGCCTTCCTGGGGGACGTGAGGAGGGAAGTTCCCTGGGTCAGGTGCTTGGCTGGATCCCCCCCCCTGGGCTGGAGGAGTCCACACATAACCCAGGATGTGTCGATTTCCCTTGTAGCGGGGACTTACATAATCAGGGGAGCGAGGGACCCCATTTGTGGGACTACCTCCTCGACTCCCTGTCTGTGACTGGCCCGAGGGCCTTCTGGGCTTGGCATTATTGGGTGCAGGTAGGTTTTTAGGCCCCCCCATCTCCAAATCCAAAACGGGGGTGACATTTACCTCTGCCACCTTGGCAGCAGCAGGGGTGCTGTTGGTTTTGGGGGTTTTCTGAGCATTATTTTTATTTTCGATGGGTTTCTGCACCTCATAGATCCGGGTAGCCTGTTCAATGACCCAGTCTAAAGATCTTTTCTCATGAAAATCTCTCACGAGCTGGGTCATTATGTATTTGGGTAAGGCATTGAAAAACATATTGATAAATTCTCTGCTATCCGTGCGCACCCTTCTGGTGGTCTGCGCATAAGCACGCTTTAATTCTTGCACAAACTCTTGTGGGGCCTGATCCTCCCCACATTGCAAATTGTAGGCTGCCTTGCGAGCCTCTTGAGGATTTCTGTCCACAGAAAAATGTTTCAAGATGGCCGCCCTGTATGTGGACCACCTTGAATGGTTTTGATCCTCCAGCCCTGCAAAGAAACTGGAGTATTCTGGGGAGAATGTCCATTTGACGTACTGGATGCAGCTACTGCTGTCCTTCAAATGGAAAATCTCCATCATTTGCTCATAGAGCTCCAAGTGTTCCCAAACAGAATACTTGGCGTTCTTATGATAAGGCGTGATGACACTCCTTATTGCCTTTATTTGTTTCAATGGGTCCTTCAGCAAGGCCCTTTTTGCCTTATTGGCCTTTTTGGTTCGGGTAACCCTGGTCCATTCATCCTCTCACTCCGAAGCACTGCTCCCAGAGGTGTCCGTCTGATCTTCCAGGTTTTCCCGGATTCTGCGAGCCTGGGAATGGCTGGCTGAATGTGGGGACCTGGTCTCCTGTGTCCTGTAACGCTCAGAGGAGTCTTCAGATCCCTCCTTGCTGCCAGGATTTGATGGGTACCCCCCCCACTGACCTAACTGGGCAGAGGTTTTCAGGATGCCCTTAATGGGCCTACTCTCCTGTGGTTCCCCACTAAATTGCACGGTGCTTGGGTGCCATACCCGGATGCCCGCCCATCCATTCCTGGGAGGTACTGGCCTATGAGCCCCATACTTTTAGCTGGATAGTAATCTGCCAACCCCGTGGCCCTGGGCTCATGTGCACGAGGGGAAATGGGGGTGGCAGAGTCCAGGGACTGGGAGAGATGAAGGCCTCTGGCACTAGGGCTCCTGAGGTTATGCTCAGGAGTTTCTCTTTCCCAGCGAACCTCATCTCTATCCGCCCCTGTTCCCTGTTGCAATGCAAGAGCCTGCGCTTTCAGTTCCTCAGTTAAGGCCTTACTAGACTCTATCAGTCTCTCCTGCATCGCTACCTGTTGCTGGAGCCTATCATTGTGCTGGCAGAGAGCCTCATTCTCTCTCTGTGCCTCCTGATTGGTCCTGGAGTACTGGGCCAGTCTCTGCTGCAGGAGAATTACCTCCTGAGTCCCATCCCTACTGGCCTGCTCCTTTCTTGCCAGAGCCTCCTCCACCCTCCTGGTGTGCTCTAACAAGTTCTGGTGTTCTTTTTGGAGGTCACCCAGTCCCTGGAGGGCCAGGTGATTTTCTTCTATTTTCCTTTTTAAGTGGCAGACTTCCTGGCCTAAGGTATCCCTTTCCTGACTAAGAGCCTGCATCTGTGCCGCCAGGTCGTCCCTTTGCCTTTGGAAGGCACCAGCTTTCTGGCGCTCCAGGTCAAACTCTGCTTGGCTATCCAGGTCTTTCAAAATCAGTTTATTGCTTTCCTCTTTTTCCCTATCTAGGTGGCTTTGCAGGGTGACTACCTGCTCAGCACATGCCCTATTGAAATCTAATTGTTGCTCCAGCTTTTTCTGGCTCTGCAGTAGGGAGTCCAAACCTTCTTGGTACTCCCTCTGTACGGCCAGAAATCTGGTATCCTGGTCAGCCTTTTCCTGTTGCAGCACATCCATATCCTCCTTTATTTTAGTGATGTACTGTCTGCTGTCATTTTCGGACTCCTGGCTCCTGAGCAGCCTCTGCTCAGAAGAGTCCAGATCAGATTGGGCCTTCTCTAACGCCATCTGTTGCCTATTTGCCAGATCTTGGCCTTCAGCACATTTGTCCTGCATGGCTCCCATATGTAGATACAAATATGCCGCCATCCTGGCAATCTTATTATGTTCATCTTTGGCTTTAGGGGCCATATATAGTTCACTCAGGGCCACATGTAGGGGACCCTGATCTCTCCATATATCTGACCCTGTTTCAGTGACCTGTTGCGCGATTGCCTGCAACCAGACCGTTTGGTCCTGATGAGTCCACTCACCTCTCACAAACAGCTTATGTAAGAAGTGCTCTCTGGCTATTTTGATGTCTACCAGTGTCGTCATTCTGGAATTTGAGTTCCTTCCTAACTTACAGAAGTTTGTATTTTATTTTTGCAAAACAGACCGTTTCCTTAGAGCGTTCCTTTGAGGAGTGCTTTACAGCGTAACGCAGCGTGATGATCCGACCGGATGTATGTCTCCTGTCAGTTAGCACACTGTATTAATCTGCACAAGTGATAGATCTAACCCAGAATCTCCGGCTACGAGCCCCCACTTTGTTAAGCGGCTTCACTTCAACACTACAGCTAAGTCAATGCCTAGTCTGGGATGCTGAGGAAAACCCTTATTGATGTATTTTTATGTCCAGTTCAGTACTCTGGATGACAACCCTTGTATAACACCCCCCTCTTAGAATCCCCCTGACCCCACTGAACCAAGAAATAGGTTTGTTTTGCAAATTAAAAGGTTTATTTAAAAAATTAAACAATATATATGTGTCACACTTTTATAACAAATTAATATCTGATAGTACACTTAGACATATGATGTGGATCCACAATGGGTAATGTTACAGTAGTACACTTCATTACTTAGGAGTAGTATAGAGGATGAGGTAGCTGAAATGCTTTATGGTTTCAAGGAAATGCAAGGTGGAATAAATGCAGTACAGAAAATAAACTGATATGGTTTCACAAGAGATAATGGCCCTCATTACGACCCTGGCGGAGAACCATGGTGCAATTTGCACCATGGTCCATGGCGCTAAGCTGCCAACTCCGCCATGGTGGTTGGCGGACTTACCGCTCCATCCCGACCTTGGCGGGGCGGTAAGTCCCCAATCCCCATTTACCCTTCCCCATTACCATTTTTGCCCCATAGGGTATAATGGGAGTGGGGAAGGCGTTAATTACGCCACCGTAAATTACGGTGGCGTAATTAACAACAAGTCCCGTAGCGCCATGGATTTTTCCGCCTGCAAAAAGCAGGCGTAAAAATCACCATGGCGCTACGGGAACTCGTACTCAGGCGGAAAGGTACGCCATGGTTTACGCCGGCGTAAAACCCTTTCCGCCAGGGTCCTAATGAGGGCCAATATGTTCAATTTTCCCCTGCTGGCAATTCACCCCCCGTATATGCAATGCAAGGAGATGGAAGTAACACACACAGTCTTCAGGAATACAATCATATACAATACGGAACTCAGTTCCCCCCCAGCAAGCTTAGAGGAAACAGGCAGAGTTTGAAACACAGGCCCAAAATGCTTTTAAATGTGATGGCAATGGATGGGAAAATGTGCTAACTGATTTTAATTCCCACTAGAGATTCAGGGTGAGTGAGAGATGCTTGTTGGTATTAGTTCAGGCTCACTTTAGCAATGCTCTATGAGTTATTACCAGGTTGCAAACGGATTTTAACAAAGGAAAGAATGGAGCTGCTATTTTGACAAGTGGAGAAATTGAGCCAAATCGCGGTAAATTTCGCGAGTGCGTAAATTGCGATCGCGGAAAAAGTATAGGGAGTAGGAAGTCGGTTCTAGGTTCGTTGGAAAGCCTAGCATCACAGATTTAAAATGGCGGCGGTTCTGTCTGCTCGGCGGGTCAATCAGGCACCGGTTCTGCTCAGAGCGATCCGGATCTCTGGTTCTGCTCACAGCGGTCTGGGTCAGCTCTGCTCTGCTGGTCTAGCCTCTCTGGATACAGCGGCCTCTGGTTCTGGATACTGCTCTGCTTTCTGGTCCGGATCAAGTGGATTCTGGATGTAACACTGCTTTCTGGGTACTGGCAAAAGTTCTTGGCAAAAGAATTCAGACAGCTCGCCCGGCTGTGGAATAGTTTGCAAATGATTTTAAGGATGCTGAGGCCTGCTGAGAAGAGTTCTCAGTTTGTGGGTTTAGGCCCTTGCTTTAAGTTCTGAAGTAAATTTCTAGTCTCTGAAGATTGATGGATGTGAAGTCTGGAGTCTCTCGGCAGAGCGTCCCGCAGAAAATGGAATTGAATCTCTCTACCTGTCCCAGCAGTCTCTTTTTATGTGTTTTGGAAGTGGGTGTGTGCATGGCATAACTGAGCCTGCCCCTCTCTACTTGTCATTGGCCCAATTCTCCCCTCTCCCATGATTGGGGGAAGGAAATGTGAGTCAGAGTGATGAGGTCTGTTTATGGGTCAGAGGATCCTCCCCTGGCCAATTTGCCCACAAATCTATATTTGATTCAAATACATATTTCCCAGATACACAATTTGTTGAAATTACATGTACACATTATATATTCCTTATGGTCCATGCTTGTCCGTCCGCCTCTGATCTTCCTGGGGGCTTGCATTCAAAAATGACAACATTTTGCGCTTTTTGACTGGTTTACCAATATCGGACATTTACCAAAAATTATACACATGTGCGCAAGGAGTATGGACATTAATTGATGAAGTGTCAGATTTTTAACATGCAGACATTTTGAGTGAGGCCCTATTTTCCGCTAGCAACCCCCCAGAATACACCACAGGGTCCTAACGCCTCTTAAAACGTGCACAGAAAAATCACAAGAATAATGATATTACTGATATAATTTTGACCAGTCCGCACTATGAGTTATCTATCTTTTTAACTTATGCCCTGGTCAAAAAGGGGTGTGGCTTCCCACATCACATGGTGGAAGAACTGGTTTATCCACTTCCCCCAAGCTCAGCTGCCTCTCACAGGCACTTCTCCTCCCACTTCTCCCAAGAGGAAGCCACTTTACGGCCCCCCCAATATAACATTTGCCTGAGTCCATTGTTCAGTTTCCTGCAGTCCCCAGGTAATTCAATCAGAGAGGTGTCACCTCCTTTTTTGTGGGGAAGCAGGATGCAGCTAGGCCTGGGAAGAGTGGCTGAGCAAGTTTCTCCTGTCGGGGGTAGTTGTTAGGCAGAATTCAGCTAAATGTCACTTTAGTTCCCAGTTTAAATCAAACTTACACTTTTTACATATACATTAAATAATTACTTCCTTCAAGTCCTTTCAGAATATAGTTTTACATTGTATCCACCTCTTCGCAAGTCTTTCCTTGGTCTGGTTTGGGTTCCTCTGTTCAGTTTTACCCAAAAGTCTGGTGGTTTTAAAACGCTGGTTTACTGATAGTGGTGAGTACCGGTATTGCAACCATTTTTGGGATTAAGAAAATTAATTCCCCACAGTTCTGAGTTGCTTTTTTGGCAATCAGCATTGCCATTCCCAATAGTTTCAGGCTACTGTGTGTGTAGCCCAATGGTGGTTTTAGGCAGTGCCCTCCTGTGCTCACAACATAGGCAAAAATGGGTGGCAGCCTTTTCTTCATGTTTTCCCTGTGCACTCTCTGGGGAGTTCTGGCCATCATGATGTTTTCCATGCCAGTACTGCACAGTTTTGAATCGCGTAAATCGTGTACGATACCCTCATCCTTCCAAGAGAAAGGGGCTTTGTGGGACTCCCCGATTTGTCATGCTATTACAGGGTGGCACAGCTTCGTATTCTGGTGGATCATCTCATCTGGCTCAGATCTAAGCTATTGGTGGGTCTGGGAAATGCTGTTTAGGCCCTGGTTTCCCTGGAAGAGTGATTGTGGGTCCCTCAGAATAGAATTCCTGAGAGAGTCCTGGAACGTCTGGTATTTTCGGTACTGTGAAATGTATGGAAGGGGGGGGAACATACTCAATGGTTCAAATCATGGCCCTTTCTGCTTAGTTGCATATGGGCCACACCACTGCGAGACTTGATCAATTTGCCGCTGGGTTTGCAAAGGTGGTTAGTTGAAGGCCGGCTGGGGAAAACAGGACATATGTGGGATGGGGGACAGTTTCTTTCCATTGAGCTTTTGGGGGAATACCTTCAGATTGGTGATCTTTCGGTATTTCGTTAAATACAATTGAAGTGGGCACTCCTGGACCCGAGGTGGGGAGACAACCTTCGTAGGGAATGGACGGCCTTTGAAGAAATCCTTCTGGGAAGGGGGGAAACAAAGGGTCTGGTGTCTGCTATCTATAGAGAGTTACTCTTGGCTGAACCGCCTGGGTCTGCAAAGGCTACTGCAGGATGGAGAAATACTTGACTGGGGAGGTTTTGGATTCACCATGGTTAAAAAAATGTCTAGTGAGGTTTTTCCAGGGCACTGTCTACATGCAATATAGATGGCAGGCAACTCAACATGGGGGTATCTCGCCTCTAATAAACTGGCCAAGATGTAACCTGGAGTGAATCCAAATTGCTGGAAGTGTTATTACAAATCGATGGATTTCTGCCACATGTGGTGGGAGTGTGGGAAGATACAGGAGTTCTGAAAAAGGTTATGCTATGGGTGAGGGAAGGTACATTGGAAACATATGTCTCATACCCTGTTAATAGCTGTGAGGAGTGGTGTTGCACAGCAATGGAAAAGGGCTGCAGTCCCCTCGAAGAAACAGTGGCTTCAGAGGGTTAGGGATATATACTCCATGGCATATCTCACATATTTGCTTGATGAATCCAGGTGCAACATAGAGGAGTGGTGGCTTCTTTTTTATTAAATACGGGAAGATTTCAAAATAACTAATATTGTTTTGTAGTTCATTTTAGAGACAATGCAGCGAACAAATGTGTGTGTAGAATATTATACCTAGGTGGGGCTGTGTGTTGGCATATAGTGGGGGGTGGGTGAATTTGAGGGAAAGAGGTGGAGATTAATGATACGTTATTGCTGATAGTGTCTTACTGTATTATTTGTGTATTGCCTGTGTCTTATCACCCGTACAAATTAATAAAGATTCAACATTGAAAAAAAAAAACATCAGGAGAACCAAAGGTTGCAGGCCACTGCCTTAGAGGGTGGGGAATGCTCACGAAAAAGCACAACATTAATCCACCCCACTTGTGCCTTCCTGGGACATTCAGACCAGGAGATGAAATGGGGAATTACTGCATCAATGCAGTAAATGTTTATGTTGCGGGATGAGGGTGCATAGATGGAGCACATATTCTGTTATTTCCAATGTCATGTTCACATACGCCATCTGCCAAGCATGCGCTGGCTGTATCTGTAATCCCTACCCAGTGCAAATTGATGGATTGCACTCGATCTGACCTGATGCAGTTTACTCGAATGCATTGTCTGATTGCGAGCCCCTTAAAATCCACATGCTTTATTTACCACAAGTCTACAGCATATGTGCACCTGTTCCTTATTCTGTATGCCACAATAGATGGAATATGTACAATTAGTTAAAAAAAAACGGGCAAATTCGTTGCTTCTGGACGTTTATGTGCAGGGTACAGTACATTTTACCCCATGCTTATTGCACGTGTAGTAGTTTACATATCATAGAAGCAGTGACAATAAAGTGGATTTAGCCAAAGTGTCATGGCTGCCAGGGAGACTGGGAAAACTGGGGGATGTCATTTTGGTTAACGTCATACAGGAAGCTGTGAAAGCGCAGTGTGCCCGTGAGTGTTTTTGCTGACAATGTACCACGTTGCAAGCTAGATGATTTCCTAGACAGCGATGGAAGGGGTATGAAACACTAGCCAAGAGCCCAGAAAAACCATCAATAGAATTGTCTTCTGTGACTTGACAGTTAAATGTGAAGTTTGGATACAGTGAACTTTATAAGTGTATGAGCTTATACATATTACAAAATACAAACTTTATGATGTGTGGTTTTGTGCATCATAGCCTGTAGCCTAGGAGGCGGCTTCATTATGAAAGAAACAATGAGACGTATTGACACAAATACATGATATCACAGGAAGGTGAACATGCATAAAACATGATGGAAGCTATGATCCTGATGGCAGACTTGCTGTTGGGTTGGTAGATGCCTGTTAAACTGTCGGGACAAAGACATTCCGTTCCAAACATGTGCTATTTTGGCCCATAGCAGAATATAGATAAGATATCAACAGTTGTGTGTCATATTTGCATACTGCTGACACCTGACAGGAAGTGGGTTCACACATCTGAAGAGAAAATAGCAAGAAAACAGTGGTCCTGGTGCTTAGCTCCCAGACGGATGAAACCGCCTGGAGTTCTGAGTACTGGCCAGACTGCCTGGGCCTATGTCCCTCCCCTAGTGCTTCTGCAGAAAGTCTCAGTGTGAAACGTCTTCCTTTTGGTTACAGAGAGGCATAGGTTCCTAATCATATTGTTGATTGTCTCAAAATACAAGATTAGCTCGTAGGGTGCATGCCATTTGATAGAGACTCCACTTGAGTTCTGAGGCAAGCCGGTCATGGGAAATAAGGGGAACCAAGCAATCAAAATGTCTTCTTTCAATTGCAGCATGCACTCCACAGTCACATGGTGGTTTGGTCCATATGCATTTCTTGAAACTGTGTGTTTGGTCTAATATGTAAGCATAAGTGTTCAGGTTGTTGGTATTCGTCTAGTCTTTCATAAGAGTAAAAACATGCTGTCCTACGGAATGGGGGGCAACAAAGAACATCGCAATGGTTACTGCACAATGCAGAATGCAAATTTGAGGTTACCCGTATGCATCTGAATTAGGTAACTGAATGTCAGCCGTTCTCAATTGAGCATACATTGAACACCTCATGGTGCTGTCCATTTGCGTTGACTGGTAGCTGATTCCAAATTCAATGCAGCCCTACTCTTAGCAAAGGCCTCTAAGATTTAGAGAAATTGCCATGTAGGCTTTTGCCTAGCAGGTCCACGCGGGCACCAACATGGTCTGTGGGTTATATGGGGCACGACATGAGTATAAATTGCTCCCGCTCAGTGCTTTATGCACCAGAAAGTAAGGTTTTCAATTGGTACAGCAGTGCAAAACACTGTGCATGAAACACAGCATCCATATTTTACATCTCTCAGTGTAGCCAAAGCCCACTACACAAGGTGTGGGGTCTGTACCAAGGAGTCACACATAGTATGCTTTCTCTGAGTTTTTCACTTTATTATGACAATATAACACAAGGTGGTGGGCTGTACAGCTGTGCCAAGGTCAGAGATGAAGTTAAGCGAAAGTAATTATATAGGGCTTGCCACTTTGAGGTTTATCACTATTAGCACCCTGGGTAGCACCCAGGGTGCTAAGAGCCAATTTATTCAAGAGAAAATACTGACCGTAAGGAGCTTGTGACACTTTTTTGCCATCATTAACTAAATTCAACAAGATGTCCGCCATGGGAAAATAAAAAGGCTGCAGGCGGAGCCCTTCTTTCCTTTCCATGGCATCACTGAGGAACAAGGAGTGGGAGTGGGAACAAAGGTGGTTTGGCAGTGGAACCAGTGCATCAAAGTTGGTGTTTTGACTTAATTTTTTGAAGGAGTCGTGCAAGTGGGGTGGCGGGAAGGAGATAACACCTTGCTTTGAATGTAGGCTTATAGTGTAATATAAAGTAAGTGGTCTTGTATAGAGCTCGCCTGTCACTATTGGTGGCCTTGCTGTTCTTGGATATGTAAGGGAAGGGAGTGGGGATAATTAGGACAGCAGGAAATGCAGATGCAAAACCTGTGGTGTTGATGGTGCTTGCCGGAAGTTGGTACCTGGTTCTGATACCAATTTATGTGTTTGGTGGAAAGAAACTTGCAAGTATGTTATACCTAAGTAAAAGCCCAAGATTTGATAGACTACAGCGCTTTGAGTCTGGTTAGCCACTGATGTTGTCGGGTGCAACAGGGCTAAAGAGGGAGCTGGGAGCTTAGTCGTGGATCAGTTAGTGTTGATGTTCTCACGGCTAGGTCTGTGGCGGCCTTCTGTGGATGGGTTTGTTTGTGTGTAGTGAAAGGGTTTTGAGTGTGTTGTGAAAGTTAGATGGCAGTTGATTAGTCGCAAAAGTCGGGAGGAGACCTTACAAGGCAAAACAACCTGCAACTGTGCACTCCTACCCTTAGAGATTTGAAGACAGGTCCCATACTAATAGGATTTGCCTGCGATATGATCAATCTGGTTGGTTGTTCACACCAAGATGGGCGCAAATGGACTATAGGTCCAAAGCAGACATTTGAATAACAGAAGAAGCATATTACCTGAATCCTGATCCGGTTATGGTAAGCCTGGTTCCCCCCGCTGTCCCTCCTCGTTTCGGATAAATGGAAGTCACTAATGGTGTCAAAGCTGAACTGTAGTTAAAGGCGTCTGCCAACTGGACTGAAAACCGGGGGTTATCCACACGAACGTCACAGTTTTGCAGCGTACCATTTCCTTTAAACATATAATTGGGAACGTTATGATTAGAAGTGATTCATGAATGTAAAGATATGAACAACTCACTAAAATATGCAAGGTTCTTATGCTGGCATAAAACTATTTACCAATTTATGAGTATAATATTTAAGTAAACTTGTTAATTTCTAGCAGATGTACAGTTGGATCGAGCTGCCAATTATCAGCGTGCAATCGTATAAATCAATAGAAACCATTACAAACTATTAGTAGCAAGTAAGAGCAAGTAGAGTGTTAGGGAGAATGTTCATTTCTGTGCTAATTCCCTTCAACCTTAGAGGTCCATAGCTCTTTTGCAGGACTTAGTACTTTTTAGGTTTAACCCTGGAGTGAGTGAGACCTTTTTCTCACTCTCTCATGTATTTGTCCATGATTTAGATTGTGTGTTTTCACTGTTTTTGGAGTATGACACACTCCATAGGCATCTGCTTTTTGTATAGTGGCACACAGCACCTTCAGTGCAATGTCACTGAGAAGTCCTTTGGATTACTCCTAAGGTTTAAATACCTTTTCTTGGGTGAGCTACAGTTCCCAAGAATAGTAAAGTGAAATTGACTTTACTTACCTTTTCTCTTTGTAGGTCAGACACACACCATCGTATGTGAAGTGATGGGGGCTACATAGGAGCACCTTATCCTACTCTCTCATGTAATATTTTTATGTTACCCTCACTACTTTAAATGGCTGGTGGCAGTGGTTTACATTTTTCCTACCATTGTGATTTTTTACCGCATGCTGAACCCTCAGCTGCAGTACAGCACCCATGGGTGCGATTTTGTCAAAATAGCCCTTGTCTTCTTTTTTTGCCATTTTCTGTTTGTGAGGTTTTTCTTGGCTTTTACTCTGTGCGTTGAAGTGGGTTTGAGCCCTTGGTTTGTCTTGCCTTTGGTGGGCTTCAGCCCTGAAGCCTTCCCCTGGCTCCAGTGTGTCTGGAAGGACAGGATGTGGGGGAGGGTCCCGAAACTCCCCTGTCATTTGTCTCTAGGAGTGCCTAACCGAAACTAGTCCTGATTGGCCGGCTGGCTGTCCTAGAAGGACAGCCACCCTGATGTGTGATTGACAGCCTAGGCTGTGCATGAATGGGAAAACTTGCTTAACTTAAAAGGCGAGGTTCTTGGGACTACAGACAGAGTCGACCAATGGAAGAAACATCTGACGAAGACACCATGAAGAGAAGCCTGCTGCAACCTCCTGGACCTTGAATTGCCCGGTGAAGCCCTGCTGCTGTGCTGACCTCCATTTTCACCTCAACAAAGAAGCTCCGGATGGAACAACTTCTCCTCTTGGGTAAATGGGACCAACCAACCCCAAGACGAACTCCACTTTTGTGCAATCGCTGACTTGCGGTGCCTCTCCATTGCTGCAGAAGCCCAATGCCAGGGGTCGAGTGTCCATCAAAAGCTCCTAAGGACCCTCCAGATGCAGGAATTCCTGATCCAGAGTCCCCGATCCAGAGTCCCCTCACCAGAGTTGCACATCAAGGGAGTAAGAAAAGTCCAACCGGTGTCAACTGTTCTGCATCAGTGCTGTTTGCGAAGTGCTGAAACAGCAAAGTGCAGCTGAATCGAAGAGATCCCACAACTGCCACCAGTGTTAGGTAAGAATTGGTGCAATCACACTGTGTGAGACTACACTAGACTTATCTGCTTGGTATTAGGTAATACACCTCTTGAGATAGGCCTGGCTGCTCAGTAACACTACCAACTTATGTAGTACAGACCTATACCAAAAGGTGGGTTACCTACTTCAAAGCAGGTATGTCCTGTGAAGTCTTCCACAGTGTAACTGCACCAATTCCTACCTAACATAGTGGCATTAAGTAATTACTTCAAGATGCAACAGGATTTGTCTCTCCAGCAGTCCAATAGTGCCATATGCCAGAAACTGTGCCCAGTAGAAGCTATTTATAACTGTTCACCAGTTGTGTTGACTTTGTGAGTCCAGAAAATACCCTCCCATAACATAGGCAATGTATTCTGTTGGCTGAAAACCAACCGCGTCATATGTTCGGTATTATTAGTACAGACTCATAAGCATGATCAGAGAGCGTCCATTTTGATGGAATAGAATTCGCCATTTTGACTAATTTTCCGCATATTGCAACTGTTGGCCAACTGAGACTATTTGCTTTGCAATAAACCCTAGATTTTGGGAATTGAACCTTGTGTCTGGCATATCAGTTTGTGTGTGGTGATTGTGCCTTGTTTCCATATGCGAGGGTCCCCTAGGGGCTCCATCAACTTGACCAGTGAAATGGTAAAGTTTCACCCAGATTTTTCGTTTAGACTGGTTTGTGCTACAGCTATCAAATTCTTCAAGCACTTGGAGGTGGTTAGGGTGGTGTTGGCTGGGCAAAGTACTGCGATGTAACCATTCTATGCCGTGTGTCCTTGCGATTGCAAAGTTCATTGCCTAAGCATGCATAAAGCATGGAGTGCTATGGAGGCATGCTACTGGTATTTATTTCAGTTTACATTGGTAGATTACATGGCAAACTGCTGGCAAATACAGACAGCACCCAATGGCAATCTTCCTATGATCTCCCGCACATGTCCACCTACAGCGCTTCGAGGCCATAACAATGGCAGTTAGGCAACATACAAATACCCAATACCACACCAAAGCACAGCAGTATATAATAGAGCCGTGGAGCAGGCATCGTCTGCTTCCAATGAAAATGGAATTATGTAAACGCCATTACAATATGTTCTTCCATTACCACAATGTAAACCGCTTTTACTTGGTACATGATTAAAACAATCGTAAACTATGAATATCCCTAAAATAAAATATATCCCAGAGCCAAGTGAAAACCATTCCCTTTTCATCTACTCACCATTACCAGGGGGCACTTCACAAAACAAGAGGCTCGAAGTTGAGCTGAGTATGTCCACAGTGCATGGCACATCACATACAAACACACTGGAGGTGAGCGCGTCAAACCCGGAACCGGACACAGTCAGGACCAGCCCTCCACCAAAGCTTCCTGCAAAGGGAAATAAGATAATTCAGAAGAAATAGCAATATGCTTGAACTATATTACACGGCACAGGACGTGTCTGAGAAGAGACAGCAATGGAAATCTGTTAAAATACATTTTTAGTTTCTAGGAAATGAAGAGTAAGGGTCAGCAACACAATAACTTACTTTAAAAGGAGTACTTGGAAAACGTGAATATTACCTGCATGTCCCTTTGTCGCCTCAAGCTCGCAGTGTCGTCTAAAACAAGCATTCAACGAATGAAAGCCATTGAATTGGTTGATGTATTTGAATAATTACATATTCATGTACAACATCGGCTGCACGATTCTAGGGGCACTTGGTATAATTAACTAATTTGGAAGTCATGAGAAACCAAGTCTATGTGCAGAGCTGGCAAGTTTCCCAATTTCATGCGTGAGAAAGCCATCCAGGCTGGGTTTTCCCTTGGAATTCTGGGACTTGTAGTTTTATCTTTTCCATTTTAAATTTAGAACTACAAAAATCAGAATTACAAGGAAAAAGCATCACTGAATGCCTTTCTCACATATGGAATAGGGGAGCGTGAGAGATCTGCATGTGTCTTTGGCAGGAATTAAATGTACAGGAAAAGTCCATCATTCCATTTTTAGTTTGGCCTCTTAGGTGGTGTTACTTTAGCGCCACATACAAGCTGAAACTATTGCATAAGAGTGCGGATAGGGAGAAATGCATATGAGGACAGGCCCAAAGCATGTAGCTGGTGTTTGGTTATATGCCCACCCATGGACTGGCCCTGCTAATCCATATGGCCATTCCCACCCAGTTCCTGCCCCTTCCACGCAAAACACCTCCTCGTGGGATCTCTTTGAGCAAGCTTTAATCAAACCTTGCCATCAAACTGTGCCCTCGAAATGCCTACCAGTGTTTTTTTAAAGCGGTCTTTTAAGAAAAAGTGATTTAATTGTAGATGTAAACGCACTGATGGTGTAATAAAAATGTCTTCAGCAGGGTCGGACTGGGACAAGAAATAGGCATGGTCACCCAAAGAAAAGTGGCCCACCCCTCGCCTCAAAAAAGTGGCCCACCGTCCGCCTCACGGCCCTTGACCTCTGATGACATCACCAGAAGTCATTTGAGTTTACAAACTGGCCCAGGCATGGCCAGAAGCCGGCCCCGACTCCCCAGGGATGATTTCGACCCTGTTTTCAGCCATTCGATTTATGAGCACTATACGTGCCTATCAGTGAAGTCCTGTTAAAAACAAGCATTGGCTAAACCAACAGTTTAGGCTTGCGCATAGGTAGTAGGCATTTTCCAAGCACTTCTATTAGATCTCTAGGTACGCGCACCATTTTGCACCTACTATCAATGGTTACTTAATATCACTACGACAGTGCATGGCAAGTCGGAATGGGAGATTTTGCAGCAGCATTTTTTGCTTGTTTCCCTGATTGTGTGGCAAATATATGTGGGAGTGGGTTTCAGTTAATATTGAGTGAAGGAGATTAAGGAGGAGGGGTCTGCGCAGCCCCCCACTCCCGCATAAATTTGCGGCAGAATCACCCATTAAAAAAATGTACTTCGAGAAAATAATCTCGACTAAATCACCTAGAACTATAGCAAGAGTGTTGTAATGGAACCTTGGACTGTTTATCTAGGTTCAAGGTTCCACATTTCTTACAGTTGTTGGCTGGGGGTTAGAGCTGCAGGGCTTTGGGGTTTGTCGTACACTAAACCCCAGTTAACCCCTCCATTATGCTTACCTGAGTTATTTCAGTGGTGAGGAGGAACTGGACGACAACAGCGACAAACCCCAGCAGAAGGAAACCACGTGTGCAGCACCACCTCACCATCCGGGTCCTGCAGCCATTCTACGAGTTTCCTTCAGCAGCATGGGGAGACTGCCAGTGTGCCGGTGCTCTGCTGATTGGTGGAGGCAAGGTGGGGAAAGAATCTGATAAGGGGTCCCCGTCAAAGAACGAGCTGGGTGAGCGTGGCGGTAACCCCCTCCCAGGCCCAGCCCCTGCAACTAATAAGTGAGACGAAGGGGGAGCAGCGTAACAGAGCACTGGGTGCCGCACGCCCTGAATAGTAGCCCGGCACACCCCATACACATCCGGTGCTAGAGGAAGGCCTTGTGTGGGAGTGAGCGCGCACACGGCTGTTGCCTATGCAACCAACAGAATCACAATTCAGCTTCTGGGGTCCCAAAGCGTCTCCAGCGTCTGGCGAGAGAATGGTCGACTCTGCCTGTAGTCCCAAGATGCTCGCCTTTTAAGTTAAGCAAGTTTTCCCATTCATGCACAGCCTAGGCTGTCAATCACACAGCAGGGTGGCTGTCCAGTCGGCCAATCAGGACTAGTTTCGGTTAGGCACTCCTAGAGACAAAGGACTGGGGAGTTTCGGGACCCTCCCCCACATACTGTCCTTGAACGGAAGAACATTGCTCCCAGGGTGAAGGGAACAGATTTAAGAATTGCAAACAGGGGCACGCGGCACAGCATACATTTCAGCAATTCACAATGTAATGGATTTTAGGAATTCCAAACAGGGTGGCATCCAATAATACATTTCAGGGTGTGCAGAGTGAGGCCACAGCAACAATGCATTTTAGCAAATTACAAAGTGAAGCCACACCGAACAGTGTGTGTTTAGGTGTACAAGCAAGTAGCGCCCAACAGCTCAGCACCCAACAGCGCAGACCATCCCAGCAATAGACTTATCAGCATCTCCACATCCAAGAACGCAGCAGAGCCACGTCCGTCCCCCACCTGCGTTCTTACCCAACCCGGGAGAACCTCCCATAGCATGGGACTTCTGGATGGACACTTTCAAGGTGTACCTTAGAGCGTCAGGAGGAGCCAGGTATGATGACAACGAAAAAGAGGCGGCACTATTGAACTGTTTGGGAACAGAGGCACTATGCATGTTTAGACACCTGCCTGGAGATGATGTGCATGTTCTGGGTGCCAGCGAAGGAGAAGGTGTGGTGAGTTTTTATGAGACTGCACTCAAGAAACTTGAAGAGCATGGTGGGGAAGGCATAGACGTACGTAATAGCCTTGCATGCACACATCTCCACCTGCAAATTCAAGGGCGTTTTGGAAGAGTACATAAGAGACCCAGTGATGATGAAGACTAGTAATGCCGAGGTGCGGGAGAGGCTGTTGATTGAGAAGGATCTGCCACTTGAGAAGGTGATCGAGGTAGCAAGGGCTATTGAAGAGTCCTGAGTAAACGTGCAGGAAGTGACTGAAAGGAACCAAAGTACTGTGGTGTACTCAGTGGTGGCCAAGAAGGGTGCTGGTGAAGAGAAGGGGAGACCCAACAGAGGAGAAAACTTGTCCTCCAGAGAGAACAAGGGAATGTTCACTATGGAAGAAGCATGCAGGGGATGTGGTTGGAAGGGGCACGCTACGGGAACTAAGGACTGCCCAGCATGGAATGTGGAGTGCAGGAGGTGCAAAGAAAGGGGGAATTTTGCTTGCATGAGCAGGACACTGGCTGAGAACAGACAGACAGTGAGGATGTTAGATCCCGAAGGGAATTATGACGGTGTGGTTGGATATGTCAGCGATGGAGTACACAACAGAGTGTGTGATAAATTGCGCAAAGGGGTGTTATTTTAGTGTGGGCGATGCACAGGAGAAAGGACAGTGGGCCATTCTAATGGTAAATGGCGTCCAGCTGCAAATACTTGTAGACTCAGAGTCCCCGTACATCATGATGTCTCTAGAACTATACGTCAAGAGCTTTGGTAGGTATGTGTCCTCCCTGATTACTTCTGACATAAATACATACGCCTATGGTTGCATACCCATAAAGGTGCAGGGGGACGAGTGGGCCAGGACTGATTTCAAGGGGCACACTGTAGAGGTTAAGCTCTATGTTGCCCACAAGAGGCACACAGTTCTTGGTTGGGACGAACAAGCAGCTTTAGCGATAGAGATAAGCCCTGGGAAACCAATTCCTGTGTTATGTGTAGAGCGCGGGGAAGGAACACTAACCCAGGGGATCATAATGGCTGAGAGTCTCAAAGAAGCTTTCCCTACTATATTTTCAGAAAAACTGGGTAGGCTTAACGGCTTTTCACACAAAATCATCCTAAAGAGAGGTGCTATGCCCAAAGTTCACAAGGTGAGGAGAGTACATATGGTGGCCCGGGATGGATTAAAAAGTAAGCTCACAAAGCTTATAGAAGCAGGTATAAAAGAAGAGATTGAGTGTTCTAAGTGGTTGTCACCAGTGGTGTTGGCATGCAAGGCAGCCGGAAGTCTAAGAATGTGTGTGGATTTAAGGGAACTCAATGCAAATATATGGGTTGACTGCCATCCCCTTCCCAATATCAACAAGCTTTTGGTATCTGTAGGAAGAGCGACATGTTTCTCCTCATTTGATCTATCTTCTGTTTACCACCAGATAGATCTACACGAAGAGTCAACTGCCCTGACGTCGTTCATCACGCCTTTTGGGGGATATCATTTTTGTCGTATGCTTTTTGGGTTAGCATCAGCATCTGCCGTGCTTCAAAGGCACATGCGACCCTTATTTGGTGGTGTGCCTGGTGTTATATTTCTAAGATGATATATTGGTGTGGGGAAAAGATCGCAAGGAACATGACAGCCGGGTAATTGAGATGATGCAAGTGCTGAAGAAAAGTGGATTAACAGTGAAGTGGTAGAACTGCCATGTGGCCGTACTAAGTGTAACAAACCTGGGCCACATGCTGTATGAGAAGGGAATACGTCCCAAGGAAGGGTTGGTGAGGGTGATGAGAGAGGCACCTTCTCTTGTGAACAAGGAGCAGCTTAGATCATTTCTAGGAATGACTGAATATTACGTAAGGTTAATTCCATTGTATGCAGAAAAAAACAGTGAACATGAGGGTGTTGTTAAAGAAAAGTGCCTGATTTGAGTGGACTGAGAGTTGCCAAAAAGAGTTTGTGGATTTAAAAAGTGATGTGGCTCATGCCCCGTCCCTGGGGTTCATTCAGTCCCAGTAACCATTGATGCTAGCGACATGGGTTTGGGTGGCGTGCTGGAACAGTGGGAGAACGGGATATGCTGACCCATAGCATTTGCTTCTAGAGTGCTGAGGGACACTGAGAAGGGGTGTGCCGTCATAGAAAGGGAAACTTTGGCTGCCGTGTGGGTGTCAAAGCATTTTAGAACGTTCCTTTGGGGTATTTCTCATGTTATCCACACGGACCATAAGCCACTCATATATGTGTTGACGACAAAGGGGACGCCTTCAGTTTCTCCTAGGATTGCCAGATGGATGGGTGACTTACAGGAGTTCAATTTCAGAGTCAAGTATATTCCAGGGGCGAAAAATGCAGTGGCAGATTATTTATCGCGATTGCCTAGTTCAGCCGGTGAGTAAGGATTCCCAGTAGGTTTGGGAAGAAAGTGCACAAGTGGGCAGTGTGTTTCGTGCAGTAGAGAAAGATGAGTGGGACAGGGAGTGTGCTGTTGATCCGGTATTAACAAAGATCAGAGAGGGCTGAGTATCAGAGTTTGGTGACAAGGTGCTATGAAAGGGCAATGAGCATGTATGGCACGAGTTATCGGAAAGGCCGATGGGATGTTGCGAGAGGAGAGAGGTTAGTTCCCCCATGCAGTTTGAAGTCCAGGTCAGTTAATTTGGCACATGAAGGAAATTTGGGGAGGTCATTGATGAAGAGAATATTAAGGGATTCGTACTGGTGGCCAGGGATAGATGAGGTGGTGGAAATGGTTGTAAGGGATTACACTGCATGTGCCATGAGTGACAAAAGTAAGGTACTTAGAGCACAGCCTGTGTATCCAGTGGAGGTTCCTGAGGATGTATGGTCTAAGGGAGCGGTCTACATTATGGGTCCCATGTATGTTTTGGGCAGAGGGTTAAGATTCATCGTTGTGTTAGTCTATTATACCTCACGCTGGGTGGAGGCCATGGCATTGAAAACGGTCACTGCAGGAAAGATCGTGTCATTTCTTAGCAAAGATTTTGACTGGGAAGGAGAACTGGCCAGCATTGCGACGGATTACAGAGTGCAATTTGTAGTGGGTTGCATGCAAGATTTTATGAGGGAGTTTGGAATAAGGCATCACAAGGCTGGTCTTTATAATACATCCACAAATGGTTTAGTGGAAAGAATTAACCATTTCATCAAGGGTGCTGTACAGTTAGCGGTGGAAAATGGTTTGTGCTGGACCGAGGTTTTGTCTGAAGCGCTGTCAGCCTACAGGCACACACCTTCGGTAGTTACTGGTTGTTCCCAGAGACGTCTCTATGGGAGGGCAAATGGGGCACGTGCCTCGGGCCCCCAGGCTGGAGGGGGCCCCCATGGAGGGCCGGGCCACATGTTAATTTGTTGGTTGGTTGGGTTGGGCTGGGCACAATGTGCTGACAGTGAGTGTGTGTGGACACAACACATGTTACACCATACACGTGCCTGCAGCAGGAGGCTGCACGTGGCTGAGCTCCTCCGCTCCAGTGATTTCAACGTTAAAGGCTTAATTGAGCAATTCAGAATTGATTCTGCTGCTCCTGCTTTGCCAGTACCCCCACCCCAGCATTTCATTTACAGATTTGTACACCATGCCGTGGACCACATGGTCACTCTAGTGCCAGTGTGTCTGGCTTCAACGGAACACATTTTTTTGATGACAGGAAAAAAATAATTGTGATTGTTGGGGCCAGGACAACAGGAGCCCCATCAATCACAATTTTTTCTGCCTCTGCCCCACAACACATCAACCAATTGGTTAACGTCTGTTGCCATGCATGCAGCAGCTTCTGTGAGCCAATGGTATTTGGTTGATGTGAATTTGTGGGCGTGTTTTCTTCAAGGCTCTTTCCTTCTTGCATGCACAGTCAAGCTCTGCACGATCACAAGGCCCCAAGTGCTGCTCTTCTGAGGCCTCGCCCTATCAAGCTTTTTCCTACCCAGGCCGCGTGCCCTCACCTAACTCGCCATGCTGACGGCTGACCCCATACCTTTCTCTGCATATCTGCCCTCTGGCCCTGAGGGGAAGTCCTGAACCCGGAGGCTCAGAGCTGTGTGTTGCCGGCAGCGCCCCACCATGCCCGACACTGGAGGGTAAGTACTAACAAGACATTTTTGCCTTATTTATGCACTGTTGTGGTGTCCGGAGGCGAGCCCAGAATTACATCTCGAGGCTTTCTGCTAGGCTAGCTTGGCATACTCATGTTCCCTCAAGACGCAGAGAGAGCTTTGTAATCAATCATGGCCTGAGTATGGGAAGCCTCTCCTTGAGCAGCAGCTGCGTCCTTCCCGCAGCCTCTTTTCTTGCCTCTAACCATTCCGCCCACAAAGCCTCCCTCAGGGCCTCAGGGAGTTAGAAGCCGCCATTTCCTGAAGCATTCCCTACAGTGCCTGATGCATTTTGACTGTCACCTATCCCGCAAAGGTGCAGATAGCCGTTTCCCGAAGCACTTGCTCCTGCCTCACTTCTTTCGTTGTCACCCTGGTTTAGAAAGTGCTAGTTACATCATCATAAAATGAGCCTCGGGCAGGTGGGCGCGGAGGGAGTGGTGCAGCCGTTGGTGGTTTTAAGTGCCGGGGCCAGGCCAGCAGAATCAACAAATGCACCTGGGATGTGGGTTCTGGAGAGTGGGATGCGTGCCCCTTTGGATGGAAAGAGGAAAATACTGCCCAGGTTCCATGGCAAAAAACATAGGAGCCAATATTTGGGTCAAAGGAGTGTCTTAATTGCTTTGGCTGCTCTTTTTACAGTCTGAGGTCTTGATTATATTTGAAAGGTCTCAGTTTGACCACAGGGAGTAGAGGAAGGGACTACGATAGACCTTCAAGGAAAATTAAAACATTTACATTTTGTACTTCCTGGCTTATGTTTTATTGTGCATTTTGGGCCTTTTATGACTTAGAAACCTGCGAAAAGGCTCAAACTAATGAAGATTTCCGTCAATAGATGAAGGCAAAGTTGTTACTAGCAATTTGCAGTTGACAGTACAATCACCTTTAGTGCCTGGTGTACTGGAAGGCAATGGACCTCAATGTTATTCTTGGAGGACATAAGGGAGAAGAATCGCCAGAAAGACCCGGAGTATGGAATTTTAATGGTTGGGCATTTACAATAAGATGAATTGACACGAGCATTGTGGCCCTTCTCAGGCACATGAACTTACTCAGAGCCTGCTTCCCCTTATGAAAACCCTACTCCCTCCACCTTCTGTGGAAACAGGCTTGGCTCACCAGGTTTTAAAGGGGAGAAGACCCATAAACCATGGCATAGCAGGAACGTACAACACGCTCCATGCCACTCCCACGCTCGTGCCATCTAGTCACCATGTAAGCAACCGGAAAGAGAGAAATGTAGCGCCAGGACGGCATGCAGTACCTCTGGCACATATAGGCCACTATGCGTAGGGGAAAACAAGAGTGTGAAAACCTGCAATTCTTGCGCCAGTCCGGGCATCATTTACAAATAAGTCAAACATGTCTGGTGCCATTAGCCTGGTCTGGCATTCGCAACCCAGGGGAATGCACAAAGCACCTCACCCGCTGTGGGGAATCTACTCCCATCGAAGCTAAGAAAATTGCAGAGAATGAGAAACATGTAAGCTTGCCATGAGTGGTTGATGGATGCCTCACGCTGATCCAACTTTTTCCTTCCACTGCACGCTATGGACATGCTGCTGTGCTGGCACTGAGGACATAGGCCTCTGGCTGACTTTTATCCACCCACTGCAAATGAGGCGCGCACCCACTCCTCTCCTGGGTGCCACCTTGCCCACCCACCCCAGGGTACTTTGTGGGCCCACCTACATATTCGTTTTCTTTTTCTGTGTTTTGAAAATGCTATGCTTCCTTCCTTTTCTGTGAAAATATTTTGTGAGGTTACTCCACACTTCCCCATTAACTTCAATATTTGTCCTCATTTGTGTTCTTTCTTTACAACAGAATATTGCGAGATTTGCTTTCAAAATGCACACCATTCACCTTTTGGTTTGAATTATTTGTAGGCGATGCTCCAACCGCCTCTTCACAATTATTTCATTATCCTGCTTCTCCACAGACTCGGCATAAATTATGCAGCTTTTTATGAGCGCATTTTGTTTGCAATGTATTACAGGGATGTAGCAGGAGCTGCTTTGACAACTACTAGGGTGCCAGTGCTGTTGACCTTCAAGTCGTGGCACTAGAGGTGGTAATTTTGAAGGTGGGGGTGTAACAGGCCATTCTGCTGTCATGTGTGCTCAGCTCAGGCAGTAGACAGTGCCACGGCTGATGTTACAGGTGACGTTACACGTGGTGATGTGGCAGGTCCTGCTGCTACGGCAGGTGGTGGTGCTGCAGTTGGTAGTATAGGCGCAGTGTTCTGCTGCAAGTGGTGCTGTGGTTGGGGTTGTTACTAAAGTGTTTCTTTACTGGTGCTGCTGTTGCCAGTGGTGGTGCGACATGTGCAGCACTCTGGTATAGTTGTCAGTGCTGCAGGTCGTATTTTACAGAGGCAGTGCTCTGCAGCAGTAGCACACGTGCAGTTCTCTAGTAGAGGTAGCAGATCTGCAGGCATGTGCTATACTCTAGTGCACTTGTTAGTGCTGCAGGTTGTGTTTTACAGATGCACCAGACAGTGCTCCGTCAGTATCAGTGGCACGGGTGCAGACGTGCAGTGCTCTAGTGTAGGCAGAAGAAGTGCAGTGCTTTTCTGCAGGTGTAAGGCTGTGGCAGAGGCTGAGGTGTGACAATCACAGAGCAGCCGCAAAGACGCAGATAAACCTGAGTTCCCTGTCTGAATGTTACGCGGGAATCTGTTATCTTTCACAACCCCTCCTTGTCCTTCTTACCTCACGTGCATCACACAATCTTCCTGTCATTCTAACCTGGGAAACCTTGGGGTGGGGGCTGGTGACCCATCATAGGGGCTATATATAGCCCACCCCTGTGCTAACGTTGCTCCCCTAGGCCTACACCTCAGATCTTGCATGTAGCTCATGAATTTGAAAACACCCAGTCTGCACTATAGAAACGCTATATAGTGCACCACTCAATGTGAGAA
Source organism: Ambystoma mexicanum (assembly GCF_040938575.1). Classification (NCBI taxonomy): domain Eukaryota; kingdom Metazoa; phylum Chordata; class Amphibia; order Caudata; family Ambystomatidae; genus Ambystoma; species Ambystoma mexicanum. Next base: position 1,400,741,991 of record NC_090933.1, read on the forward strand.
CACCCACTGTGCAGTCAGCATCCGAGATGCCATAGACAGTGTCCCACATACAGTGATAGCACTCTCTTCATGCGACCCAAAAGCACCTGGGTGTCGTCAGCGTAATTTGGACACTGGACACTGGACACTGAGGCTGTCCAGGAGGTCAAGTAACAAGGTGGGTGATGGAATTAATCCCTGTGGTACTCCGCAAGTGGTAGTAATTGGGGAGGCATGAGCATTCTCAACAGCTACTCTTGATGTCATTGGAACTAAGAATGATACAGTCCATTGGGTGGCCCTCTCAGAAGAGTTGGCGAATGTTAGGAAAGATTTAACTTTTTGTTTTTGTTAGGCTTTCCTATCCTGACTTTTTCTAGTGGAGCCCATCCTTCAGCTTAACTCCCCTGGGCTTTTGCTCACTTGTTATGGGGAAACTGACACGTCCTCCAGTACTGGTCTTTGACTATGTTGCCATTTCTTTGTAACTTTTTAACAGTGACCAGAACAATATACCTTCCAGTAGCGTGCCCTGGGGTCCCTTTTTGTTATATGGCCCTAGACACCCTCGAAGGATTTTTTGGTGATTGTACCAGTGTGCCTGGGATTAACTGGTGGCAGCAGTTACTTTGTAAAATGTTTTACTTCTTTTTACTGAATCATATCACGTTTACCGCGTTTGGTTCAAGACTGTGTGCATGTCCAAAAATGGCAGAGCCACAAAGTCTTTTGTTCTGTCCCACGGCCATTTTGTCCCTGGTCAACCAGGAGAAGCTTGCCAGAGCTCCCCTGATGTCCACCAAGTTAGCTGATGAGCCCCTCTTAAGTTCCCAGTAATGCTGGTAAATCTAACTATCAATGGTACAGTAGTGAGGATTCCTGTGAGCATAAAGCGGCAAGTCCCTGGAAAGGTCCTGCTGGGTAATGACCTCAGAGACCTAGGTCTTGTGGGGTATACAGCAGAGATACCCTGCACAAGGTCACAAACAAGAGCTGCCCTGGCCAAGTCCAGGGCTGAGCCAAAGCCAAAGGGGAAACCCAAGGGTAAGGGAATCAGAAAAACAAAAAGAGGGAAAGAGAATATTCCCCCAAACTCACCTACCACTGAGATGGAGGTAGTTGGCCAAGCACCTGAACCTGACGAGGAAGAGGTGCTGCCTGAAATACTCAACCCCCATGACAATCTTCAAGTCCAAAGTTTATTGGATGAAGGTGTTCCTGAGAGGGAAGAGTTTAGTAAGGGCCAGCGTGAGTGCCCATCTTTAGAAGGCCTTATGAGACAGGCCTGCTCCCAGCTTGAGGGTGAACCTCCTGGGAAGCATAGGATATATTGTGAAGGTGGGTTTCAGTACAGTGAGCCCACAGAGTCTACTGAAGGAGACCATAGAAGGTTGGTGGTCCCCCTCCTGCAATTGGCGCATGAAGTCCCCCTTGCTGGTCACCTTGGGATCAAGAGAACCAAGCAAAGTTTATCCATGCACTTTTGCTGGCCCAAGATGCGGGTTGCAAGTAGAATGCCATTGAAGGAGTTGTGCCACTTGCCAGATCCCTGGAAAAAGTGGTGCAACAATCCATGCTCCATTGGATGCTACTCCCTGTTGTGGGAGTGCCATCAGAGAGGGTAGGGACTGACATTGTTGGTCCTCTTGACCCTCAATCATCCACTGGCAATAGGTTTATCTTGGTACTGGTCAACCATGCCAGCAGATATCCTGAAGCCATCCTATTGAAGACAGTGACTGCCAAGTCAGTTGCTAAAGCTTTGCTTGGCATATTTACAAGGGTTGGCTTCCCTAAAGAAGTTGTGTCTGACAGAGGCAGCAACTGTATGTCCAAGTATATGCAAGCCATGTGGAAGGAGTGTGTGGCCACTTATATGTTTTCATCAGATTATCATCCACAAACAAATGGCTTAGTTGAGAGGTTTAATAGAACTTGCTCGAGCATGATTGGGGCTCTGGAAGAACCCCAAAGGAGAAAGTGGGATCTCCTGTTACCATGATTACTTTTTTCTTACAGAGAGGTGCCTCAAGAGGGGGTTGGCTTCAGCCCCTTCGAGCTTCTTTTTGGTCACCCTGTAAAGGGACCACTGGCCATAGTCGAGGAAGGGTGGGAGCTCCCACTCCTCCTGTCACTACCAATGTAGTAGACTATATGCTGGGATAAGGAAGAGGATGGTCCTCCTGATGGCTCAGGCCAGTGACAGGATGAGGGCTGGTCAGGCATTGGTCAATTTACCCCAGGCCAAGAAGTTCTGATCATGAACCCTATAATGCCTCGAGCCCTACAGTGTTCAGTCCCTTACACAGTTCTGGAGCATCTGGGGGAGGTTAACTATTTGGTGGACCTTAGAAGGCCTGGACAGGCCCCAAAAGTGTTTCACATAAATAGACTGAAGGCTTTCATCCGTAGGGTTGAAATAGCTGCACTGCTACTGGCATCAAATATGGAAGCGGAGGAATCAGATCTTCTACCTCGCTTATTCTAGAATGGTCCTTCAGATTGCTCCATTGAGGGTGTCCAAGTGGCCCCTCACCTGACATCTGACCAACAAGGGGAAATAAGAACTTTGCTGAGGCAGTTCTCCTCCTTGTTCTCACTGACTCCAGGTTTGACACCTTGGTGCAAACATGAGATTGACACTGGAGATAGTGTACCTACCAAAAATAAGGGATACAGAATGTCAGAAAAGGTGAGCTCCTATATCAAGGTGGAGGTCAACAAGATGTTAGATCTTGGTGTGATTGAACCCTCTAGTAGTCCCTGATCCAGTTCAGTGGTCTTAGTGCAAAAGCTGGTACCTATGAACTTTGGCTCTGTGTGGATTACAGGGCACTGAATGCTGTAACCAGGACAGATGCTCACCCCCTAACTAGATCTGATGAGCTCTGTAGGGGTGTCACAGTATTGGTTTTATGGTGGTATGATAACCTTCTTGCCAAATGACGGTACATTTTTAGCTGATGCTCCAGGAATCTAAGGCAGTTGCAGATTTGGTCTTTCATGGAGCTCATTCGTTGATCGCCTTGAATGAAAGAGTGACTAGTGGAAGTGTTAAAATGCACATTTTGAGCAATGAGCCTGCTGCTCAGTCACAGGTCATCGCTTTGAAAATTGGCCTCAACCTGCATTATTTTGGAACCACATGGCATGGGCATCATGACCCCCTGTGCGATCAGTCATAAAAGTTTGTTTTGATAACGCCTTATCCCATTAAAGGGAGAAAAGTCACTCATGTGAGGTCTGAAAGCCCATGTCAGTATGTTTCTTTTGTCAAAATGTCATAGCCAACACACACTGACTGAAAGGTTGCATATTGATCAAATCACTATAACTTGTTTACCATCTGCCTGGTGTATTATAAAGGTCTGATGTTGGAGTCACCACTGGCCATGTAATCCTAACAGGACAGCGTTCAGTGGGCGCTGTTGATTTCTTTCTTGATTCTTGCAATACATATTCATTTACCTTCTTAAAGATAGTGGCACAAAAACCTTTTGAAAATGACAAAGTTAAAATACATATCAGCACAAATATGGCCTAGACCACCACATCACCACAGCCCCATCATTACCATTTTCCCCTGGTCTGAGCGCATTAGGACCATTGTCATGTGAGTTGAGACGGCGGAATGCTTTCATGGGTGGTGTCACAAATAGAGGATAGACCTGAGAAATAGCTCACCCCCATTGCTCTGGATACTTCGAATTGAATGTAGAATCTGTCCTGCTGCTTGAGTCCAGTGCCATATGCAGAAGGCAGGTGAAGGATCAAGCGAAGCAACAACTCTAGTGCCAAAGTGTAAATCTACACAGAGGACAGTGGGGGGGAAGGGCAGTTTATATACTAACACAAAGCACTGATGGGCCCAGTGTTCAAACAGTCTACAGAGCTAATGTTTTTTGTGGACATGTGTCAGAAGTGCATCCAGTTCATTCCTCCCTTTGAATTCTGGGATGTGTAGTTCCCCAATCTTTCAAATTGGTGTGAAAACTACTAATCCGATGATCTTTAACCCAACTCTACTGATCACAGAGAAAGAGTGGTCACAGCATCAAAGCTGCATTAACTAATGTGGCCTCACTTTCCCTATGCTCTTGACTGCCAAACGCCACATCCCACAGTGCAAGATCCAGAATGCGCAGCACTTGCTTACTGCAGCCTTTCCAAATCAGATTGAAAAGCTCACTTAATAGCTGCAGGCCCTAAAACGGTATACCGGTATAAATAACGTGACGGTTATTATAGTTCAATTAAGCTGTTCACGGTATCTATAACGGTATACTGTTACACCCCTAATGAGCTGGTGGATACCTTGGGTGCCTCTATGTACCTCAGCACATGAGTACCAACTGACTAGCAACCACGACTAAACTGACAAAGTCTGGTCTGGACTGTGCCGAGGGTCGGTGAGTACTTGCATCACTTACCGGTGGCCATCTGGCACAGCCGATCACTTTTACGCACGAGTATCCCTTAAAAGGTATTCAAACTTGGCTGGGTTAGCCTGCACTCCCTAGCTATTCTCGCCATTTGAACACTGTTTTTACGCACAACTGTACTGTTGAGCACAAGACTCCACTCTTCTTAGGGCTGAACAACTCCGAAGAATTGCCTAATGCTAATAATGTGCTAATTCAACCCTCTCTTTACAGTTTGTGGCTGTATTTTATCCCTGAATTGCATTTGGAAACGTAATGTATTTATATTGTATAGTATAAGGATTTTGTGTGATAACTGTTTTCACATTACTAAAGTTACTTGTGTCTATTGGGCCGGCTGACAATAAATGTATAGATATTTTTAAAAAACACTTGTCTAAGAGTAATTTGTGGTTTGTTGCTGTGTGTGCTTATTGTGGGCTTCCGATCACTCTCACCCTTCCAGAGATTTCATCTTGACCGCCTGCCAAGCTACCTAAATTGGTCTGGCTTGTCCAGAAGATTCCCCTGATTCATTAAACCGAGGGTGGCATCCTAAACTTCTGCCAGAGTTTAGAAATCCATCTTAACAGCAATGCCTTTCAATTTCTCTTGCAGGAAGTTATGATCAATGAGATCAAAGGCTGCTGAGAGATCCAATAACATCAGGATTGCCTGATGATCTTTTTCCACAATGGCAACAATGTTAGATTTAAGGTCCTACAATGCAGTCTCCATCCCATGCCGGGTTCTAAATCCTGATTGCCGGGTGCCCAGGATTTTATTACTCTCTATGAATTTCTGCAGTGGTAAATAGGCTGCTCTGTTTATTATTTTAAGAAGATACAGGATGTTGGTTATGGGACGATAGGTTTTAGCCAATGCAGGGTACAAAGTAGTCTTCTTAAGTAGGGGAATAATCCATGCTTCCCTCAGGGAGGAGGGACCTGTACCATCCCTGAAGGACATGTTCATCATTTTAGTGATCCATGGGATGAGAATGTCAAAGGATTCCTTGAAGATATTGGCATAGAAGATATCCCCTAAGCATAAAGTTGGTTTGAGTTCAGAAACTATGGTGAAGATTTTGGCTTCTGTACATGTTTGAAAGTCGAACTTAGGAAATGTTAAATTGCTATTGGCCATAGTTGGATGTGTAATGCCTCCATATCTGCATGGGTACCTTTTAAGCAGGATTGTCGATTGTCAGTTACCTGCAGATGACCTGTGGTTTTATTGACAAAAGAAGTTTGTACTTCCTGTCACCAGGCCGTATCTTAGGTCATGGGAGGGAATGGGGAGGTTTTACACTCAAATTCTTTAAGAATTTTGAAATGCACCCTGGAGCTGGATCTTGCATTATTAATTCTTGAGTTATAAATCTTAGTCTTAGCTTCTATGATGGTGTGTTTGAATGTTTGCACTGATTCCTTGTACTTGCACCAGGCAGTCGGTAGAAGTGCTTGTAGGAAGTCCTGCCACTTCTGAAATGGGAGCAAGAATAATTCCCTGCTCAGAAGCGGGAAACTTGGGCAAAACGGTGATAACTGGCCTCCCAAACGTACCGGCACTAACAGGCCGCAGACGTACTTTTAAATCCCAGGTTCTGCTGGGTACTGTAGTTCACGAGGACTACTAAAGGAAAGTAAACACCTGGCATATTAGCAAGCAGGTAACTCTGCAATTTCAGTAGGCTATGTAATAAAGTGTGTGCTAAACAAACGTGTGCCTGCACAATTCTTAGTCTAAGGTGTTGCAATCAGTAAAAAAGACAATTTAAATAACACAAGAGTGTTCTAGTTTGAAGTCACATCTGAAGATTACTAATGGAATTACTGTCAAAATGAAAACAAATTGTAATCTGGTTAAATTTAAATCATGTTTAGATCACGTTAGGCTAAATACTGATACAAATCTAATCAAAATTCAAGCCTCAGAACACACAGCCTTACACGCCTTGCTGACGGGAGTTACACCAGAAATGTTGTCTTAAAGTTGAGCAGTCTAACAGAAGAAGAATGCATCGGCTGGAAAAGAGCCGCCATCAAAAAAGTTAGCACCAAATTGAGATCCCAATCCAGAGCCACAAACGGTAGAGGCGGAAATCTATTTACAAGACCCTTCAGAGATGTCGTCTTTATCAGTATATTAAAGAATGATCCCTTATCCGAAGACCTCTTTAACACAGACAAAGCCGGCAAGAAACCTTTTACCATGCCTATCTGAAGTCCCAATGAGGCCAGTGATTCCAACACCATGGTTGTAGGGCATGAGATGAGCTCGACTGCATACTCTCTACACCATGCCTCACGTTTTATCTGCCTGCACACATACAACAATCTAGCAGTAGGTCTGTGTGAATCCAGTAGCAGCTCAAGTACCTCTTCTGAGAGGTCCCATTAATCATACCTCATCCTCTCAAGAGCCACACGTGTAAGTTGAGGGACTCTTGGTTCAGGTGGAGCACCCGGCCTTCCAACTGGGATAGGAGGTCTGGCGTCTGAGAAATCCAGCAAGGTGGACCGATGGCCATTTTTAGGAGCTTCAAGTACCATGTTCTCCTTGCCCAATCTGGGGCAATCAAGATCATGGTGGCCTGGAACCTCCTCAACCTTCTGAGAACCCATGGGATGACACGTATCAGCGGGGACGCTTAATGGAAGTGGAAGACACAATCAACCAGGAACGTGTCCCCTAGTGCACCCCCCACATGGAAGCCCCTCAAGAAGAACTACCTGCGCTTCACATTTCACATTGGCCCTCGTGGAATACGGATCTACCGCCAGGGTAGACCACAGAGTGAAGATCTCCTTCAGAACGTCCAGGCACACTTCCCACTCATGTGAGACTGTGCTCTGCCTGCCCAAAGAGTCCACCAGGCCATTCTCTACTCCAGACAGGTGGGCTGCAGAAGCTTAGATCTCGTTCTCCAGCAACCAGAACCACAGTTGCAATTCCTCCCTGCATAGGAGAAGGGATTGCACACACCCTTGCTTGCTGGGGTAATTCATGGCCACTGTGTTGTCTGTCAGAATCAGGACATGTTCCCCCTGAGAGAAGGCACAAAATCCATCAGGGCAGCTTGATCGCTCGCAACTCCAACCTGTTAGGAGTTCGACTGGGGACCAAAGGCTGTTCACTTGCAGATCCCTGAAGTGAGTGCCCTAGCCCCTCAGCCCTTAGCCACAGTGGCTAAAAGGGGTCCCTAGCCATCAGGCTCTTCCTCCTGGCCCACCATGACAGGTCATTGGCCACTGACTTCGACACCTTGAGGACGTCCTTCATGCTGTCAAAGTACTAGGACCATTGATCCCTCAAAAGCCACTAAAGGAATTGCATCTGCAGCCTGGACTCTGGCACCATAAAAATGCAGGAGCCCAGGAGGCCTAAGAGGCAGAGGAATTAAGCTGGTGTAAGCTGTTGTGGTTATCGAAAATCTCGACCATCTGTCGGAGACTGGTGACTTTCTCCTCGGGAGGGAAAGCCTCCCCGCTCAGGAGACCTTCCTTGGATCAACCAGTCATCCAAATAAGAGAATACATGGACGTAGGATCTCCTGAGGTGCGCTGCCAACACTGCCATCAGCTTGGTGAAAACCCTGCGTGTGGAGGTTAAACGAAAAGGCAGTACTCTGAACTGATAGTGAGTGTCCCTAATGATGATTCTCAGGAACCACCTGCTTTCGAAGGATCCACAGATGAAAGTAAGCGTCCTGAAGATCCAGCGACAGTAACCAGTGGAACCAGGTCCCCTCCATGCAGCTTTTCTCATTTGCATTACGAAGTGCAAGAAGAAGGTGAAAGAAGGAGGTGTAATTGTCATTACACCTTTTTTTGCACTTCGCAATGCAAACTGAGTAAAGGCTCCTTGCAATGTAAACTTGGTAGGCAGCATCTACAATTAGTTCCTATTGAATCTGCCTGCTTTCAGCAGGAGTAAAAGTCAGGCTGCATAGGAATCCAGTGCATTTTGCCAGCCAGCATGACATTGCTCACTATCTAGTTTGCTCCGACTGTGAATATTATTCTGCGCTTGGTCTAATTTTCTCCCTCTCAATCTCCCATTCTTTCTCTGGCTGTCTTCTCATTTCGCTAGACTTTATATTTGCCTATCTTTGACCTCCCCTTTCATTGCACCTGGCTCTTCCTTGATTTCTCTTATTGTCTTTTCTGCTTCAGAAACCGGAAATTGGGCCTCTCCCATTATGAATTTCTCTCTAATCTGCCCTCCTCTTGTTTCGTATTCTTTCAATCCCTTGTGATGGGTGTTTGTTCCGACCTCCTGATGCGCATGGGGAGGTTGGGACGGCTCTCACACACTCACTCTTGTACTGGTATTTCGGAGCGAAACAAGACATGACCAGCCAGGAGTCAGTGGCACTGGGTAATCCCCTTCCGGGCATTCCCTGCTTTATTTCCTTCATCCTGTCCCTTGTCACATGACTCGGGCTGTCTACTGACATCACATCCCTCTCTTTCTCTGTCTCACATAGCCATCGTCACTCATTTTATTTGGCTCATTCTTCCTTTTTCTCAAATATCCCATTCTGTGTCACATCCTTCCAGGCAGTTCTGTTTCTGGTCCCTCCCACTGTTCTGTCACGGTACCGAGTCTGTGTCTAAGGCGGGAGGTGCGGATGGGACAATGGGAAAAGGGAGTGTCTGTTGTGGGCCTGGTTGGCTAATAGGAAGTGTTACGTGTGCGGTCTGTGGCTGTGGGAGGGCTTGAGCTACCGGAGAGGGAGCTTGGGCTACGGGCGGGGTCTGGGCAATAGCTACTGACGTGTCTGGTCTTACTTCTGATCTTGGGCCTTGTTTTGTATGGGTCAATATATTTTCTATCAATTCATCTGCTATGTGTAATTCTCGTTGTGGGTATATCTTTTCTATATTCAACTGGTCACGCCTGCCTGCCCTTCTTAGACTCTCAGTCCACTCCTCCTCTTCTTTTTCTTCCGCTACCTCACCTTTTGATTTATGCCTGCGCGCATGCTTTGCTCTGCTTTTAAATCGGAGCATTGCTTCCTTTCTCCAGTCTTTAATAGTCTCAAATGCTGCAGGACGCGCTTTCTTTCTTATCAACACCCTTTCCAAGTTATCTATCCTCGCCACCTCAAAACTACCATTAATCGGCCACTGATGGTCTTGTTGCTTTCTGGTTTGCTTATGCCAAGTCTCACAGAATATTATCGCACCCACTCCGTACTTCACATACATCTCATACGCCGGCATTCCCCCAGGTGGTACAATTTGGCCATCTTCCAAAGATTGTCTACCACAGCGGAAAAACCCTGCTAGGGTGGACAATACCCCAGGCATGTTTCAACCTTCCCCCTGGTTAATCAACCTTACCTAGGGCGTTTGATTTTGCAAAGTCAACTCTCAACCAATATCAGGATGCTTTGAATCGGGGAATGACTCACCTGATAAATCAAGTCGCCTGTATACTGACGCACGAAAGGATGTCGTGTCTGCGTTTCTTGGCTTCCGCCTCGTTTCGGACCCTCGCCTCCTTGTTCTCTAGCCAGGCACGTCGATCAGGGATCAGATGTGTGCAGATATGCAAAGGAGTCTCTCATCACTTTTACAGGGCACCCCGAACACCTCTTGATCCCGGCTCGATTGTCCCGTCCTCGCCGTTCTCTGCCTTTCTCAATTACAACGTTACGCGAAGGAACAAGTGGGGGAGGGTCCCTATTCAGGCGCCATCTTGAAAGGGGCCCCTAGGCGACCCTGACGTCTATGGAAACAAGGCCGGTCACCACACACGATAGAGACGCCAGACACAAGGTTGTAGTCCCAAAGCTAGGGTTTTATTGCAAAGCAAAAGTCTCAGTTGGCCAACTCGGTCTCACGCCCAGCGACGTGTATCTCTAGACCTCGAGGGACGCAAGAGAGTGAATTACGTACATCAGTTACATACATACAAAATGCATATCAAACAATCAGCTATGACATGTTTAACACCCCCCTTTATTGGGTTTCTTTGAACTTGGTGTGATGATGGACATCTCCGACCACTATGACACCTTCAAACATCTATTCTAGTAACAATTTGCAATTTGTGAGTGCGAAGGCATCTTTCAGTTGTTGAATAGAACACAGTGCTTCTGTTCTTGGAAGCGAACTACATACGGGGGGAGTTACGGGGGGAGTTGCATTCCGGACCTTGCTATCTATCAGGTGCTATTCGCGTCCTGGGAGCCGACATGCTCTAGCGGGCTCAGCAAAAGGGGGGCCGTAAGAAAAGCATAATTCAAGCCTTTAGCGGTATTATTCTAACATATTCTACCATATAACGAATTGATTAAATGCCTGAAGCTCTGCTTCAAGGCTACATTCGGGAGGGAGCCGGGCATTCTTCCTGGCGCTGCCTACGTTTGTGTTTCAGCGAACTCTTGTTATCCTCACGGCCCTGCGGCCTTGTCCTTTTCACATACAGACAACAATATTTCACAGTCGAGCAGCGTAAGCGGAAAATATACTGCGAAGCAATAGGAACAGAAAGCAATGAGCAATGGTTAGAAAACAAAATGGTGATTCTTGTTATATCAAAATGGCCGTTCATTGGCAAACTCGAAAACCTATATTTTGTCATATCGTGCATGAGACGGTTGGCCCACGGCCACCAAAATGCGTTTGCGGTCTCAAAGTAGAGGTATCCGTATTTCTAGACTGACACCCCCACCATGTCTTCCACTAACCACCCTAAAAAAAATCTCTTTATCCCCACCCAACCACCCTATCCCCACCCTCTCCTATCCTACCCACCCACCGTACCCTAACCTCTCTACACCTATGCAACCACCCTACATCCCCTCCTCATCCCTTCCCCCATTCTCCTTTGAAACTTTGCACTTTCCTTCTTGCTCCGTGATGCCTATAAATGCAAAATGCAAAATGCAAAGAACAGCAGTAAATGCCTAAACTATTCATATAAATGCAAAATGCAAAATGCAAAGAACAGCAGTAAATGCCTAAACTATTGGCTTTGCCAATGCTTGTTTTTAACAGAGGCAAGGAACATATTTACCTTCATGGTTACACTTTAAACAAACATTCTTAACAAAGACAGCATTTTGTGGAGACCCATAAACTGTCATGCCTGTGCAGCTGAAGTGGCCAAATGTAACGGGAAGAATAACGTTGTCTTTCGAGACAGCAGAGCTCAGTTTTGGTGAGGTTCGGGATGGGGATGCATAAGAACAGCTTAGATGCGGGTTAAGTGAGAGTTCAGCTTGAGTGAGGAATGAGTAGCCTGGCTGAAAAGAAATAAAGTTGACTTACATCCTCATGTCTGTTTTTCCTTCGAGGCAGAAGAATGGGCGACAGAGAGAGAGAAAGAGATTGAGAAATTGAGAGCAGGATAGAGATAAACACAGATAGCGGGGAAGAGAAATAATAACACATACACTGAATTCAGAGAGAAGAGATGTAGCAAGTAAATTGAAAGACAGGGCGAAGGAAGTAGTAAAAGGGGGAGACTAGTTGACTGAAAGAGGCGGGAAGAGACGAGTAGGCCAAGAGGCAATTGTAAGCAAGCAAATAAAAGCTAGTAGAGAAATACTTTAGAGTGAGGGGCAGTGAGAGGGAACGGCAGGGTTAATACGATCAGAGATGGTTAGAATGAGAGACAATGGTGTGAAGGGAATGGAGGAAAGAGAATAAAAGCCACACTACGAGGAGAGACAGATGGGTAGAAGAGTAGAGAATGTACGTGATTGATCCTGCGTACAGGAGTAGGGAAGTTGGGAGACCTGGGAAGGGGGGAAAGGGGTCGCATAATAAACGGCAGCAGTTACCATCGCCGGGGCAGAAGGAGATGGTGAACGAATTATCGTTGCTAAAACAGGTGGGGGCAGACTTGAAGGAATGTCTAATTAGAACACAGGTACTATTGCAGCAAGTAACAGGACATAATATAGGGCGAGGGAACGCACAAGGAAGGAGTAGTTCGAATATGCATGGGGTGGGGCCGAATCAGTGTGGATATTGTAAAGAGGAAGGACATTGGCGAGCGCAATGCCCGAATCTACAGAATAGAAATGGGTCTGGTCAGAGGAGACAGCATAGAGGACACTCAGGATGTGTTATTTCCCCAATAGGACAGCCCAGGACAGGGGTCGGAACCAGTGTCTATTCCCGTGAATCAGAGAGGACCCTACGTAGAAATGAGAGTCGGGGATGAGGAGCACCGCTTTCTTGTAGATACAGAAGCACAGAAGTGTTCAATAGACCATCACTTGGTTTTTGAATATACCACTGTCAGGGCAAAATAATATTTCCGTAGGGTTCGCAGGTACACCAGTCATAAACCCAGTGTCCAAACCAGTCCCAGTTACCATAGGACCATTTACCGAACAATGTCCTTTCCTTCTAACAGAAAATTGTGGAGAAAATTTGTTGGGATTACATTTGTTGAAAAAACTAGGTTTTGTTATACATTGCACGGCAGACGGAGTGTTTCTAACGATATGACCACACGATGCCTCTGTGTCAGAATTCATGTCTGAAGCGTCACCAGGGGAACTAAGTAAAGTACCAACCTGTATATGGGCAATGCATGACAACGATGTGGGATGTTTAAAGATAGAGCCAGTAAAGATTATTTTGAAAGAAGGTGTTACCCTACCGCGAATACCCCAATACAAAATTTCAGTTGAAGGTGAGAAAGGATTGAAGAGTATTGTTACCGATTTGTTGAAATTAGGGGTAATAGAGGAAATCACAGGCAGTACAGGCAACAGCCCGATTCTTCTGGTTTATAAAAAAGGAGGTAATGAGGTACCATACCGTTTCATAATTGATCTACGCGCATTGAATAAGGTAGTAGATCCGCAATTTCCCCTAGTGCCAGACGTCACTACAATATTGACAATGATACCTGTTTCAGCAGAATATTTTAGTGTAATAGATTTGAAAAACGCATTCTTTAGTATTCCAGTGGACAAGGACAGTAGATATTTGTTTGCGTTCACATTAGGAGGACGATCATTTACAATTACGCGTATTCCGCAAGGTTATACAGAAAGTCCAAGTATTTACAGTAGAGCATTAAAAGAACAGCTAGACATGCTGGAATTACCCATGGGTTGTGTACTTTTGCAATACATAGACGATTTATTGCTAGCTGCAGACACAGAGGAGATTTGTAAAGAAAGCACCCTCATTACTACTGTCACACCTAGCGGCACATGGCCATAAAGCTATTTTGAAGAAATTTCAGTATAATCGAAAGGAGGTGGCTTATTTGGGCTACCGACTTTCAAAAGGAGGGAGAAGACTAACACCAGAACGCATAGAAAGTATTTCTTGTATGCCTCTTCCAAAGACACAAAAAGGAGTCAGAGCCATACCAGGCATGGCTTCATATTGCCGACAATGGATTGGTAATTTTGCGTTAATTGTGAAACCATTAGTGAATTTAACTAGAAAGGATGCGGTTATGCCTTTGCAGTGGGATGAGGAATGTCAGAGAGCATTTGATGGATTGAAAACTGCATTATGCTCGGCTCCAGTTTTGGGTATGCCGAACTATGAGAATATTTTTAGACTATTTGTGTGTGAAATTGAAGGATGTGCATTGGCGGTTTTGACACAGGAACAAGGTGGAATAAATAGGCCGTGCGGCTATTTTTCTTCTGCGCTGGACCCTGTAGAGCGCGCACTACCCCAATGTTTGCGATCTGTCGCGGCGGCTGCTGCGTCAGTGAAACAAACAGAAGGGATGGTACTGGGGCACACTTTAATTCTGATGGTGCCACATGCCATAAGCGTTCTATTAAATAGGACACAGACGCAACACCTCACCTCTGCTAGATTGACAAGATATGAGATTATCTTGTTCGTGCCCCATATCCAAATTATGAGGTGTAGCGCTCTGAATCCTGCAGAATTAATGCCACTGACCTTAAAAGAAATTGGGAAGAATGAATCATTCCCCCCCCACGATTGCTTAATGGTCACTGAGGAAGAAACCAAGGGAAGAGTTGATTTAAGTGATATTCCACAGAAAGAGCCGGATGGAGAGTTATTTTGTGACGGCTCATGTTTTAAATTACCAGATGGCACGACAACTGCCGCATACGCTATCACTACCCTAGAGAGTGTTGTAGAAATTAAAAGAATCCCCTATAATTCAGCACAAGCTGCGGAAATAATAGCATTGACCAGAGCCTGCAAGATTTCTGAAAATCTGAATGTGGATATATATACTGATAGTCAGTATGCTTTTGGAGTGGTTCATAACTTTGGTCGACTCTGGGCTGAGAGAGGGTTTCTGACATCACATGGGGCCAGAATTCAACATGGCCTTTTGATTGTACGATTGCTGTCTGCACTCACGTTTCCAAAGTGTCTGGCATGAGGCACATAAAAAAGTAACATGCAAAGTAGGAGAGGGAAATGCGTTTGCAGACAGAATTGCGAAGCAAACTGCCACTGATTTGAATACCAAGATGATGACGGTTCAGAGAGAGGAAGTACCCTGTATGATAGAAGATGGAATTACAACTGTCAAAGAAAAGCAGGCCGAGACTACGGCCGATGAAATACAGGGATGGGCAGAGGGATCTGCTGAGTTGGATTTGGAGGGTTGTTGGGTGGACAAGGGAACTAGGAACTGGATGTTGCCAAATTCGTATGTGACTGCAATGGTCACAATGGCCCACAGCCCTATGCACATCTGTGCCAAGAAAATGATACAGCACCTTTCTACATTATGGCAGAATGTAAACATAAAAAAGAATGCAGAGAGGTTGGTGCAGAACTGTATCACGTGTTTACAACACAATGTAGGAAAGGGAACAGTGACTCCAACAGGCAGTTTTGGCCCGCCCTCCATGCCGTTTGAGGTAGTTCATTTTGATTTCATAGAGATGGAGAGGTGCCAAAACTTAAAATATGTCTTGGTGGTGATCTGTGCATTCAGTAAGTGGGTGGAGGCATATCCTTTGAAAGATTGCACAGCAATGAGTACAGCAAAAGTAATGTTGAAGGAGTATTTTTCCAGATTTGGCTTGCCCCGGGTCCTATGGTCTACTAATGGACTGCATTTTGTGGGTGCAGTGGTATTACAGATATGTGCTGGTCTCCAGATTGATAAGAGATTCCATAGTTCAAGGCATCCCAGTTCTGCCGGTCTTGTGGAGAGGCACAACGGGATTCTTAAATCAAAGATTAGCAAGATTTGTGCGGGAAGCAAGTTGAGTTGGGTGGATGCATTACCAATAGCACTATTATGCATGCGTACGTCTGTACAGGCTAAAACTGGGCTCTCCCTGTACGAAATCGTAATGGGGAGGCCGGCAAATGTTTGGTGCGCACCTCAGCCAAAACGACTTAGTGAGATAGAACATCCTGTGCTTAGTACTTATTGTGGCCTTTTAATGCAGAAATTGCGTTTGATTCATCAGCAGGTGCAGGAGGCATTACCAGTGAGATACACCGGTCCGGGGCACGCGCTGGAGCCAGGAGACTGGGTGCTGCTAAAAAACTTTGAAAGAAAGTCATCATTAGCACCCAGGTGTCGCGGGCCCCATCAAGTACTTTTGGCGACGCAGTCGGCAATACGGGTGGATGGAAATAAGTCGTGGATCCATGCCACCCATGCCAAAAAGATTCCAACTGCACTGAAAGTCTTGCCTGACACTAATGACCGGAAAGAGACAGCAGTCCCAGAAACAAAAGAAACTGTTGCCAGTGAGCAGCCACTTAATCTGCCAAAACGAGAAGTGAAACTCGAAACAAAGCCTGAGACGATTGCCAAAGAGGGGGAAGGGCAAAGAGTGCCCCAACGTTGCCCAGCAGAATCGACATCACTGCTGACCGACGTGAAATCTGCCTTGCAGATACCAGCAAAACCAAATCGTGTACTCCTTTGGCGCCCACCAGCACTTGCCAGCATGCCAAAAAACGGATCTGCATCATTGGCGCGGCGCACACCAGCACCTGCAGTAGCGCCACAGGGTGACTTCAAGCCTGAATCTGAAAGTGCACCGGCACTGTTCACGGATCATACGATACCAGGAGCAAGGCGATACAAGCTGCGGCCTCGGAAGACGAAGTGATCCGCAGTTTTTTTTGGTGTTTATGTCAACCTCTGGTTCAGCTCATGGACGGAGAAGGAACCAGAGGTATAGAGGAGAGAAGCGTGAGAATTGTGCAAATCGGACAATTCAAGACTCGCGGCTCCTCGGTGCGATCATAAAAAGTACATGTGTCCGGAACCAGAGAGGACAAGCTGGGTGCACATGGTACTATGGCAAGTGAAATAACTGATTAGCAGTACATGTGTCCGGAACCAGAGCGGACAAGCTGGGCGCACATGATACTGAGGTGATAACTGATCAAAGGTCCTCTGAGCAGTGAAAGAGGGGACAAGTGATCTCGCCTAAAAACAAATAATCTAATCCAGGCTAAAAAGGACAGGCAGAACTGAACTGTGACAAAGAATTCCAAACTTTAGACATCAGAGCAAGCGCGACGAAGAGAGATATCCACAAAAAACTGTGATAAGGAAGAAGAAGGATGACGAGAAACATGCCGGGACCGGTTCAAGCCTCCTCCTGCACCACCACCGCTGAGAATGAGTCAGTTATAAAGACTATAAGTTTAAGAAAAACGCATGGTAAAACAAATTGTATGCTGGCACTAACGATAATAATGTGCTTTATAAGCGTGGTAGCACCAATATCGACAGCCCTAATATTATGGTGGGTAGAAACAATACACCCATTAGAAATGTTTTTACCAATAATTAATATATCCACTACTGAAAGCCCGGTTCAGGTGATCACTTATACCCTACCCCAATGGAAGAAAAACACAGGGAAGGTTTTGGAAATAACACCTTACTGCTGATAATGAACATGACACATGCAATCCTGAAGAAAACAAACTGCTGGGTATGTGCCCATTTAACACAGCATGCCGGAAAAGGAATAGGGTGGTATGTGCAGCCATTACCATTAAGTTCTGCATGTAGTGCATCTTTAGGTGCAATGTTCTATGGGAAATGGAATGAGAGTAATACGGGTCAATCAGACAGAACCAACATGAATGAGTTTGAGGAGATAATAATGAAGCCTGTGGGTTGTTCCATTTTCCATAAAGCACAAGTAATAGCCCCAGAGCCCACGAGGAAAAGTACACGGAAGATAACACGACAAAATAGACGAGATAGATTGTCCCCGCCAGAAAAAACATCTGTAATGACGTTTCGTGTAAGAACAGAAGGGGACAAAGATGCAATTCCCCCATCTTACACTGTGAATTATAGCCCGAGAACTGTCCCTTTTTGTCTAAAAAAGAAAAGATTATTTCAGTGGGAACATATACTGGTTGTATGAATACAATGGTACTAAAATGGGAAATAGAACCAGTATACGTAGGTTATCCAGTTTATTTTATATGTGGAGAGAAAGCATACCCTTGGTTGCCCAGAAACTGGGGAGGTACATGTTACCTAGGGCTACTGTTCCCAGGAGTATTCCCCTTAGAAACAGCAGCCATGGCCAGATTATCCAAAACTAGAGTCAAAAGGACTGACGAAGGTGTTTTAATAGCAACTGATGTAGCGAAATCATTCATTCCATTCTTAGGACAGATAGTGAACTCCTTTAATATAAGGCAACTGTCCAGAATCCTAAAGAATACAATAAACACAACAGATATATTATTTAACATGACATTGGAAGAAAGAGGAACAAGGTTAATGACGCTGCAAAATAGAATGGCTCTCGATGTAATCCTGGTTGACCGTGGGGGAATTTGCAAAATAGTGGGATCAGCATGTTGCGTTTATGTCGATGACTATTCCCCCACGATCTTTGAAGCAATAAAGAAAATGCACGTTCTGAACTCCCCATTGGAGAAGGGAGCAGGGGAATAGGATCTTGGTTTTGGGGAATACTACGATCTTGGGGATGGAAGTTGATCTCAATATTAGTAGTGGTGTTCGGAATATTCCTAACGTGCTGTTGTTGTATACATTGTTTACCCATAGTTTGCGCAGAGGTAACTGAGGGATGTACGGAAGGATGCATGCATATGATAACAAAGAAAAAACAACCTCATGATCGAACTAGCTCAGACCCAAATGAGATGAGAGCAGTAAAGGAGTTGATGGAAATAGATATTGATGAAGACAATGATGTCCACGATAGCATGCAAGACTCAGACATAAGTACTTCAGATTCATCATCACTAGAGGAGGTTTCAATAAATAGATGAGACGTTTGGCATACGGCCAAAGGAGGGTCTAGAAATACGCATGCCTCTACTTTGAGATCGCAAACGCATTTTGGTGGCCGTGGGCCAACCGTCTCATGCACGATATGACAAAATATAGGTTTTCGAGTTTGCCAATGAACGGCCATTTTGATATAACAAGAATAGCCATTTTTATTTCTAACCATTGCTCATTGCTTTCTGTTCCTATTGCTTCGCAGTATATTTTCCGCTTACACTGCTCGACTGTGAAACATTGTTGTCTGTATGTGAAAAGGACAAGGCCGCAGGGCCGTGAGGATAACAAGAGTTTGCTGAAACACAAACATAGGCAGCGCCAGGAAGAATGCCCGGCTCCCTCCCGAATGTAGCCTTGAAGCAGAGCTGCAGGGCATTTAATCATTTCGCAGCTGCCAGCCGTCTCGTTATATGGTAGAATATGTTAGAATAATACCGCTAAAGGCTTGAATTATGCTTTTCTTATGGCCCCCCTTTTGCTGAGCCCGCTAGAGCATGTCGGCTCCCAGGATGCGAATAGCACCTGATAGATAGCAAGGTCCGGAATACAACTCCCCCCGTATGTAGTTCGCTTCCAAGAACAAAAGCACTGTGTTCTATTCAACAACTGAAAGATGCCTTCGCACTCACAAATTGCAAATTGTTACTAGAATAGATGTTTGAAGGTGTCATTGTGGTCGGAGATGTCCATCATCACACCAAGTTCAAAGAAACCCAATGAAGGGGGGTGTTAAACATGTCATAGCTGATTGTTTGGTATGCATTTTGTATATATGTAACTGATGTACGTAATTCGCTCTCTTGCGTCCCTCGAGGTCTAGAGATACACGTCGCGGGGCGTGAGACCGAGTTGGCCAACTGAGACTTTTGCTTTGCAATAAAACCCTAGCTTTGGGAATACAATCTTGTGTCTGGCGTCTCTATCGTGTGTGGTGACCCGCCTTGTTTCCATAGACGTCATGGTCCCCTAGGGGCCCCTTTCAGGGGTGGGTGGGGTGAGTGAGTGGGGGGAAAGATGGTGGGGCTGGGTGAGTGGGTGGGGAGAGAGGTTGCGTTTGGGTGAGTGGTGGCAATTGGTTCGCGGCAAAAACATGAAGAACAAAGAAACCTCGTGAGGAATTGTCAAAAGTAGCCAAGACAAAACCCAACCAACACATGTAATGCAGGGTGAAGTGGGTGTCTGAGGGTAGAGAGAGTGGGGTGCTCGGGGTACAGAGAGTTGGGTGGGGGTAGAGAGAATCTGTATTGAAGGTAGAGAGGCAGCCTAAGGAGGAGAAAAACAGATCTGTTGCCAAACGTAGCCCCAAAATAGCCCAATTGTCCACAAAATCAGCCAAATAGCATAAGCTGAGAAAAGGAAAGCCTGGCACCTGACTTGCTTCTTACAAAGCTGCTGATTGGAGCAAATAGTGTTAGGGAATTCCTCATTGGGTAGTACGGCAGAGTTTGAATAATGGGATTTTAGTGATTTGGCAGTTTAATATCATGGCATTGCAGGTTGCTATGCCAACCAGATATTCTCAGATCAGAACCTCATTCCTTCTATCTCTTCTGTAACAATGGTTTTGGCTATTTTGTCAAAATCAATTAAACACATAAAGCATCTTTGGTAATAAAATAGTAGGGTAACCCAATGTTCTTAAAAAAAGATAATGTGACAAAAACAGGTAAGCCGACAATATATACTGACGCAAAATAATATATGATTGGCTGATGGCATAATTGTCCCGGCACAGACACGTTTGACCAAATGGTGTTTACATATGCACAAACATATTAGGACCAGGCAAATGCAGTGCAATTGTATTTATAACAATGCTAATATGATTTTGCATGTGGAAACCGCCTACACGTGTGCAAAGGAGAAATTATTCTGTGGACTCTTCTCCCGCCAATTCCTCATCTGAAATCCTCCTCCAGCTCTGCAGCATCAGAAACTCGTCAATCCATCTTGCTCAGTGGTCGATCGTCGGCTCTGGATGTGATGTCAGGCGTCGTATATATATCACGTCACTACTCCCCACACCTCAGTTCACCCTCCCCCCCGGGCTAGAAGGCTGAAGAGGAAACGACGGGAGAGAGGCTAATCAGCCTGTAAACAATGCTGGCAATGGGAAACATCCCATGGAATGGAAAAGAGCATGGAACAAAGCTCTCAAAAATAGATAAATTCAGAATATCTTTTTTAAAGCAAACAAATTGCCATATATAAGCAGTCACCCAGAGCGATCACCAGGCGTCTCTTCGCTTAGATAGAAGTGCCAAACCATAAGAAACAGTCTGAGCTGGGCTGGATGGGAGTGGCAATGAGGAATCTGTGGGAATCCATAGAAAGAACATTACGGTAATTAATTTCTCCTACAATGGATTGCTTTTCTCCAGCAGATTCCTCATCTGATAGACTCCTGAAGCAGTTAGGACCACAGAGGCGGGCAGAAAGTGTTACAGTAGCAGATTTTGCAGAACTTCCCTACCAAAACATGCATCAGCCCCATGTGCAACATCCAGACAACAGTCCCTGGTCAACACATGCAAGGATGACCAGTGGCCGCCCGACAGATGTCCCTAATGGTATCACCCTCTACAAGGCCGTGGAAGCCGAGACTTCCCTTGTCGAGTGTGCCCTGATGTCAGGAGGAAGCTCCCTGCCTCCAGATTGGTAGCATTCCGCAATGCAGATATAATCCAATGTGACAGTCTGTTTTGTTATGGCGAGACCCTTGCGGGACAAAGAATGGGCCACAAACAGCTGATCAGACTTCCAGAATTTAGCCGTCCTAGCGACGTGAAAACTCAAGGTTCTCTTTGGATCTAAGCAATGGAATCGCACCTCCTCCTTAGAGGGATGGGGTGGAGGTTAGAAAACCGGAAGGTCTATGGACTGAGAAAGGTGAAACTCAGAGACCACATTTGGAAGAGAACCAGGCCTTACTTTAAGGGAGAACTTTTCCCAGAATAAACTAGGAAACAGGGACTTGCAACACAAGGATTGAAGTTTGCTAACTCTCCTGACTGATGTAATTGCAAAAGGCTGTTTTCAAAGATAATAATAGTAATAAACAGGAATGCATGGGCTCAAAGGGAGCCGCTATTAAAAATGTCAGAACTAGATTTAGATCCCAATCCGGGACAACGAGTCGGCGGACACGTATTCACAAGGCCGTTCAGGAATTCGGCCATAACCGCGATCGTAAAGAAAAAACCTTGATCCGGAGATCTTTTAAACACAGACAAGGCCGCCAAATATCCTTTGACTGTGGTAACCTGAAGGCCTGCTGATGCCAGTGACAGAAGGAACTCCATCACTGAAGTGGTGTGGTCTCGCATTCCCTGAACCATGCCTCAAATCTTCTCCACCTGCACGCATACAAAGTTCTGGTAGATGGTCTGCGTGCAGCCAGCAACACCTTGAGTACTTCCTCTGAGAGGTCCCAGTCGTTATAGCTCATCCACTCAAAAGCCACACATGGCTTGAGGCACTCTAGGTTCGGATAAAGCACTTGACCTTCCCACTGGGTTAGGAGATGTGGTGGCGAGGCAACCGGTGAGGCGGACAGATGGTCAGATCCAAGAGGTCGGAGTACCAAGTTCTCCTCGCCCAGTCCGCGGCGATCAAGATCACAGATGCGCGAAACCTCTTGAACCTCCTGTTAACCCATGGCATGATAGGGATCGGAAGGAAGCCGTAGTGGAGAGGGAAGGTCCAATCCACCAGGAACGTGTCCCCCTGTGGGCTGTTCACTGAGAATTCCCCCAAGCAAAACTGTCTGCACTTCCTGTTGGACTCTGTGGCAAACAGATCCACTGCTAGGTTATCCCAGAGAGAGAAGACCTCTTGCAGGACTTCATGGCACACTTCCCACCCATGTGAGACTGTGCTCTGCCTGCTCACAGCATCTGCCAAGCCGTTCTCTGTCCCCGCCAGATGAACTGGCAAGACTGAGATCTGGTTCTCCAATAGTCAGAACCACAGCTTCATCGCCTCTCTGCAGACTGGGAAGGTGTGCACACCACCCAGGTTGTTCAGGTAGTGCCTGACCACTGTGTTGTCCATTAGCATCAGGACATGCTTCCCCTTGAGAGATGGAACAAAAGCCCTCAGGGCTAACCTGATTGTTCGCAACTCCATCCAGTTGATGTGCCACCTGGCTTCTATTGCTGACCAAAGGCTGCTTACTTGCATGTCCTTGCAGTGAGTGTCCCAACCCTTCAGAGATGCATCTGTGACCACTCAGGGCTGAGGCCAAAAGGGTTCCCCCGCTATGAGATTGCTGTTGTTGGTCCACCAACTAAGGTCGTTGACCACCGACCTGGACACCCTGAGGGAATCTGAGAGGGCTCTGAAGTACTCTGACCACTGACTCTGTAGGAGCCACTGTAGGGATCTCATGCGCAGCCTGGCCTCTGCCAGTAGAAAAATACAGGAGGCCATGAGACCTAAGAAGTGGAGAAATAAAGCCACTGGTAAGGTGGAGTGGTTCTGGAACAAGTTCACCATCTGTGCGATGCTTGGGAGGGAAGGCCTTCCCTACCTGGGTGTCTAGGACTGCTCCGATGAATTGGAGCCTCCGGACTGGCATCACATGCTGGGGTACCCACATGGGGGTTCTTCAAGTTCAGGGAGAAGCCCAACCTGTTCAGTAGCAGACAGGTGTCCTCTAGATGAGACAAGACTTCCATCGGATCAACCAGTCATCAAGGTACGGGAATACATGACCCCGGATCTCCTGAGGTGAGCCGCGACTACTGCTATAAGCTTGGTGGAGACCCTTGGCGCAGAGGTCAACCCAAAGGGAAGCACCTTGAATTGGTAGTGCTTGTCCACTATGATGAACCTCAGGAACTTCCTGTGTTTTTGATGTATCGGCAAATGGAAATAAGCGTCCTGTAGGTCTCTTAACACCAGCCAGTCCTGAAGTTCAAGAGTGTGGATAATTTGTTTCAACGTCACCATCCTGAATTTGTCTTTCCTCAGGAACTTGTTCAAGGCCCTGAGGTCCAGAAAGGGATGAAGACCTACACCCTTTTTAGGGCACCAGGAAATACTGGGAATACCAACCCAATCCTCTCTGTTCAGGAGGTACGTCTTCCACGGCACCCTTCAACAACAGGGCTTGCCGTTCTTCCTCGAGTTCCTGTCCCGGTTGGATTGGAGGTTGTGGGGGTCTGGCTGCTGGTTTCCTAAGAAGGGCAGACAATGACCCTACCGAACGAGTTGCAGGGCCCAGGCATCGGAGGTAATCTCCTGCCACTGGGGCAATGTTCTGCCAACCGTCCATCAACCGGCAAGTTGTGGAAGGGGAAATCAAAGCAGCTCTGGAAGTCCCTCTGCCCCTTCAGGGATGCTAGAAATGCCCCTACCCCTGCCAGGCCTGAGGGAGCTGTGCTTCCCTACCGGAAGGGACATAGCGCCTGTAGCCTCTGCACTAGAGGCAAAGCTGAAGGTAGGTTTGGCCGGCTACGCAGCTAGGCCCAACGATTTTGCATCAAATTTTCCAAACAGTCATCAGCCTTCTGGCCAAAAAGAAAATTTCCCTCGAAAGGAATGTTCAGTAGCCTATTCTGGACATTCAGAGAAAAACCAGAAGTTTTGAGATAGGCTTGCCTCCTCAAGACTACCGCCGAACCCATCGAAACGGCCAACGCAGTGGGCCATGTCAAGGCCCATTTGCAATGACTGCTTGGCCACCTCCTTCCCATCTTCCACCAGCCATGCAAACCCATCCCGCATTTCACGTTCTGGGATTTATTGCATTGCCTGCGCCAAAGCTTTCCATAAGCCAAAAGCGTATTTTGCGAAACTGCAGGCTACATTGGTTGCTTTTAAGGCCATGCTGCCAGAGGTAAAGACCTACTTGGCCATAGCATCCAAACTTTTGCCCTCTGTATCTGTAGGCAAATTAGGAATGGAAGCCGCAGGCCTGGTGGAGATAGTGGCTGCCTACACTACAAGCCCTTTCGGAGAAGGGTGAGAAGCCAGTGTTAGGGAGAATTCTCCAAATGTGCACATTTCCCTTACCTTTTGAGACCCCCAGCAACTTTGCTGGATTTCTAGGATTACATTTTTTACCTGGAAAGAGTGTGAGCCTTTTTTTCCCCACTCTTTCATGCATTTTGATGTGTGTTTTATGTTTGTGTTCTTTGGTTATAGTGTTCAAACAAACTCCATGGCATCACCTTTTTCTGTGTCACACAGCACCTTCAGTGCAGTGGCAGAGGGGTGTCTTTTAGACCCCCCAAGGTTTAAATACCTTCTCTGGGACGGACTACTGTCTCCCAGAGCATGTAAAGTTAAATGGACTTTACTAGTCTCTTTAAATAAACTGACCCAGCAGACCCTATCTTCCTATAGAGTGCTGGAGGGGTTGCCTAGCTTCCCCTGAGTCAAAACACTCATTTAACAGTCAAATGTTACCCTTTCCTACTTTAAATGGCTGGTGGCATTGGTTTAGATCAACTACCGTGATTTTTCCCTACCGCTAACAACGGTAGCTAAAAATCGAGTCAGCCATGTTTTTCAATTTGGCGCCCAATACCTATCTGTAAAAACAGACTCTGGTCATCTTTTTTCGCCATTTCTTTTAGGAAAGGTCCTTCTTGTGTTTGTCTGTGCGCCAAACCAGGTTTGGTCCCTTTGTTCGTTGGCCTTTGGCGGGCTTCAGTGCTGAAGCCTTCCTCTGGCGCCTGAGTGTCTGGGGTGGACAGGATGTGACGGAGGTGCCTGAAACTCCCTGTGCTTAGTTTCCTAGGAGACCTGAATGCACTCTGGCGTGATTGGCCGGCTGGATGTCTGGCAAGTACAGCCACCCTGCTGTGTGAGTGAGCGCCAGGCTGGAATGAATGGGGGAACACTGTTTAAAAGCAGGTCTCTGGGACTTGGAAAGCAGAGTCGACCACTGGAACGAAAGAACTGAAGAGGAGAGGAAGGAAGAGGACTGCTGCAACTCCTGGATGACCGGTGAAGCCCTGCTGCAAGTCCGAATTGCCTGAAACTCTGACGACAGAGAAGCCCTTCAAGGTTAACTTCTTCCCTTAAGTTTGGTGGGAACAACCAACTCGCAAGCCACCTGGACACCGTCCTATGTGGTCGAATTTTCATCAGAGTGCTGTTGAAAACCAGATAGCCAGAGGGAAGGAAACCAGCTTGTGGACTTTAAGGCACTCACACCTTAAACCGACGTCTTGCTACAGCTTCTGGCCTCTTCCCTAGGCAGTGCAGGAACCTCCCAACTTCCTCCTTCTTGTCCCCATGACTAAAGCTCAGGAACAGCGAGATCTGCTCGAACTGCCAGGAACAACTGCCTCAGCTACAGCTTTCTTCATTGACAAGGTACTATGCAAACGCGGTCCGGAAATATTTTTGCCCATCGAGAAAGTGCGTGAAACTTTCCTCAACTTCGAAGGCTTGTCCTTACCTAAACATTCATCAAACATTTTGCCTAACCAAATCCTTTCAATATCTGTGGCAAAGACTTAACCGTTACTTACCAGAACTGTGCTATCCTATACAAAAGACTCTGAACCATTGACTTTGGCCCAGGCCTATTGAGAAGAATTGCTGGTTGTATTTAACTGAAACCCTTTGCCCTGCCTATGAATGTATTCGGGCTGTCTATTCTTATAACCTTGTCTTTTCCCTCCTTTATTAAGTATCTGAAGTGCCATTTTGCTCACACTTCATTTTTGAGCTAATCTTGTTCAATTAATTACCGGTTGGATTTTTGTGGTGTATTAGTGTGTGATATTGAGCTGCTTGTGCTAGTGTAATGTTTTATAATTGACTGAGTAAATAAATGTATATTCTTTTACCAAGAAACCTTGAGTAAGTGTTTACTTGAATCACTGTATTGGTTGATCCTTTGTGTAACTTGTTCTACTGCTCACTTAAACTCTTGAGATAAGTCTGGCGGCTCAGCCATCGCTACCACTTTGGGTAGTACAAGCTTGTACCAAAGGTGAAATTGTGCTTACAATTTTAGTCCTAATTGCCTGTAGTGGTCCCCAAGGGTACTGCAGGTGATTCTGCCTAACAGCCAGGAAATATAGATCTCCTCTTGCCAGCCTGTACTTCCCCGTAAAGTTAGAGTTACTGGGGGAATAGAACAGGGATGCTGCCACAAGCATGCTAGGGGATCAGCAATTGCTGTATCCGGTGGCATGTAGTGCTCTGTCACAGGACTCTCATCTAATATGTCCGTCAGTTCATAGCATGGGTAGGCACTGATGCTGGCTTCAGACCCAGAGTGTCCGCAAACCTTTGCAGTAGGCCCCTGAACTTAGCATAGGTGCGAGTATAGGGCTGACTTTGTTCAAGCTCAACATCTGGAGACGTGTCGAGGCCACTGGCATCTCGGAGACCTTGGGCCAGAGCCACAAGGTCTGCCTGATCATCGATAAAATCGACTCCTCCTGCCACTGAATATATGGGATCAACATCTTCCAGGTCATCACCCTGGTCAGCATCGAAAATCGATGCCATGGACTCGAATAATCCATACCTGGAGAGGGGAATAAAGGATTTATCTTTCAACGTCGACGGAAGGGCCGTCAGTGTCGATCGGGGCTTTGGTACCACTGTGACGTCAGGAAGGTCAGCTTCTCGACACTCACGAGACGGACCGGGTGTCGATGATTACTGCACCTTTTTCGGCGTTGAGCCCGAAAGCTTCTCTGACGCTGATGGCATCCATGGTTTGGCATGCGTGGGGTCAGGAGTGCCTTGCAGCACTTTTCTGCAAGGCTTGCTGTTCTGGGGACGCAGGGGGGTAGCCGCACGTGCAGCTGCCTGTGTTTTAAACATTTCTAACATGTCTTTTTTTAAATGTTCCCACTCCTCTCGAGTGGTCGGCCAAGCCAAGGGCTTACCTTTTTCTGACGACGAGCTGGACTTGTGTCGATGGCAGTGACACCTTTTCCTCTTAAACGATGAAGACGAGGAGAAATGGCTCCTCGAGTGTGAACGTTTTTTGACCTTTTGCTAATGCCAATGCTTTTCCTTCTCTTTTTTGGCCTTGGAGGACCAGACGAGTGACTGTGCCAGAGATTTCGGGGACATTTAGCCCAAAGCAAGTCTGGCAGCCCGCCCACAAATGGATTTCAGTGCATCTTGGAGCACAACGCACATCCCTTAGTGTTGTGATCTGTACCCAGACACCACAGACAAATGTCATGCAGGTCGGTCAACAACATTTTGGGATGGCAGTTGGAGCACCTATTAAAGCCAGAAATCCAGGGAGCAGACATTACAGTCGAGGTTTTGAGAAAGAATTTGATGAATTAGTCAACTGTAGTGTCCATCAAGCAGCACGCGAGCACGCGGAAAAAAGGAACTGAGGTGTGGGGCGTAGTGACGTGGTATCTATATACACACAACACCTGACGTCATGTCCAGAGCCGACAATCGACCACCGAGCAAGACAGATTGACGATCGATGGCCGCATCGAGGTCCACTACGCCCCCTGTCGAAAAGTTGCTGAAGCAGCAGAGCTGGAGGAGGAAATCAGATTAGGAATCTGTGGGAGAAAAGCAATCCATTGAATGTACCACAATAATTTACCAAGTTTACTTCTGAAAAATGAAGAACATTTTATTTGCTTTATCATATACTACGTACACATAGCAGAAATAATTCACAAATATTTTGCTCCGTTTTCATCCTGGTGTGAAATGTTAAGATATGAAATGTTTATTTTTTAATTTTTGCTTTTTTTGTATTATGATTCGTTTACAACAAACCTTACATAATACCCAAT
The DNA here is from genome assembly GCF_040938575.1 of Ambystoma mexicanum. NCBI lineage: Eukaryota > Metazoa > Chordata > Amphibia > Caudata > Ambystomatidae > Ambystoma > Ambystoma mexicanum. The sequence continues at coordinate 1,400,770,390 of NC_090933.1, forward strand.
TAACCAAACAAATATTTCTACAGTAGTCATCTGTGGGATTTGTTACAGAATGAGGAAAGTGCATTACGTGATGTACAGTAGTGTGGAGGGAGTATCTCAAATGTGAAAGATGAGTGAACTCTGTGGCACGTCCTGTTTGGCCATCTGTGACAATGAGGCATAATGCATTCTGGGGCATGCAGTGCTGAGTCAACATCTGTAGCAGGGGAGTTGCTAGGTCTGGAAAAGACCCAGGGCTACGCTGATGTCGGAATTGTTGGGAATGGGGGCTAGCTAGCCTTTTGGCTGTAGCTCCTGAGATTCTATACGGGGCTACAAACAAAAGACCAGGGGCTATAGCCCCTTTAGCCCCCCCTTAGCAACGCCTCTGATCTGTAGGCAGTGATGTAAAGTGCATTCTGAACATGGAGCCCCTGCTTTACATCAGGCAGTCGGCAGCGAGGCAGACAGCATTATTGGGAATGAATGAGGCAGAGGGCACTGTGGGGAATGCAGTTGTACCTGACTGTTTGCTCTGAGTAGGGCAGTGATCATTCAGGGAAATGAAGTCATGCAGGGCTGCTGTACTGTATGAAGGGGCGCACATTCTGATACGTGGTATATACGGGCAAAATCTGTCCAAGTGGCATATGATGGAAGCACCTAGGCATGCAAGACTGTGCCTAGCATATGAAGGTGTGTTTATTATACGGGTTGCAACTAGGCATGTAAAGTTGTGCGTAGCATATGAAGGGACATTTAGCATATGAGCTGTACCTGGCATATGATGGAAGCACATAGGCATGCAAGACTGTGCCTAGCATATGAGGGGTATTTGGTATATGAGCTGCACCGGGGTATGTGAGGTTGCGCCTAGCAGGTGAAGGCGTATTTAGCATTTCAGCTGCACCTTGGCACAGTAGCTTGGCATGCAAGGCTGTGCGTTTGGCATATCACTGGCACCTGGACATATGATGGCTATATGTGGCATTTGGGGATGGATCTGTTCTGCTGCATGATGTCAGTACCAGTGCATTTGACACTGATGTGCGATATGATGGCAGTACCTGGTAATGTGACGGCTGTACCTGGACATATGAAGGTGCGCCTGCCATATGATTGCAGAAGGCAGCCGGATATATGATGCGCATAAAGCAATGCACATTGACTTGCATTTTGTGACTAGTGCCTGTGATTTCTTTTACACACCCTCGGGCTGCGCAATTAAGTAATAATGTACATACATGTTAATTGCTGGGCCCGGAGCTGGTTTGCTTGCCACAGGAAGTCTCGAGGTATTGCAGGACACCATGATCTCTCTTGTGGGCTCCCTTCAGCCTCACCTGCTTTGCATGGGCGCTGCTGAACTGCAGGCTGGGCTGTAGAGGCTGCGTGGGCCGCGCCAGGGATCAGGGGACCTGCAGATCCGACAGCCTAGTGTCTTTAAAGCAGACTTCTCTCTGGCATGCACCTGTTGCAGCCGAAGCTGGTTGGGAGCTTGTAGAGCAGCTAATGTTGTGCTCGGTGCAGCGCTGAGACTCTAACACTGTACTACTTGCTCAGCCAGTGCCTGCTGCATGGATGGTGCTGAGCTATAGCAATGCAGCACAGGTCAGTACGCACTCACAGTGCTCAGCGCTATGCACGAACTCTGCAGTAGAAAAGCACAGATCACTTGTGTGCTCTGTGACCAGCCAGAGCAGTGAGAGCTGTCGGTGTGCACAGTGTAAAGCCAGGGCGTGCAGAAGAAAAGCACACTGCCATAGGAAAACGTGGTTTTGGGGACTAGCCATCACAAAATCGCGGGAAGGCAATCTCGCGAGAGTTAGAACGGGAAGCGCACAGCCAACCCACTAGAACGTCCGAAGCGGGCCGCAGCGCAGTGCGAGCACCGCCCCAGGCAGTGCTCCTCCTTAATCAGGGGGCTGAGATACCTTGAGGCCCTGACAACCCAGAGCATAATACCATGGCTGGGGGCAGCCACCTGAGTGCTCTGGAGTGTGTAGTGTGTGCATCCATGACACACACATGATGCAGTGAAGAAGCTGCCAAGAAGAGACTGCCTAACCAGGGAGTACTGTTGTGCCCCTGCCCCTTGACTCTATCATCCTTGTTAAGCAAGTTATATTGGGTGTCATAAATAAATACCTTTGTTAAGCACAACCTGAGTCCTGTCATCACTAAGGCCACCACAGTGGTCAAGGCCTGGGGATTGAACGAGCAGCAGAAGACACAGGATAACCACAGTCTGCCCCAGTGTGGCACCTTCACACGGCCCCGCCTGATTCTAAAGTTGGCTATGGGCCCCTGCCGCAGGACCACCATGGGAGTTCCCAAACCTGCAGAGAAACGCCATTGTTATGTTCCGCCCTGCGTCCCGCTACGCGGTGACGCAGGGCGTGCCTAACAAAAGCCCCGCGCTCGGGAGGCAGTTCCAGGGCAGACCATCCACACGTGTGCGTGTGCTTCATTGATGCTCCCGCTGGAGCTGCGCCACAGGCCGTGCGGCCTAGCATAACCCCGCCAGCCCTCGCGCGCGCACACCGAGGGCTGGATCTTAACAATGGCGACGAGGTGGAACGAAGATCAACACGCGGTCGGCGTTCACGGCGCCTAGATGGCCCGCAGCCATCGCAGCAACATTTTTGGACACCCGGTGGGGGGGGCGATTGCACACGTGACCCACCCCACCCCAAAATAAAAAACAAAAAAGAATTTTTTTTTTGTTGCTTCTCATCATCACTCGCCCTCTACGTGCCGGCCGGGCAGTGTGGAGCCATCTGGCATCTGGCCTCCCACACTAGGGGCACCAACACGAAGTGGCATCGGAACCACATGGGTAAACCAGCACCTGAACTTTCAGCCACAGTGGTGGGAAACCACAGCACTTCCAGGGAAGGCCCAACTTCACCGCGCTAGTGGTCGCCCGAAGAGCTCACGCCAGCACTGACGAGGTACATGTCGACATGGCGGCCGGTACGTCCACCCCTGGGACCACCACGCCGTCCAGAATTGCGGCAAACCTATCACTGACGTCCCCACAGCCTTGCACACAAGGAGGTTCATCGACACTGGTCCAGCCTTTTGACCCCTTTACCGACCCATCTTCGAGTGGACTCAGATGGCAGCTGTGGATCCAGAAATTCGAGATGGCGATGGAGTGCAAAGATGTAACGTCGGCCAGGAAGATGAAGGCCACCTACTATTCAGAGTGGGTGACGAGGTACTGCGCATTTTCAACTCCTTGAATGTTGCCGATGGCCAAGATGCATACCAAAGCGCAAAAGATGCCCTCACGGCTCACTTTCTCCCTCAACTGAACCCGGACTATGAGACATTCATTTTCTGCACCACCATACAGGCAGCGGACGAAACCCTGGATGCCTACCACACTCGGTTGAGAAAATTGGCCATGTCCTGCGAGTTCACAAATGTTGAGAGGGAGATCAGGAGGCAGATCATTAACGGCATACAATCAGAAAAACTAAGGCGCCTAATACTCAGCGAGAGAGGCATCCCCCTGCAACGGATCCTTGAACTAGGACGGCAAAGGGAACTAGCCCACACCAGAGCGGCCAACATGGAGGCCACACTGCACAGATTGCAACCTGCTCTCAACACAGCCATGGTGGCCCAGATCACCGACAAACAATTCTCGAGGGAAGAATACAGTGGGGGCTATGGCCAGAACAGGTGGCAACCGTGCATTCCTGGGCCCACAGAGTGTGGCTGGTGTGGTGGCCCATGACATGGCTGCCGCAACTGTCCTGCACAAGGCACCACCTGCGGCGCCTGCGGCAGGAAGGATCATTATACAAAGGTTTGCAGATCATCGGGCACCTCCACGCACCCCCCACAGAACTTTCCAGAAAAGAACGCGACCAAGAAAAAGAAGCAAGCCAGTGCAAGGAGGGTCGCAGTGGCTAACTCTTCCACGGAGGAAGAAGGGGATGATGTCTCGACAGGGCAGCAGGATCCCGGTAAGGATAACGAGAGGAAAGGAAGAAAGATATACCTGGTGTCCGCATTAAGCCAAGGTCAAGAAACACTAAGAAAATCTGTCCGAAGGCGCAAGTGCATGGTCACCGTCCAAAACCAGCGCATTCTCATGACCATTGACACCGGCGCTTCGGTGAATGTTATGCTCACAAGCATATTCCAGACTCTAAAGCCTCAACCAGTCCTGAAAAGCACAGACATGCTGTTGTATGTATACGGCAGCTGGAAGCCCCTACCAGTCATGGGCAGGTTCCGCACCACGCTGGAGCACGGCGAAAACAGACTATGGTCGAAAGTCTATGTCGTGAAGGCAGGAATTGAAAGCCTCCTGAGTGGGGACGCAGCTGAAGATCTGGGAGTGGTCAAATTCATCTGCCATATCGATGATGCCGAGGAGGTGGAGAAAATGTTGAGTCAATACCCCAAGTTGCAAGATGGAATAGGCTGCTTGAAGGGCAAAACCATCAGGCTGCACATTGACAAAACGGTACAGCCGAAAGCCGTACGGCATCGGAGGACACCTTTCCACATGAGAGAACAAGTGGAGCAGGAACTCAAGGCTCTGGAGGAAGCTGGCATCATAGAGGCGGTCACAGGGCCCACACCATGGGTCTCCCCGATGGTCGTCACGCGAAAGCCTAAACAGCCCGGAAAAGTCCGGATTTGCATTGATATGCGTCTCCCTAACATTGCCATCAAACGAGAATGCCACATCACCCCAACGATCGACGAAATCGTGCCGGACCTCACAGTGTCTTGTGTATTCTCGAAAGTTGACTTGAAGGCAGGTTGTATCATCAACTCAAACTCCACAGAGACTCGCACTAGATAACAACATTCTCGACGCATTTGGGGCTGAGGAGATACTAACGCCTGAGCTTCGGGATCTCGTCCGCTGCTGAGGTATTCCAGCAAACTATCCAGGAGGTCATCAGGGGCATCCCTGGGGTCCTCAACGTGAGCGACAACATTCTGATTCACGCCCCCGACAAGAAGCACCTCAAGAGGCTTCATACCCTACTGGGCAGACTACAAGAGGCTGGACTGACCATACACAGGGAGAAGTGCGAATTCCTCAGATCGGAAATCACCTTCTTTGGTTACAAGTTTGGCAGCACGGGCATCTCCCCTGATCCCCAGAAGGTCGCAGACATTCAGGCGGCAAGCCCACTGATGACCCCCACAGAAGTACGCAGTTTCCTAGGTATGGCAACCTAATGCGGGAGGTTAATTCGAAACCTGGCCACCCTATCTGAGCCACTACGGGAACTGACGAAAGCAAACATCAAGTGGGAACTGGGGGCAGAAGTGCCAAGACTCGTTTGAAAGTATCAAAGAATCCCTGTCCGTCGACACCAAAATGGCGTATTACAACACCGAGCTGCCCACAGAACTGTTTGTGGATGCAAGCCCCGTTGGGCTCGGAGCCATCCTAATGCAGGTGACGAGGGAAGGGGAGAAAATACTGATAGCCTACGCCTCGAGAGCCCTCACGGAAAGCGAACAGAGGTACTCCCACATTGAGAAAGAGGCCATCGCGGTGCTGTGGGGGTGCAGGCACTTTCATCTTTACTTATATGGGCGGCGGTTCACAGCAGTCACTGACCACAAACCCCTACTACCCATCTTCATGGGAGCGTCGTCACACCCTCCGGCACGGATCACCAAATGGCTACTACATCTCCAGCAATACGACTTTGATCTCATCTACCAACCAGGCAGTGGAAAACCCGCAGATTTTCTCGCGAGGCATCCGCGAGCGGCAACCCAACAAGAGATCCAAGTGGCCAAAGAGACAGAGGAACATATATGCCAAGTGGTTCGCGCAATGAGACCAAAGGCGGTGAGCTTCGAAGACATCGAAGCAGAAACTAACAAGGATCCGTGTTGCAATCTAGTGAAAGATGCCATAATCTCAGGGGACTGGAAAACCTTCATGAGACACACACACAACAGAACAGCGGAAGCAAAAGGGTTTCTGTCCGGCATGTTTACCGTCCGGCAAGACTTGTCGATCACCGAAGGCGGATTGATACTAAGAGGAAACCGCATCGTAATCCCTCTCAGAATACAGGACAGGATAGTGGCCCTAGCGCATGAAGGACACCACGGGCTGGCAAGGACAAAAGCCCGCATACGGCACAGGGTATGGTTTCCCCAGATCGAGGAACGGGTCGAGACACTCATTAGTACGTGCCTAGCCTGTCAGATAACCGGGGCCCCGCCAGAACCAGAACCAATTCTATCGGCGGAACGCGGCCGCTCTCGGTGGGAGGCCATCAGCATTGACTTCTACAAGCTACGAGAAGGCCTCCACCTTTTGGTGGCCATTGATGACCACTCCCGATATCCGGAAATTGAAATAGTCGAATCCACAGCAGCGGAAGTGGTCATTCCAGCCATAGAAAAAATGTTTGCAACTCACGGACTACCAACCTCCATCAAAAGTGACAATGGGCCACCGTTCACCGGGGAGGAATTCAAAAACTATCTGCAGGACCTTAATATAAAGTATCACCACATCATGCCGAGATGGCCCCAGGCCAATGGGGACGCAGAACGCTTCATGAGAACCATTAACAAGGTGCTAAGGGTATCCAAGGCGAAAGCCAGCCCATGGAAGGTCGACCTCTACCGGTTCCTCAGGAACTATCGGGTTACCCCCCACAGCACAACCGGCATACCGCCGGCGGATCTCATGTTCGGCACCGTCATCCGATCCTCGATTCCGCACCATCCAAGCAGGACCCAGGACGAGGTCAATGAAGGACGCACGGAAATGAGGAGAAGGAGTGCCAACGCCCACATGAGTGGCAAGAGGAGAGCGAGGCAGTCCAATCATCAGGTGGGGGACCAAGTCGTCATGCTACGAAACCCCACCAAATCAAAACTCGACATCAGATACGAGGAACTGTCATGGACCGTCAGCGATCGGCACGGAACCATGGTGACTGTGACCCGAGGACACCGTCAAGTGACAAGGAACTCGTTGTGGTTCAAGGCGGTGCTTCGCAACCTGTGGACTGACAGTGAGTGCCACCTGGAAGACGAGGACGCTCAGCCCAGCGAAGACGAGCCTAGGTCCATCCCGGATGAGACAGGAGCGATGGATGGAACCTGGGAACAGCTGGAGGCCCACGGCCTCGAGGACCTGACCAGTGAAGGTGAGCCAGATCAGGAGCCGGGGGGGCAGGCCCCGAGAAGGGCGATACGGTCTGAGAGCTGCTACGAGACCGCCGGCCAAGTTGAATGACTATGTGTGGTAGCTTGAGGTACCTGGACCACGGACACTAATGGCCGGGCAGTTATTGGTTAAGAGCGTGAACCGATGTTTGAACTCACAGTTGATGCAAGTTATGGTTATGTTTGTTTGTTTTATAATAAAGGAGGAATATTATGTTCCGCCCTGCATCCCGCTACGCGGTGACGCAGGGCGTGCCTAATAAAAGCCCTGCCCCCGCGCTCGGGAGGCAGTTCCGGGGCAGACCATCCACACGTGTGCGTGTGCTTCATTGATGCTCCTGCTGGAGCTGCGCCACAGGCCGTGCGGCCTAGCATAACCCTGCCAGCCCTCGCGCGCGCACGCCGAGGGCTGGATCTTAACAGCCATTAACTGATGCAAAGAAAAGAGGACTGTGAGACCTGCCAGCCAGCAGCTCCATATAAATAGAAAATATAAATGGAAAAATGTGGTACTCGTCAGAAAATGTATCATTTTATTTGATTTGATAGATACATGGTATATTTACCATTCAAAGATGGCCTTAGAGACAGTTTGGATTGTTTCCAGAGAGCTTCCTTAGAGACAGTTGTCCAAGATGGCTGCCTCCATGGAAGACCTCAGAGGTCATAGATTTCCGAGATGGGCAGGAATGGGTGGGATTAGCCATAGGGATTAGCATGGCTAGATGCCTGGGAATGGGAGGGATTCAATAACCAAACAACACCAAATAAACTGTGCATCCCTTCTCAAATGTAATTTCCATTGAAAAGCATTACAAACCCTCATTCAAAGACCATATTTGAAGCTCTTATGTTAAAGCTCTTATTTTAATGACAATAGTTCTGGCTTAAAGGTTGTGCTTTCAGCGCCAACTAATAGCCCACACAAAAAAAAGTGTATGTTTTGCAACATTTAAATGCATTTTTATTGTTGATGGGCCTCGAGGAGGTAGCCATATTTTACATTTCCTGTACATGTTGATGATTGTATACCCTTGCAAGCACATGACAGAATAGAAACATAACTCCTCAGAGCTATAGATCATTGCATACCTTGACCTGGAGACACACTTTGGATGCTGAGCTCGTATGTGAAGTATGCGCTGGTCTGTGCGTTGCCTCTTTGAAGGTCGTAGAGCTCAACAGGGAATATCCCCCCAGCATGACTTCCAACAGTGCAGAGCAACTCGGTGTCATTGATCGTAGTAATATCACATGACACATCGCCAATTGTCACAGATATCGCTGAGGCATTAATGCCAAATCCAGTTCCAGTTATGGTGAGCAATGTCCCAGAGGACCCTAAAAAAGGGACACAATATTGTCTTAATGAATAAACGATATAGAAAATGACTGGGGAAGGTCACTAGTAAATTACACCAGAATTCAATTGAAACAGATTACTTTCAAACTTCACCATGCATTTGCATTGTTTGCCATACACATGTATGTCAGTTTTCTGTGAGGTCCAACTGATCGCTAAGAGAGTTAATTTGCACTTTTATAAAAACACAAGAGATTGCCATAAATGGAGCATTCACACAAAGACATCATTTTTGCAGTATCAGAAACTGATAATGGTCTGTTAGTAACCTTTTTAGAAAGTTCTGATCTGCTCAACCAATTAGAAAGGATGATTTTTGAGAAATTCCAGGTACTATTAGCCCAGAGATGCTGGCAAGCTGCTTGGAACTCCTTCTCCCTAATGCCTGGGCTGATCAGAAGGCCCATGGTGCTGCGTCACTCCATGCCTGCCCTTCTGCTGCAGCGTACCTCAACACCACAGTGTTCCTATGGCTGTGCACTGCAGAGGGGTCCCTTATTTTTTGTTTTTTAGGCACCAATAAAGTTGTCGTTACAAAGTAAAAATGGTTTGTTTAATTGTGAGTAAAGTAAAAAGACAAAAGATCTGTGAACAAAATATGTATTTAGGGTTTTACATGGCACAAAACTAGCTAGGAAGCAGCAGAGGCTGCACATGCCATTGAGGGTAACATGTGAGGTAAGGAGAGGGATTAGCCATGTTATGGCATGGACGTGAGTTGTGTTGAGGGAATGCTAGAAGCCTAGACGGCATCAAGTTATTGGGCCTCATTAAGACCCTGGCGGAACGGGTTAAACGGCGCCGTAAAAGGTGACGGCGCCATTCAACCCGTTCCGCCACATTACGAGGTCCCCTCACGGTACACTTTAAGCACGCCTAGGAAAACCAGGCGTGCTTACGGGGTCCCGCGAGGGGAAGAGGGAGCAAACAACGGGCCATCTCGTTATGGCCCGTTGTTTGCTCCCTCTCCCATTCCCATTCAGCCCTATGGGGGCTGAAATGGGAATGGGGAAGGACCGTGTCCAGGTCCTTGAGGGAGGAATTACCGGGCCATCCGAATTCGGAATGGCCCGGTAAGTCCTCATTCCGAGGACCCGGACACAGATGCGATTTTGGCGGCAGCCATGCCGCCAAAAGCGGCATGGCTACCGGCCAAACTCGTAATGAGGGCCTTTGACTTAAGAGTAAGGCCTTGAGTTCCTTCCTGAATTTCAAGAATGTTAGCATGCTCCAGATTGCCACCAGGATAATGCTCCAGTAGGCAGCGGCGTAGCAATACAAGTCCTCCTTCCTGATTTTTCCTTGCACTCCAGTTCCCGCTTGAGCCTAGCAATCACCTGGCTCCTAGCATCTGTGCTACAGAGTTTTGCAGTTAAATAGGTAGGTGTGCGAACAGGGGTTGCCTTTGTGAGAAGACCATGCATTCAGGTGGCCAGGGAAGGGCCATCGCTTTTGGATCCCAACCCTGGGGGTGGACAACTGAGGGACGATCACCTGAGTAGAGGGTGATAGGGGATTGGGAGGAGGACACCCGAGGGCGAGACATATTTTCCCCAGTCCTGGAAACACCCTAACCTACTTTCCCGCATCCTTCTACGGTGTTTACAATCTCACCTCATCTCCCCCTCCCCATTTCCAAAAAATATTGAGACGAGGAGGAGACAACTAAGATCAGTAAAGATTACCCATAGGAATAACATGGGGGAAGTAAGTGAAACATACCCTAGAAAGAACTCAGGTTGTCCTTCTAATGGAGTCAGGCAGTGTCAGGCACTCAATAGTAACTAATCACATCTGACTCCACTTGACTGGTTTGTCCACTAAAAAAGGTGTGGTCATACACACAGAAATGAGCGAGCTGCGGATGCAGTCTGGAGGAGCCCAGGAGCAGAGAGAAGCAGGAGCTGAAGGCTGCAGGAGGATGGCGTGCCTAGGCGCTGGCCCAGTGTGGATTAAGGGCTACAGCATGGCGAGGGAGCCGTGCCTCCAGGGCGTGGAGAAGCGCAGCCTGCATTCTGCCATCCAGGTTCAGGGGAGTGCTTGTTCCCTTGGGGCCTCTGCCAACCCTAAGGGTGCCTGAGGGACAGGTGATGAGATCCTGACTTCAACACCGCAGTTCCTGGAGGAATCGCCTATCAACGCGATGCTGCCCAGTGAGTTTGTGGAGAATGTGAGAGAAACCCGGGAGCGTGCGTTTGTATGAGAGTGGAGCAGGAAAAAGGCATGGACAGTAAAAGCAGCATGAAATTGAAAGAAAAGGAAAGTGTAAAAGCTGAAAGCAAGAGCGAAGCAGAAAGTGTAAAGGCTAAAAGCACAGCTGAAAACAAGAGCAAAGCAGAAAGTGCTAAGGCTAAAAGCACAGCTAAAAGCAAAAGTGAAGCTGAATGTTAGAAAAGCAGATCGGAGCAGAAAGCGAGCAGAAGACAGACTGGAGCAAAAAGTGAGAGAAAGTGAAAGAAAAGCACAAGGGTGTGAGTGGCCCTTAACAGAAAAGAGTGGGGCACAAGAACATTCAAGGAAAGGTGCCTGGGGCACGATAAAGAGGGAAACAGAAAAGAGGGTGCAAGGTAGCATGAGAAGAGTAAAGGACAAGTGCCAGGGGCACGATAAAACAAGCAATAATAAACAGTGCAAGTGTGCATGGAAAGGAAAGAAGAAGTAAAGGGTTGCAGGAAGCATTTGAAGGGAAAAAGGTATTAAGAAATTCAGCGCCCCAATGCCCTTGGGTTTTTGTGCGCTTTATAAATGAAAAAATTAATAAATAAGAAAAGTAGAAGAAAACAAGGAGCGGGGCAAAGGATTACACAGAGGAAAAGCAAAGAGCCTGACGTTTTCGAAAGCCTCCAATTCTACCCCATGAAAGGATGGTATCTGGAAAAGAGTGTTAGTAAGGGAAAGGTACATTCTGACAAGCTGAATTTGTGTTTTTCGAATTAGAGGGGCCTACACCTGGGGAAGGGCACTCTGTGAAATGAAGAAGGAACAGTGATATATTGTGTTTGAAAGCAGGAAGAGGCCTAAGCTCAGGGAAAAGAACCCTGAAAGGTCTAACAAAGAAAGCATCCCAATAACAGGGACATTGTGTTTGAAGGTCAGAAGGGGCCTGAGATTGAGGAAGAGAACCCTTAGAGGCCCAGCCAAGTTGGAGACTTGTTAGTTTTTGTTGTACTGTTGAAAGGAGTAAAGCGTGGGGAAGGGACCCCCCGAGAAGCTTACAAAAAACTGTGTTACATTTCTTCGATGGTGTTTTGAAACTTGAATAAGCTGAAACTTGGGAAAGGGAACTCAAAGACACTGAGGATAGTTGAAATAACTAGAACGGCTCTGTGGAGAGGGTCTTACGAACAGCCCTGTTGATTGAACTCATTTGTGTGACATTGACCAAACAATACCTGGTGAGAAGACCACCTGAAACCAACTTTGGTTTCCCACTTTTTGTTGAACCACTATTTTTCACTTTTTAAAAGACTTCCGATCACATTTTTATACAGAGTGAGGGCAGCCATAGGTTTATACACAGACAGACTTTTATTTTTTACTATTAGACAACGACGGCCATTAGAAACATCAGTTAAGGGAATTACCCCTCTAGAGTTAGGGCCAGTCAGGCATTACACTAAACCAGGAGCCTTAACAAAGGTTTTCAAACAAACCGTTTTGAGTCTGTGTCCCTCTTGATACCATGCCTGTCTCACACCTTATACAAAATACAGAACGTGTAACATTGGTATTACCCTGCATGCAATTTACATTTTTTTTAATGTTTTATTTATTTTTGTAAATAACAGTCTTTACACAGGCTTTTTATGCATAAATCATACATAGGCGGTATACTTTGTATGTTGTGTGCACATGACAGTGTGGCAGTGAACCCTTTGGTGGCTGTGTTTGGAATACTTTCATGTTGGACCCTGCAAGCATTGTGAGCAGCATTTCCTCAGTGTCTATTTCCTCTGGGAGTTGGAGGCATGGCCCAGACTGCAGTTCACTCCTCAAAAGGTCAGACCGAGTGTGCAGCATGTGCAGCTTGCGCAGCATGCGTTGTGTGCGTTGTGTGCATTGTGTGCAGCTGACAGTTTGGCAGTGCAGTGAGTTCAGTGAGCGAGGGCTGCGGACAAAATGTGTGCTGAATAAAAGTGTATTTAAAATCAAATGACAGACTTGCTTCCCCTGACTTAATAAAAATATCAGTTTATGACTCAGACTCATTTTCAACTAATATGTCCACTCCCACTTTGCGACATCCAGACACCTTTCAGCAACGCTGAGGCACGTGAATCATGCGATGGGGGAAGACAGTGATACAAGCAAAAGTACACCTGAGGAAATAAACCAAGTCTTATGCATTTTGGTATCATTATATGAAGGACTCAAAGTTGAGTCGAAGAATCAAACAACATTGTTGGAGTTCCTTTTTTTTAAATGTAATAATATAGGTATATAAAAAAAAGATTAAAACCTTCCTCAACTTGAAACATCTAGAACCGCTGCAAGAAGCTATACAAATAATAGGGCAACAAATTGTTCATGAAAACGAAAAAGAAATGGAATGTCAGTCTGCCCAAAACCCTCCAACTGTGCCAAATAGGAAGATTACCCTCTTTGAATTTATTCAAGATGGGGAGGATAATTGAAATCCGGACAAGTGAGACTCGGGCAGACAATATAATGAAGATCTACGGAACAAGACTGACCCCATGGTAATTGCTAATTCAATTAATTCTGAAACTTTCATTATAATCGTGGCAGAAAATACCCTGTCGGCACCTTCCGCAATACAACCACCTAGAAAGTGAAACACAAAGAAAAAGAACGGGAAGACAATCATTGGAAAGTCATGCGAGTGAACTGACAAAACAAAAAGTATTCAAGTAACCTTCTGGAAAATTCAAGAAAACCCTGAAAAACCACTCCTCAGTAATATCTATCTTAAGGCCTCAACAAGCAAAGCAGCCTGTTAAATTCCAATAATGCTCGGCTAGGCTTAAGCACACTCTATCTGAAACAAATGCAGAAGTGCTGACCAGTGGGGTAAACTATATGCCTGAAACCGATATTCGGGCGACTTGGGCAAGAGAGCCCAATGGCGTAACTGGTGAAACATCCACTCAATCCTGGGGTCCCCTGCACATAACATCATGGGACCGGGGTGATAGATTTGGATCCCTAGCCGTACAGACGAAGTGGGTGCGGACCCGAGGATGTTCATTGGCCCTCTATGTAGGGCTGCCAATAGAGAGGTGAGAAATGAGTGTGAATGCCTCTTAAAACAAGCACCACATGCTGTGTTGTCAGCAGGAATCACAAGTGACACCAGCGAATTTGCTTTCACTGAATACAGCAATTACGGGAAAAGTGAAAATGCTGGGAGGAGATGGCAGATCTTATTTATTTTATTTTATTTATTTTTTACATTTGTAGAGCGCACTACAGCCCAAAGGCATTGAGGTGCTTTTTACAGGAAAGTGTACGTAGGCAGGATTACAATTAAGACAAGTGGTTCCTTGGTTACAACATATGCGCTAAGTTACAAAGTACAGTCAGGGGTGTTCATATTTGGTTACAGTAGTGTACAAAGTAAGAGCTTAGGAGTTAACAGATAGCAGTTAGGCAAACAGTCTTGTTTTGATAGCTTTGCGGAACGCTAGGTGGGAGTCAATTCCACTGACATGCGAGGGTAGGGCGTTCCAGTGGGTGGCAGCAATGGCTGGGAAGCTGGAGCCCCCTGCACGCACTCTGCCTGTTACAGGCTTGGTGATCATGTTGGTATAGGCTAGTCTGGATGGCCTTAAATTGGATCTTATAAGTTGGATCTTGCTAAAGGTCCAGTCTTCCACATCACAGGCTATCCTTTGTTACTTCTGATAGTCAATAATGAGCGCTTACGTATTATGGAAGGAGAAAGAGTGCACGCCCGAAGCGAAGTGCTTAGTTTTCTGAAAGGTGCGATGGGCAGATTTTTCTACAGCACACACAGATGCCATCTCGGAGCATAGAGTGGAAGAGTCAGGGGACCGCGAGGGGCATTCAAACATCTTTGCCCTGGAACCAGTACCACATTTGACATTTGTGGAATGTCTATTGCTGAAGTACCGGGATGTGCATTTAAACAGATCTAATATTTTAAGGCTCTTTGGCTCAGTTGCAAATCTGCATGCCATTTCCACTAATGACAGCTGTACATTAAATCGAAGGTGATTTAATCCTCCAGGAGGTTTAAGCGTTATGACAAGTGTGCTTTGATGGAAGTCTATACTGTCAGACGTCAGAGAAAAAAGGATATAGAACAAGGGATTTATACCCAGGTTTAACATCTACAGTGAGAAGTTCCATAGTAAGCAATCCCTCAGAAACTGGTAGTAAAGCCACCTTGACATACGCTCTGCCCAAAGATAGTCTTAGTGAGTAAGACTGGTCCTGGGTATGTGAGGACTTGAATGGCCCGAGGAGAGGTTATTCGAAGAAGCAGCAACTTTAGAAGAAATGCCCAAGTGTCCTTACTCACGTGGAACACAAGGGGGCACACTACATTGTTTACAGACCCAGTACTGGATGGATGTGTCATATGTCATATGGGGCGACCGTCAGGAGGTCTGTTAACAAGTGTTAAATCCAATGTAGGAACTGAAATGGTCTCTGTGAATAATTCCCAGAAGGGCTTATTGATAACTCATGTGAAATGGAGGGTTGGGGAAAAAGATGTACATATCCTCATAATTAATGTGTAATGGCACAAGGTGATTTCCCCAGTGGATGTAATGTTGAAGCATGTTAATTTGTTAGTGAATAATGACCACAGACGTTTATGTGGTTGGAAATGGCTAACCTGTTTGGAGGGAATGGGTTTGGGTATGCTAAATGCAATCGCAGAACTGGATCCTCATGCCCATTACACTTGGCACAATGGGACTGCTAGTTCCACCATTGACTATATATTTATGGATGATGATTTATTGGGATGTTGTTCACCCTTGACAATTATCAAAACTGCCAAAAGTGACCATTACTTTCTGTGAAGGCATCATGAAGTACGATACAGACAACAGACTTAAAGTTAAAACAAAGGATATTTATTAACTTAAATGTCAGGATAGTTGAAGGCCTAACTTAGGTAGCATGAGGACCGGTTTACAACGTGGTCCGTGTCACGGTTACAGACTAGCTAGGTTACAGATTGCAGTACAAGCATGCAGGTATCATATTCTTACTGAGAAGTGACCCAAATGTTCACCTTACCTCTGAATGACCAGAATGACTCTTCGGACCTGATTATCATGGGAAGTGCGTTGCAACATTTTGCTGCAAGCACAGGGAAACTAGATCCCCCATGCTGTTTTCATATTGAATTTGGGAATGTTCAGTTGGTACTTGTAGGGTGTTCTGGTGGGTCTCGAAGTCCAATGTCTGGAGAATTTGTCTGATAAGTATTGTGGGGCAGTCAGTGAAAGGCATTTGTATGTGATGACGACCGATCTCAGTTTAATTCTGTCCCGGATAGGGAGCCACTGGACTTCCTTTCTGATGGTAGAGATGTGGCCCATTTAAAAGTCTGTCTGTGTCTAAAACCTATCCTTGCCCTCACAACTACAATTAACCAATGTGTAGGGATGTCAAAGGAAATAGTGTTCAACTCAAAATTCCAAGCTTCTCACAGCTTACTTTCAACTCCCCTTACCCCAAGCGCAAAAAAAGTTCCATATTAGAGTCTCAAAGTTGACCTTTCTCCAGTTCACAACAGTTCCACAAATCCTTGGGGTTCACTTCCCCAAGTTCAATGCAACATGGTTCGAAAGAAAAGGGTCTCGGGGCTCCATCCTAAATACAGTGTTTGTATCTCCTAAAGTCTCAGGGTTCCCTTCCCCAAGACTTCATTGTAACAGTTGGTGTTTGTTTCAATCTGTTAAATTCAACTTAACTCCATGTCAACCTGACCTTCCTTTTGGTTTGCATCAACAGTTCACTCATAGTGCTCCTTCTTGGTTTATTTCACACTGTCTCTGCCTTTCACAGTTTAGGACTCACTGGTCTAGGCGCAGTTGTCAAACCACACGGTCCACCCATCACAGGTTGCGCAACCAGGACCCCGGACTACTTAGCAAACACTCGGGGTAATTCATAGAAATCAGCGCACAAGTGGTGCAACCGGCTGGCACACAGTGTGCGCGTGCGGCAGTCTGCGCCAGCCGCGTGCGCCAACACCCATTTCAGCGCACAGCGTATTCACGGATTTCAACATCCATAACCAGCCGTGGCGCAGAGTGGCGTAGCGACCCTGCAGCAGCGCCAGTTATGCACCCAACCCCTCCCCGTGCGCCATGAACAGCGCACAAATCCAGTACATGGCACAAAGGCCAGTGGACCAGCATACAGCCCCCCAACCAGGAAAATACGTGTAAAACTCCCAGCGCACGCCCCAGAATACATGTACCCCTCACGCGCCAGGTACATTGCGTAGAAAAAGCACCCCCCTGTGGCGTGGGCTGCCTCTGGGGCATGTCCAGGGCGGATGGGTGCCTGCGTGGATTTGGGGGGCGCGCAGGAAGTTTCACACGCGATAAGCCTTGTGCGAGCGGGGTGTGTGTATTTTAGGGGGTGCGCAGGAACTTCACATGCGATAGGCCTTGTGGGAGCGGGGTACGTGTATTTGTGGGGTGCGCGGGAACTTTCTCACGCGATAGGCCTTGTGGGAGCGGGGTATGTGTATTTGGGGGGTGAGCGGGAATTTTCACATGCGATAGGCCCTGTGCGAGCGGGGTACGTGTATTTGGGGGTGCGCAGGAAGTTTCACACACGATAGGCCTTGTGGGAGCGGGGTACGTGTATTTGGGGGTGCGTGGGAATTTTCTCACGCGATAGGCCTTGTGGGAGCGGGGTACGTGTATTTGGGGGGTGCGCGGGAACTTTCACATGTGATAGGCCCTGTGCGAGCGGGGTACGTGTATTTGGGGGTGTGCAGGAAGTTTCACACGCGATAGGCCCTGTGTGAGCGGGGTGCGTGTATTTGGGGGGTGCGCTGGAAGTTTCACACACGATAGGCCTTGTGGGAGCGGGGTACGTGTATTTGGGGGGTGTGTGGGAACTTTCAAACGCAATAGTTTAATTTGTTTGTTTTACTTTACATTTACTTTTGCTTTTTCTATATTTCATTTGCATTTACATTTATTTTCATAATCATTTCCTTTAAGATTGTGAATTAATGTTACAGTGTGTTGCTTTGTGTGGCTCCCGTAGGCATCCATTGTGTATTCCAGCTGGGCACATGCAGGCTTGTCCTGTGTTTGGGTTAGAAACTTGGGTTCCTGACACACACACCCCTCCTGCTTCCCCTTTTCATGGGCTCGCAAAGGGTGTGACCAAGTGACAGTAACTTACACAGAGACATTGGGCTCCCATATGTTGTGTGGGCAGTCTGTAGTCCAAACTGTGTATACATCCCTAGTGGGGATTGTTGTTCATTTCTCCACTGCATGGTGGATTTATATATGGTTTTACATCCAGGACATTTTCCTTATATGCATGTAGCCCATCTCCTTTGCAGATGCAGTTCATGTTGTATGCAGTACACTGCCACATTTGCCTACCAGCAACACTCTGCACTTGGAAGGGGTTGATGTCCTGCCTTAGTCATGCTGTGACACTTGCACTACTTTCATTTTTTACAGTCATATGTTGCCACTGTTGGATCCTGTACTGATGTTTTGTCTTGTTCATGTGTGTTGTTTTTTATTCATTACTGAGAGGAAATTGTCTCTGGCCTGTTTCCATTTGGGAAAGTGCACTTTGTGACACTTGTGTCATGTGTTGTGCATTCATTTGGTTGCTTCACATTGCATGCCATGCCATGGTGTGTTGGGTAGCTGAGATGGAGAGGGGTTGGGTGACATGCCACTATTTGGAAGTGATATTTTGCAAGGGGGTAGTCCTTCATGCTGCATGAATGTGTGCCTTTTACTGACACAGCATTGGGTGTCTTTACGTAGCTAGGGATTCACACAATGTAGCACTTTCAGGTGAACAATCTCAGGGTGGTATGGTTGTGACAGTTGACTGTCCCTTTTGTCATCATCATTGATTGTCAGCTGGTATGTGCCAGACCTGTGTGCACTCCGCAGGGGTGGGATTTTAGGTGAAGTAATTTGCCTCAAGCTGGGTACGGGCTGCCTCACCACGTGCCCTTTCACCTCCCATGCACAGCGGCCGTGCATGTGGTTGGGGATGTGGGGGCACCACCATGTCCACCGCCACGCCCGCCGGGTTGCAACGTTGTGCAGGACACATGCTGCCACTATGATCCTGCACACTACTGGTGGTGCATATAGTAGCTGCGCACCAGAGCGGTCAAAGGAGCGAAAGCGTGACTTGAGCACTCCGAATGTGCGCTCCACTATGCCCCGGGTTGCAATATGGGCTGTGTTGTATCTTTCCTTGGGTGGTGTGGTGGGGTTCCGAATTAGCGTCATCATGTAGGTGCTCAGAGGGTAGGCACTGTCCCCTGGGGAGGTGATAATGGTTGTCATTAGTGGGATTTTCACATTTCTCAGTGTCTGACATGCATGCATGTGCAGAGACATTTATACTCACCAATTAGCCATGTGTCGCCATGCCGCCCAGCTTCCAGGTTCCGGTTTAGGGGTGACATTCTGAATATGAAACTATCATGGCTGGACCATGGATAGTTGGCATATACTGGGGCGATGATTCCCTTGGCATCACATACAACCTGCACGTTGATGGAATGCCAGTGCTTACGGTTTCGATAGATGTGCTCAGTGGCCCTGGGAGGACGTAGAGCCACATGGGTGCAATCAATGGCACCTAGCACTTTGGGGAAGTGGGCCATCCCGTAAAAGTCCTGGACAACAGCCTGCCTTTCTGCAGGTGTTCTGGGCATGTATATGTGCCTGCGGACTGAGGGGCGTGCAGTCATGATGGCAACACCTGGTGTAGGCAGCATAACTGTGTGGCCTGTGAGACACCCCCAACTATGGCACTTGTCCGCTGAAATGACCCAGTAGCCAAGAAGTGCAGTACAATGAGCACCTTTTCCAAGGGGCTCAGTGCTTGGAAGCACAGGGTGGGTGATGTGAGGTCATCCTCCCACTCCCTGACCAGTTCTAGGATTATTAGTGGTGGAAACCTGTACCTCCCATACACCTGGTCATCAGGCATCGCAAAAAGGCTGGTCCTGGGTAAATAAATGCGGGGCCTGGCTATCCTCCTCCTCCTGCGGTGTCCCACGACCACTGCTGCGAGGAACGGTATATTCATCGTAGCGTATGAGCTTGTTTGTGGTTTGCGCACACTTTTTACTGCGTGGGGCCGCTTACGCCTGCTTCCTGCTGACGTACGTGTTTTCTGGATTAGCGCATCTTTTTTGGCGCACGGCTTTCCCCTGATCCATTCCATGAATACGCGTTGTTAGCGCGCGTGTGGGTGTTGCGAGCATTTACCTCATGTACTTCCCCCGTAACGGCCACATTTTCACGCGTTGTTCCCCATTCCGCATGTTACGCCCCATTTTCCACCAACTTTTCTTGTGTGCGTTACACGATGTGCACTTTCCCTGTGCACGTCGCGCACTCCGTTTAGTTACATGTGCGCCCGCGTGCGCCACCCACGGATTTGGCACACATCCCAGGTTTTACAAGCGCAGAGCATTCCATGAATCAATGAACGGCTTGCGCTCCCCTTTTCGACACACATTTATTCCATGAATTACCCTGACAGACTTCTTTGCACTTGTTCCTATGCACAAAGTCGCCTTCACTTATTGCCTTTTGTGGCTTAGCTTTATGGGTATTCTTGCAGTTTTTCGACTTCTCCTTATCAGCCTTGTGGCCCTTTCACTACGTGCCACACACCTGCCAAGCTGAGCCATGCCACACTGCATTAATTCATAAAAGCTCACTGGTTGTCTCTTTTTACACTTGACTTCAATAACTCAGTTAAATCAATGTGCACTGTTGTTGCTCATGTTTAAACGTGCTATTCAACTTGATATCTTCTTGTTTCAACGTTCAGTTTTCTTTTAGTTCAATATTCAATAAGCATTTACTTGTTCAAAGGTCAAGTTCCTCAATAAACATGTAGTTGTTCAAAGTTAGGTTTTCCTTTGGTTCAGTATTCAATATACATTTAATTGTTCATATTGTGAACCTTTATTCAGTAGCGGTTCCGCTGGAGCACTCCAGAGTTTCCACGCCTGCCCAACAGTCACCGATCTTCTGTACTTCCTATTCCATAGTCCCACGACTTCCCTTCTGGTACGAGCCTGGCTCAGGTGTTGTGTGTTTCTCTCTGCACACCGGCAGCTTCGGTGCTCTGTTTGGCACACAGGAAGCATCCTCTCTGCTCCGGCTTCACAGCAGCTCCTGCTGCACTCTTTGCTAACGTCCTGGCTCCAGTGACTCCAGTGCCACCACAGCTGTCTTCGTCCACAAATCTGCTGCTCTCTCTGTGCCTCCCCTTGTCACGCTCCTTCCTCCCTCTCTGACTGAGATTGTCTACTCTTATACACCTTTAGCCCCTGGCCAGGCTGCAGGTGTGGATGGCCAATTAGTCCTGCCTGACCATAATTAAAGGGACATGCCTGACCCTGACAGCTCCTTGCAGGCATCTTCTTCGTCCCAGTACCAAGGTGGTGAAAATGTGTAATCTTCATCATTCTCAGTTGCCTCTTGTTTGACCCAGTACTGTCTAATAGCAAATGTGGGTAAATTAAGAGAGTTGTGCCTTAATAGCACATAAAGGCTGGGGGAGGGTTAGGTTGGTTTTTAATAGTGAAAGGGCAATACAGTGTCTTATCTGAGGGTCCTTATCTTTAACCACTCTCTTCCTCACCCTTTTCCTGATACCTTTAGATTGGCCATAGCCCTTGTCATATAGTTGGTCAGTGGAATTGGAATAGTAATACCCCATGACTGCCTCTGGGATAGATGGTTCCTCCTCGAATGGAAAGGCTGGATACCGTGCCTCGCCTGACAGGATCATGATCGCTGACGGGGTTGTGGTCTTGGACGTAGTGGACATCCTGGAAAATGAAGTTCCCATTGAAAAAGTCTTCTTCGTCACAGACATTGTCATCAATAGGGGCAAGAGGAACCATCTGCAGACTTCTCCTTTGTAGCCTTGTCTGGGGACTGCAATCAGAGCTTTAATGGGGTCAAGGACTTCCTATTGGAAGGAGCTCCCCTAATTTGCAGGCCGTAGACATAGATGGTGACGGTGAGCGTGTCCTTCCCAAACTGGGACCCACAGCTGCGGCAAACACAGAGGGATCCGTAGTGTGGTGTTTAGCCATCTTTTGGACCCCTTCTTCATAGGTGTCCTCAAAGGACCTCAACCTCTTTCCAGAGAGAGTTCACTCATGGTACCGGCCGGCCCTGGGTGAGGCATGATCATTCTGTGAGGCCGCGTCAGAGGCCTTCACCAACTTGAGCCATGCTGCTAACCTGCTGTAACTGTCCATTGTTGTCTTTTTTGAAAAACCACAGCAAATCTTGCATCCCTCCTCATCGTGGTCATGATTGAGGCAATAAAAGCACCTGTGGTGTTGATCTTCTTAGTCCACATTTCGCCCATATCTTGAAGAGACTGCTCTTCTCCACGGACAAGATGGAAAGTGCGAAGTAGGCCCAAGCCTGGGCCTTCCGAAGATTTCGAAGAGAAGATCCGCGATGTAGGGTGACCTTCGTTGACAAAGGGTCCCTGCTGCTGGTAGTCGACCGATGGTAGAACGATGGAACAAAATCAGTCAAAAAATATTAAACTTTATTGAAAAAATTTGAAATATTAAAAAAGCTTGCAGAGCAAGAAAGGACTCTCAACACTGAAACGTGCAGTAAAAATCTGAAGGCGGCCACCAGAGGTCGTGCTTAGGGAGATGACTGTCATTGAATAGGGGCATTATGACCCACAGGACATTAATAATTCAATAACCAAAGTGATGCACTTTATTACAATCAAAGATAAGCAGGGAATTGGAAGCTTAGTTTTCTGGAAATCAAGGTTTTGAGGAAGCATCGATACAAAGGTCTTCTTTTTGATGATTGAATGGCACAAAATAAATGATGTAAGGTAACAAATAGAGCTACACAGTTAATGGCAGCATTAGGTTTCAATATATGATTGGGCATGTTCCCCATGAAATTAGACCAGAAACCGTATTAACATGGTGATGATTTTGTTTTATTAATTTTAAGGGAGGGGTTTGTGAGGGCTCAGAAATGCTAGACAAACAAGTAGATAGAGATTTCTCACAAGTGCCATTTTATTCACTAATAGGGGTGAGACAGATGCCTTGCTTTGCCTAACCTAACAAGGATTTCCTACCTATCAAACTAAGGCTAAAGGAAAATGTCCAGAAATATCTATCCCTCACACTCATACATACAACAAAATAATACAGCAATTATTTGGCTGTTTAAAATTCATTAAAATAACATTTAAATTCAAACAAAAAATTATAAACATAGAATCTTTGTGACCAGGGTTGATTTCCCTTCCCCTGGATCAGTTCAAGATATTTCAAACCAAAGTTCAAAATCAGGAGATTTCTTTCAATAGCCAAGTTCCATTCCAAGTGTAACAAAGTCCTTTCCATTCCATATGTCTTCACTTGGCAATTTAACTGTCTTAATTCCAAAAAGGATGTCTCACTCTATACGACACATGTTCAAGTGTCCACAACGTTCTGTTTGACAAACCAAAAAGACTTTGGGCCTCACTACGAGTTTGGAGGCAGCCATGCCCTTAATAATGGCATGGCTGCCTCCAAACTCGGGTCCGGGTCTGGGTTCCCTGAAAGGGGAAATACCGGGCCATTCTGACCTTGGAGGGCCCGGTATGTCCCCATTCAGGGAACCCGGACCCGGACCATCCCCATTCCCATTTGAGCCCCCATAGGTCTCAATGGGAATGGGGAGCATGCTAACAACGGGCCCATTAATGACGGGCCCGTTGTTAGCATGCTGGCCCCCTTGCGGGACCCACTAGGGACGTCTGGCAGAGTGGGTCCCGCAAGGGGACCTCATAATAGGGCGGTATGGGGTTAACGGCTCCGGCGCCTTTACCGGCGCCGTTAACCCCTTACCACTCACCTCATAATGAGGCCCTTTGTCTTCACACACCAAATCAGCAGTTGTTATAATTATTCTTTTCTTTTTTTTTTTTATTAAAATGCCATTGGTTTATATAGTTAAACCTTATATTTATGTTTCAACAGAGAAAAGTACAAAAAATTGGTCATCAACCATTGAAGAAAAAAATATCAAATTAAATTAATGATTGTATGTCTTGCCAAAATAGTATCGTATAACAGCTGTAATCATCCTTCTGTTATTTCCTTCTAATATCAACGACCAACGTTCTTCGGGGTCCAATATCCTTGTGAATTTTAGGTCTAATCGAGCTATTGTAGTACGTTTTGGTGCAAGCACAGTATATACCATAAGCAGGTGGTGTATCTATTCTATAGAGTCTGTTTTCTTGCAGAATCTACACGTCTGGTCGCAGAGGATAGTTCGATTTCGAAGCCCGTTGATTTCCTGTGTGGGTAAAATGTTCAATCTTAGTCGAAGGTATAGGTCTCTAACGCCCCGATCAGGAACCATTTTGAGGTAGGGCGGGAGTTCATTAAGCGCTCTTATGTCATTTGTGCAGTTCAGGGTTAATTTATACTGGTTTTTGATTTCTTGTGTCTTCATCCAGTCTAGTCTTGCTACCTGCAGTTTTGCTTTTTGTGGTCGGTTTAGTAGCATGTCCAGCGATATATTGTTGACGATCCTTTGTGCTTGGACAAGGTTTATCCACTTGTTCAGAGCTGCAGCGTTGATGTTTGTGGAATTATGACGTACTATGTCCCATGCTGGAATGCAATCAGTGTTCAGGATTTTCCTTAATAAGTCAAGTTGCTTCCATTTTATGATTGAGTTTAAAGACTGCAGACCTAATTCAAATCGTATACGTGCCGCAGGGACAGCATTGGGTAATGAGAGAACCTTTGCCCAAAGGATTTGTTCTATTTTGTTCCATGTGTGTTTGTGTAAATTAATCATGGTCTAATCAGCAGTTGTTTTAATTATTCTTTTCTCCGAAGGCCAATCACATTTCATCACATCATAATTCTCCTTCATAAGCAACACATTAGTCGGGATGTTTCATTCATTTAGTCAGGATGGTCATACAACAGTTCATCAATACATCATGGTGGAATTGTCACTTCTTTTCAACCACAACCTTCTGCCACATTCACAGTACTTCAAATCATCTTCTTCCTGATCCAGTCACCTGCCAGGACTAATCACTATTTGTACCTTCCCTGGTTTACTCGCCTGCCAGGATAAATACTCCTCCTACTACAACTTGTACTTTGTGGTGAGGTTTGTTATAAACTTTCCACACGTCAATCCACAATTGGGAAATTTGAACCACCAACTGCTTCTTGGATGAGTCTTTTACCCTTCAACACAATGGGCCTCATTCCGAGTCCGGCGCTAACCAATGGCGGTAGTAGCGCTTTGGTCGGCACCGGACCCGTACCGACACCGCCCTGGTGGAATGGGAAATTACCGCCCTATTCCGAGTTGACCAGGGCGGTAATTTCCCATTCCCCAGGGCTCTTCCCCATTCCCAAATGAGCCCCCATAGGACTCAATGGGAAAGGGGGCACCGTTATTGCCTAAAAAGCCACTTTGCGCCCTCGTCTCTAACGCCTGCTAAAAGCAGGCGTTAAGGACGAGGGCGCAAAGGGAACTCGGAATGTGGCGGTAACGGATTACCGGCACCGGTCTCGTTAACGGTGACCGCTATCCCTTACCGCCATACTCGGAATGAGGCCCAATGGGTTTACAACTTCTTTCACAAGTATATTGTATATATTGCCAATGATTGTCACACTGATGTGTTTGCCCCAAGCAATGCAGGTTACAGTTCTCTCCCCCTTCATCCCTTCTAAAAGGAGGGCTTTTCTCCTACAGTCTTTGATTTCTTTCTACATCACCAATTGGTTGATGATATTGTACTTTACAATTTTCTCCTATAGGGTATTTTATCCTGGGACTTTCACATTCAAATTGCCTTTGATTCACTCTCAATTTTCTCAGGTGTCTCCTTCTGACTCAGTGCTTCTGCTTTTTCGTATGTTGGGTCTTCCCTGGAGCTTCACAGCTCTGGTCAGTCTCCCACTGCTCGCGCTGCCTGTAAATGGAACTTTATGGGCTCCACACACACATTTTGGTGAACGCCACACACAGGAGCGGGATGCGGGACACAGCAGCTCTTCGATCCCTCGGGACAGCTGGCCTTATCACCGCTTCCTGCTGTGCATTCTCTGCATCTTACAAGCTTCCTGACTTCTGCCACTTTCTAGGTACCGTGTCCGGCTATCAGCGAAGCGGTGGCTCTGTCCTCTGCTTCTTCCTGCTGCACCTGAAAGGCCCTTAAATGTTTACCGGTCCCGCTCTGGTGTGGGTCATTACAACCACTAGACCGCTCACCACAGTTTGGTAACTCTGGACCCCTCTTCTGACACAAGGCCTAGTAAGATCGTTATTTTGTCCTCCCTTTATTTCCCCATCCTTGTCTTGTCACGCCTAGAAACACTTGTTAACAGGCGCGTTATAAATGCCATATCATATCATAACATGCCATTAAGTCTTCAGGCATTAAGGAAACCGCATCCTCAGAAGAGGATGAACACCACTTCTCTCCTGACGGAGTCACCACATTCCCTTGACAGTCTTCTCCTCTCATGTAATCTCCCTCCTAACACCACCCCCAGGGTTAGGATCAGGTAGCGTCTGCCTTTCCCTAGCCACATGGAGGAGACTTTAGGCTGGGATCCACAAGAGTCATCATAGGTTATAATGCCTGATCTATGCTGGCACCAGTTTTTAAGCCAAAATGCTCTAACCAATGATATTTCAAAAACCTAAGTGATGTTCTTTATAACAGTAAAGGATAACGGATAAGCAGGGGCAAGGAAGCTGGATGCCCAGTTTTTCGGGATTAACACTGTAAAAACAGATATACAATGCATGTAATATTAGTGAGCGTGTTCTTAATTCCACTACTACAATAGTAAATCTATTCAATGACACTTTTTGTTGGGCTAAATACTTAAAGGTCTATGTTAGGTAGCACATGAAAAAATCAGTGAAGATGGAACTCAGAAATGCCATTAGCAAGCTGGCTTACGGACAGAACCTGGTTGATCTTCGCACCAAATCATTGTCACAATGTTTACCATATGTACCTGACTTCAGCAATATCCCTAAATAAACCAAACTAGAAGAGACTACATCTGCTTTAAATTGAATACACTACCTACCTTAGATGTTATAGGTACCTGGACCGAAATTCATGTTAGTCACAGAGTTTGTCGACTATGTCAAGCTGAACTAACAGAAACACTAACATATTTAATACTATCATGTGGGGGTACTAATGAATTAAGAACTACATTTTTCCCAGATTGTTACTCACCATACTTAACTAAAGAATTCATGAATAAACTGTGAAATACAATAATGATTGGAAATAATTCCTATATCATATACACTGCTATGTGCTTTTAGAATGCAATTAATGAGCTATTCATATTTTTCAAACTCCTTTGTTGCTTAACTCTGAGAACATTAACATATTAATTATTTGCTATTTATTTGCTTTTGTAATGCTGTAACAAGCTATATACATCATGTTGATATTTTTATATATTGTATAAAAAGCCATTCATTTAGCTATTATATACTACTAATAAAAGATAAATACTATTGCATGCGTGGTGAAGATAAAGAGGCATGTTTTTGGCTAAAAAGCAGGGGAGTTGCTAGGTCTGGAAAAGACCCGGGGCTACGCTGATGTCGGAACTGTTGGGACTGGGGGCTAGCTAGTCTTTTGGCTGTAGCTCCAGAGATTCTATCCGGGGCTACAGCCAAAAGATCAGGGGCTATAGCCCCCTCAGCCCCCCCCTAGCAACGCCCCTGCTAAAGAGATACACAGTCCAGTTCGTTTCAGTTTGTGGTGTCAAGGGGAGACTCTGCTTTTGTGGCAGTGGCTATTTATTTTCAGGCAGTAAACGATCAAGCTAGTGTTACCTCAGGTTTGTAAGCAGTATGCTAATGTGCAGTTGTAGTCTTGATGTAAACGGTTTCATTCTGAAATTATTATTATTATTTTTTTATTAAAATGTTTTATTGGTTTCTGCAAATGCAAAATAAACCTTTAACATTATTACATCCCCATACAAGAAATCCCAACATTCCCTAATAACTATAATTATTTACTTAATTCTCATAGGACAGTTTCTAACATCTTCACTACAGCAATTACAAGTTTGGTTTGATCCCCTTTAGCATCCAATTCCACCATTCTTGAGGAGTGAGGGTAGCGCCCAACACTTTAAATTCATCTAAAAAAGAAAAACACGTATTTCATGTAAACCCTCACAATACATCACTAGGTGCTCTGGCGTTTCTACATGCCTCTCAAAGATGCAATAACGACACAAGGCATTTTCAACCCCGGGAGTTTTCCTCATAAACAGAAATTTCGGGTGTGTAGGATATTAAGCCTACATCTAGGAGAGGGGAACTTCAAGAGACATTTTGGGAGAACATTTACCTGTCCACTCTCCAAGGGTAGTATTTGCCGAGATTTCAAATTAGCGGACTGGTCCAATGTTGAGATCCAATCCCTTATCATTAATTTCTTTTTTACCATGTCAGGATTTTGAATCAGCATTTCCACTGCAATGTCTTTTTCCTGTAGAAAAGCTTTGATCTTCAATTTCCAAAGCTAAAGGGGGCCCTCTAGCAGGGTTTTATTAAAAGCCAAGATTTCAAAAGGCTTTTTCACTTTCGCCAATGCACATTTTCTATAGAGAGAAATGGATTTGCAAATTGCCATGGACTCTAAAGATTGAACTCTGAGTTTGCGCCTAATAGCACAGGGCGTGAGGGAAGGGGGTAATTTTAAAATCGATCTCCAAAAAAGGACCTCCAATTTTCCCCACGACTGCCAAGAAAGACGGAGTGTTGACTCTGATCCGTAGGTTAGAATTTGGGCCACATTCTGCTTAAAAAAGGACAGAATTTGCACCATGGTAAATTGGCCAAATCTGTGTTGAAATGCTCTACCTTGGTTAATCAGTGGTATTAATCTTAACCGCAAGTACTCTAATTGAGCAGCATCATTATTATTCTTATTAAGTGTTACTCCCAAATACACTGTTGATTCTACCAGTTCAAGCGCGGCACCCTCCACCCTCCATGTGAATCTCTCTATTTGAGCCTTTCTCGCTCGCATCATTAGGAAGATTTTAGATTTTTTAGCATTCAGCTTCATACCGTTTTCCCTCAACTAAAGTTCAAAGGCCACTATGCGGCGCTGCAGTCCTATTGGAGTTCGATCGAAAAGGACCAAATGATCCTCATACAGGACCCAGGGAACCTCCTCTCTGTTTATTTTAGGCGGGAAAACTTGAATCCTCACCTGAGATGATACCATGTCTGCTATATATAGGCAGAATAGCAGAGGCGCCAAAAAGCACCCCTGCTTCAACCCTCGATAGGTGAAGATTTCCCCTTGATGACAGTCTAATTTTTACCGAGGTACCAGTATACAGGGCTTCGATTGCATCCACCAAATCCCAGGGGCAGCCCCACTTTCGCAATTTTAACCATAGACGGCCTCTAATGACTCCATCAAAGGCCTGTTCAAGGGCCATAAAGGCCATGAACAGGGTAGATCCATCTCCCAAGGCTTTTTCCTTAAGAAGATTAATGATAAAAAAGGTTTAGGGACATACCCACACCCTTGACGAAGCCGGTTTGTCTGGGGTCCAATATTCCCTTCGTCTCTGCCCACTTGGTTAAATCCTGCAATAAGACTGTTGCAAACATCTTTCCAATGGAATCTAAAAGGGCAATAGGGCGATAGTTTTTAGGATCAGCCCTATCGCCCTTTTTAAAGATAGGTACAATATGCGCCTCCCTCCCGGAGGGGGGGGGTTTAGTAATCATAATTTGATCGAACATGATGACTAGCTGTTTGGCCCAGAGTTCTCTGTGTTTTCTTAAGTTCTTGGTTGCAGAGGCCATCCGGTCCAGCTGTACGGGAACCACTCAACTTGCTGATCATAGGGAGTGCATCATGCTTGTCAAACCTGAAATTCCACCTCCCCAATCCAGGCTCTTTGATCATCGCTTCCACCCACCACGGGTCTGCGAATAGGGCTGAATAATGGAGAATCCAATCCTTTTCTGCTACCATCACTGTAGTACAGGACTGCCTAAAGACACCCCCATTGTTTATTAATTCCCAGGTGTTTTTTGAATTTTTTGGAGCAGAAGAACCCAGGATCGCTTCTCCCATTTTATCCCTGGGCTTCTGATCATATCACTTTCTCAAGTGGATAGCCAGCAGTTCATGATCACTGGGGTCGAACAGAAAAGCTCTCAATCCCATCCCTTAAGTTCTCGGAAATAAAGCAGTAGTCTATACACGAAGCTCTTTCCCGTGATCGCCACGTTGGGCATCCCGGGATATCACCCTCCGTTTGCCCATTAAGCATGGACATAGCTCTAGCTTCCATATTTCTCATCCAAACCAACTCTCTATCCTTCCATTCATTCTTCTCTAGCACTCGTCGCTCGTTGTCTACAAGCTTAATATTAAGATATCCACATATCAGAATCTTAACACCTTCCACTTCACATATCATCTCATCTCATCAATTACACTTGTGATTGGGCTCATAAAATTCACCTCCTTCCCCATATTGACACGTCAGTATACATTCATCACCACCAATGATATGGCACTCAAATCCTTATCATGTTTCAGATATATGATTTGAACATAAGGATTAGGGCATTTGCTTTCCACCACCGCCCATCCCATGTCATTTTTCAAAAGCATCAGGAGCCGGATTCGAAAAGGCTAGATAACCATCACAGTGGGGGGATTGCCTAAGCTAAGTTTCCTGAAATAGGAGCATATCAAACGATTCCAAATCAGGGATCTTTTCACAGAAGAGTGTTTGGAAACCCAGAGTGTTCCAGCATCCGATCTTCAGGGGCTCTGGTTTTTCTTCTGTAAAAGTCTAACAACTGCCCTGGTTGCCCAAGTATCCAGCCAACCCTGACCAAGCAAATGGCTTGTTTGTCCCATCCCCACCACTGCCTTTAGAGCCACCATACATTTCAGGGAGTGGAGTTGGTTCTGGTTTTTAGAAGCATGTACTTCCCAGTCTCTAATAGGTGCCGGTTTTGTGACAGGACCACCTTTCCGGTCATCCTTATCCCCAATAGCTTCCAACCAATTTGACTCCTTGAAGCCTCCTCTTTGGGCATAGGCCTCTTTTGCTCATATACCAAACAGCTTTTCAATGAAGATCTTTGAAGTAGTTCTTTCGCCTACTCAAATCATTCCAATCCAAATCCTCTTCAGCTCTCTCCAATTCTTCTACTAGCAGACTCAGCTCACCCAAAGATTACGGCCAGTCGTTCGCTTCCGAATTCACCTCTCGACCCAAAGAAGGATCCGATCTTTCATCATCAAGATTTTTTTGCAGCAGGAATATTTTGCAATGCAGCTGGTGGGGATCTAATGTTTCTTAGAAATGCCCTAGATCCCTTTGCTTTCCTTCTCATTTTAGCAGGCATATTTTTTTTTTTTTTTTATTTGCTGAGGCACTGCCTTCTTTGATGTATCAAGTTTAGGGCCTTTTCCAGAGACTTCATCCGGAGAATTCTTTACTCCACCAGCTGATGGAAAATCAGCTTCCTGATCTTTTTTCTTATTAAAAACTGAGAACAGAATTTTATCCAAAGGGTTACCAGGCTGGAATTCCGCTCCAACTGTCAGATCCACCACGGACACACTAGGAGCCTGTTCTGAGAAGGGAATCTCCTGATCACTCCTTTTTTCCTTTGGTGAACAAGCCATATGGGCTGCACCTTTCATATTCATTCGCATTCATTGACAGTCCAATATCCAATATGAGGGCTTCCATCATAGCAGACTTGTCAGCTCATTTCCCGTCGGGCCAAGTCACATAATCTGCCTTGCCAGACAGCTGAAGTTTCCGCTTCTTTGTCAAGTCTTTTTTCCACTCTTAGAGCCGAAGACTCCAGGAGCAGCATTTTATTTGATATTGGGGAAATCAGGACAGATTGGTCCCTCAGGGAACTATTCAGAATTTCGTACAGCTTTGTGAAGGGAATTAGGGATTTAGAGATTGAAGCAATCACCAATTATTGCAGATGTGCCAATCCACTGCCACCCTCAGATCTTCCTTTTGACTTCCCCCTCTATTCTTAAGTGATGGCGTTGGTATATAAACCCAGGCCGATGATGAGATAGAAGAGTCTGCTTCCATAGGAGCATCATTTTCATGATTCTCCTCGTTGGACCTTGCATCGGACATGGAACCTGGAAGGGCACCAGGATTCCACTCGTTAACAGGCCATCTATCTTCACTTTCTACCCGAGAATTTTCCGCAGGGCCATCCTTCTCAATATCTTGCATCTCCCCACAGTCCAAATCACTGGAGAGAATACCCAGCTTGCTCGAGTTCGGGGACGCTCCCAGGGCGCTTATAGTACTTGCCTCACATTGAACCTCTCTATCAGCTTTCAACATCGATTTGTCCAACATTTTCAAGCAATCATTGACTGTTAATAGGCTCAGACTTTTCTGTCTGGCTATCTTCAAAGAAAGATCAGACAGATCTTTGGCCAACTTGTTTGCCAATTCACCATTGGCAAAAGCATTGGGTGGCGAAGTGCTCCTATCAGAGCCGACCACCGGCTTTGGCTGACCCTCCAGACCACACACCGAGGGGGGGTGACATCCAAATCTCCCTTACGGCCACACTCATCACCAAAGGGCGACCCCCATTGATTAATGAGCTGAGAGTTGGTAGTGGCCCCATCACCAGCCACCTCTTGGTATGGAAGGGGTCCCGCCCCTTGGTCACTCATTGTCGCAAGATTGTCAGAACCCTCCTCCTGACTGCGTAAACGAACAATGTTTGCAGACTCTGCTCAAGATCGAGATCCGCCAATTCCGCCACCCCCAGCAGTTCGAGGCCGGCCCCCCGTCTCCTTACCTGAAGGTAGTCCATGCGCTCAGCGGACAGTGGACCTTGCTACGCTCCGACATCCTAGGAGTTAAACTGTGGTTTTCGGCACCCAGAGCACACACCTCCTCACCCACCTGCAAACTCCTAATAACTCTAATGGCCTCCACTTCGCGAGAATGAACAGTTACCAGCCGGTTTCAAGCCAGCGTCCAGCCCAACAGAATTGCAGCGCCCTTTTCACTGCTGCGGGCTTATCGCTGCAAGGGCGGTATGGGTCAGTTTATATCCGGCTCCTGTTTCCTGTTCTCCTGGAGGCGGGCACCAGTCCTTAAGGTGACAGTGCACGAAAAGCACGGAGAGCACGGGAGCAGCTGCAGGGAAGTTGAATACAGTTTAATGCAGCGTAGCACTAAACCGCTAGACAGCCCAACAGAATTGCAGCACCCTTCTCACTGCTGCGGGCTTATCCCGAAATTCTGAAATTAATGTAATATGCAGTCCTATATAATTATACCCAAAATGACTAGCAGCAGTGAGACCATGCCACCACTGGCAAAGGACTGTGAGTGTTCTACCAATTCTCCTAAAAGGGGATGTATGAAAACAGGTTTTTCAGGATGCTTCTGTGAATGTTTTTGCAATTGCAAATAGTTAATGGAAATCAGACTGACAAGAAGATATTTACGTACCCTTGCCTATAAGAACACTAATATATCTATGAGTTTTAACCATTATAATCACTATCATTTGTCCTAGTCATGTTTTCAACTCAACTGCTCTTCTTTGGGGGAATCAAACACAGGAGCCATGAGAGGGAATGGGGTTTTCTTTATGTGAGGTGTTAGGAAAGATTATCTTTTTGCTAACATTCCCTCCATGGATTCCCATGGAACCCCATTGTTGTTTTCTCCGTTTATAGCATATCTGAAATGTTGAAGGAAAGTATAGACTTAACTTCAATTCCCTTGCCTTTTGCTCATTGTTATGAGGAAACTGGTGTAAGGGGTCAGAAATGTGAGGCCGACAACATTTGCATGATTTCTCAAAATATGCCATTTCATTAAATTATACATTTCATCAAATGCCTCACTATCCGTATCCTGACCAGGATTTCTCTGCCGATCAAAAACTAAAGGAAACACCCTAACAAAGGACATCTGGCCATCACACTTAAGCATAAAATACACAAGAAAATATATGGCAAATCACAACAAACAACAATGACAGTTCTCATATATTCACAGTCTCTTTTATAACCTGGGCCTGCTCCCCTTCCCCAGGTTTCAAGTTAGGTTCAGTTATAACGTTCAGCATGAAGAAAAAAAGAAATCCGGGTTTACAACAATATTCCAACTCAGTTCTTGACTCCACTTTGTCAAAAGAAAGTTCTGTTAAACAATGTTCAACCAACAGAAAGATTTCTTCTTCCTTGAATAATAATTTCCACTTCATCAAATAGCATCAATGATGTTCTGGGTCACAATTCTTTGCCACAACTTAGAAATGTCATAGAAGAAATGAAGTTCCTTGTCAGATTCAAAGAAACACAACTTCTGGCAAGGTAAAAGAAACACATCTTTGTGGTAACATTTATCAAGTCTCTTTATAGCTTTATGAATCACAGTTTATATCTTTGTCAGGATGACTTCACAGAATCACTACTTCCACCTCATTAACTCTCATACCAGGTTAACTTCTGCAAGGATTCACCATGCAGGTCTACTCGCCTGCCCAACAGTGTTCCACATTTAACTGGGCGTCTGAAGTTTTAAATCTACTGACAACCAAAAGATGTATCACAGCTTCAACAGTCTACAACTTTGTGATTTTTTTGTAACTTTCCAGAAAAGACAATATTCACATCAGTGTTCCTCAACACCTTCATGTAGGCAAGGCACTCCTCCTCTGAACATTGACCTTTCGGAAGGGCAGCCTCTTTGCCACTGTTGTCTTCTGCAGCATTAATATTCACCACAGCTTCAGCAGTTTGCACCCTTGTGACCTTGAACAACTTTTCAGAAAAGACAACACCCACTTTAGTGCCCATCAGCACTTCCAAATAAGCAAGGCACTCTTCCTCTGAACATTCACCTTTCAGAAGGGCAGCCTCTTTGCCACTCTTGTCTTTCTGCCACATCAACAACCAAAATTGCCCTTAAGGATGTAATATTTCCTTTCCTCCTTCTGGCTTTGGCAATATGAGTTTTACCAATTTTTAGGGAACATTTACAATCAGCCAGCTTCACCTTTTTACAACCTTGCATTCACCTTTTTGCTTTCTGTGCACAAAAGCAGCTTAATGTTATGCCTGTTGTCAGTCTCTTTTTGCTGAAGACAATGCTTGCACAACTGTTGACTTGGCCAATACTTGTACCCCTCTTAGCCTAGGACAATGCTTGCACCTCGCTCAACTTGTTAACGTGTTAACTAGAACTCGCAATTCAAGGTTCAGTCACTTAGCTTCAGTGCTACTTCAGCTTCAACAACTTCCCAATTGACTCTTCGATGAACCCTTACCTCAGAGTTATTTTTAAGCACACGTGACCAGTCTTTCATATGTTTTTGTAAGTTTTAAGATTCAAATAACGTGATTCAGAGTGTTTTACTCTTATGCGAGTGCTATGGAAGAGTTCACTCACAGGCAAGTGATACTTTTGTAACTTCCCATTGTCTGACAATCAATGGTTGGTTTATTGCTGCTTTCACCTGTACGTGAGTGATTCTGCTTGGCTACCATTGCCTGCCTTTGTGTGCACAAGGGTTCAGAACGCTCGGTAACACTCACTGGCTTCTGTCTTGCTCCCTTTGCATGCTGCAGGACTTGAACTGTTTCGGTCTTTGTTTGGACACACACCCTTCCTCAGTGAAGGTGTCTTCCTCCCCTCTATGCAGTCACTGATCTCCTCTTGCTCCTGGGACGCTTGGCTGTATTCCAGCTTTCAGCATTAGTCTCCGACACGCTTCTTGCTGCGCAATCTCTGCAATCAGGTTCACATGGGGAAAAGCTATCTTCCTTCACGCCTTCTGCTGCACAACCTCTGCACTCCAGATTAGATTTCGGGGGAACAGGACCCTCTCAAGACAGGCAGCTGGAATAGCTTGGTCAAAGTCCCAGCGTCCCTTCTTTCCACCAAACTCTGCTTGGATTGCCAACAACCTACTCTTGTTCTGCTGCTGCTACTGCAGCGGCTATTCAAGCTCCAACTCCATTTAAAGGCTGTGAAGCCATCATGGATTAAGACACAGACTTTTATTAACCTAAATGTCAGGATGGAAAAAGGCCTACCTTGCCCTATGCTAAGGTGGGATTTCCCAACCTAAATAAAACTAAGTAAAGTCTGAGTGAAAATGTTCAACTGAAGAACCTGTCTGTGTCCAAAACCTTTACTTGCCCTCAAAATTAATCTATATAAAGTGTAGGGATGCCAGCAACCAAAGGAAACAGTGTCCAATATAAAGTTCTGAGCTTCTTCCAGCTCCCAACTTCCTTCAGCTCCCTTCCCCAAGTATAAAACAGTTCAAACACAAGTCTCAAAAGTACCTCCCTTGAGTTCAGGATGATACAGTTTTAACCAATACTTGGGGTTCCGTTCCCCAAGTTCCAAGGGATACAGTTCCAAGCACAAAATAACCTTGAGACTCCAGTCCAAAGTCAATAAATGTTACGCTCACCTGGTATCCACGGGGACGCCACCCAGCCCTGGTTGGATGATTTGCACTCTCGAACCCTCCCCCGGTCCCTTGGTAATGCCTCTGGTTAAAGATGGGTCTGCAATATAGGAGAGCTGGATTCAATACCAGATTGTCTTTATGTTTTCCCACCTCCCTTGGCCTCAACTCCTTTCTCCCCCTTGGGCCTTCTCCTCACCTTAATATTCTAAAAGGTGGATTCTCCGTCCTGCTCCACGTGGCAGGGGTGCGTAGATGTGGGGGCGAGCAGCGCCAAGTTCCTTCACTGGTGCAAGCCCCCCTGTGGGAATCCAGGCCTGCTGCGACTCCCTAGGTTTGCTGCTTTACAGTCTTTATATGCAGTTCTTATGTTCCTCTTAGTTCAAATAATAATGTCTTGCTTCTTTCCTTTTAGGTATGGAAAGGTATTTTGATGTTGTCATGCAGTTTGAAGATGAGCATGGGCCGGTAGGCGAAAGCGCGGTGTGCGCGATGCTGTCCGGTGAGTAATGCGCGATGCGCGACGCTGTTTCGCCTTTTATATTGCTAACCTGTGTCTTTTCTCTCCTTGCACATTGCGATGTTCCTCGCTGAGCGCTGTAATGTTCCAGCAATTATACTGACCAGGAGATGACTACCCAGGTAAGAATTGTGTGGCTTTCTTCATTCGGGAGGAAACGTGAATAAACGCTTACTAATGCTGTCTTTCTTTCTCCTCTTTCCAGGTTATGGTATTCCTGGATGTATGCGGTGCCGGATGATGGAGTTCGTACCTATGGGTGAGTGGAACTGAAGTCAGCGATGGATTGAAGACAGGATACTGCTCCAGGTAAGTTTCGTAGTGTTCTTTCTCTCTCTGCAGGTCCTTGGTTTCAGGTAAGCTGGCATCAAAGAACTGGACACGGTGAGCGTTACGCTGCCCACAGCAGAATAACGCAAAGCATGTTCTGCTGTTTGGGTGTGGTTTAAATAGTCTCAGGTAAAGTAGTCCAGGTAAAATAGTCCCAGGCCTGCCACACCCAAAGTAGTCCAGGTAAAGTAGTCCTAGGCCTGCCACACCCAAAAGACTAGACCGCATAGCTCAGTTCCTTGTAACTGAGCTATGTGTGTGCCTCCATGTTGGCTGAACACCCCCAAGTTAAATAGTCCCAAGTAAATAGTCCCATTCTAATGTTGGTCTTCATGATGGTTATGAGCCTGGCGCCAAAGGCGCCAGGACTGACTCCAAGACAGTCTTGGATGAGGTTTTAAGGCCTTTGACATGGCCCTAACCGGAAGGCTGACTTGCCAGTGAGGGCCAGGGCCAAGGGTCATGACATAAATGGTTGAAGTCTCTGGATTCACGTCCCCAAGACTCAATTTCAAAGGCCCAAAATTATCCCTAGTCTCTTAAAGTTCTTGTCACGCTTATGTGTTCTTTTTATGATCAGTTTTTCAGTATAAATTGTAGCTGTGATGAAATAAACATCAACGTTGTAATTGCTTCTGCTTTCAATATTATTTTCTATTATATGCAGTTTTTACATCCTTCGTTTTAGAATACAGCATGCATTGGTTTCACTTGGATTTGAAGTTTCCTTTTTGGAAGTTTAGCATCTAATGAATATTCTTGAATTCAAAGTTCCATTCAACTTCTAGACTTAATATGTAGCAGTTGTGTTCTTTTATAAATGTTTTACTTAGTTAAGCATTCAATACACTTGAGTATTTAAGGTTTTCATTCAGTTCGACATTAAAAAAACAAACACAGGTTATTCTTCAATAAAGTTTAGATGCTGTTGTTCAAAAGGAACGGGTTGCATTCAGAACACTTTATATTCAACCTGATGTGTAATATCTCTTTGATTCACTTCCAATGAAATGGCCAGCATTCAGAGACTTTCGATAACATGTTTTTCTCCCCCACACGACCACTCTGAGATACTATTCTTAGCATTTCGTTGTCTGCTAATGGATTAAATCTGAGACCTTCGAAAACGTGTTTCCTCAAACACACGACCATTCCGATACAATGTATTTGTCGAGTGGGCAAGTTTGAACGTTCACGTACCGGGTTTCTAATTTACTATAAACTCACCGGTCGCACTCATAGGCTTCCCAGCAGCTTGGATCAAATGGCCTGTTGCTCTTCACGTCCCAGGTGCAACTCCTTCCTCTCAGACACTCCTGTGGCGGCTTCCTGACACAGGGGAATAAGCACCTTGACCACAGGGAAAACAGACAGCCTCTCTATATGGCTTCCCTCGCAGTGCACACGCTGTTCCACAGAGCCCCAGATCCTGCGCTGCACTTTTCTGCCATCCTCTGTGCTTCAATGTGGTTTCCAAAAGTTCCCTGTTGCTTACATTGCCCTCCCTGCTGCTCTTCTTGTCGCCCTTGTCTCCGCTCTTCACTCTGGTATTTACCTCGCTCTTCACCTTGTTCACATTGCTGGAGGGTTGGTCTCTTTTTATGCACCTGCAGCCTCTTAACAGGCTGCAGGTGGGAATGTTCAATCAGCCCAGCATGACCACAACTAACGGGACATGCCAGACCTTCACTATTCTTAATAGGCATCTTCCTCGTCCCAGCACCAGAGTGGTGAAAGAGTTTAGTCTTCATTACTCTTAGTTGCCTCTTCCTCTTCTCAGCACTGTAAGGATGTAAATGTGTAGAAACAAGGGGAGCTGACTTACAGTAACCCATAAAGGTTGGGAAGGGTTGGTCATCATTAGGAACAGGGGATACTATGTCTCACCCAAGGGCTACCCACTTCCATTCCTCAAGGACACTCCACCCAGGTGATCCTCCCTTGTTTCTCCCCCCACCCTTGAGGGTCAGGATCCAAGAGAAATGGCCTTTCCCTGGCCCCCTGCACAGAGGATCCTAGGGGTTTAGTAGTGAGAATACCCTCAGGTTTCTCACATGGCCTGCACCTGAGGGGGCCTTTTAAGCCTCTGAGCTTCCCACAGGTGTCGGTCATTATGCATAACAAGCTGACTACTCCTACAACATTGCCCTTGTGCCCTCTTCCTCATCCCAGTACTTAGGAGATTATGAGACTTGTAGTCCCAACCAACAGAAGAACAAGTTACTTACCAACTGTAACGTTCTTTCGACTGGATGTTCCTCCCACGTATTCCTCATCTTGTGATAAATTTTTATCTCCAGCTTCGCTGCTTCCGAAGCAGCAAAGCTGGAGATAACGATTTATCACAAGATGAGGAATACGTGGGAGGACACAATCCATTCGAAGAACAAGTTACTTACCAACTGTAACGTTCTTTCGACTGGATGTTCCTCCCACGTATTCCTCATCTTGTGATAAATCGTTATCTCCAGCTTCGCTGCTTCAGAAGCAGCGAAGCTGGAGATAACGATTTATCACAAGATGAGGAATACGTGGGAGGACACAATCCATTCGAATTAGGTTTTCTTGTTAGCTTTTTATTTCTTAACGCAGATTTATTTCTCTTAAGTGCATTTAAGGAAAAGCTACAAGAGTGTATTTGAAAAGGAGAAGGCAGTTGATATAAGCCATTATTTATAGGTTTCCTGTCACTGTACATCTGGGAATAAGGCAGATTTTTTACCTTTGAAGTCTCAAACAGTCTTTCCTTCCTTACGGTGTTTAATGTTGTCACGCCAGTGTTAGCCACATCAACAGGTGTAAGGTGTGGTTCAAGCACATCATAACAACAATAAGGCATTACATGTCTTGGGACCTTTAAAAGGTCCATCCCATTTAAAGATAAATTCTGTGTCTCATCTCACTGGATCTCCTCACCACCCTGGGCCCTTGTCTCCTACCAGGTGATCCTCCTGCAGTAGACCACCCCAAGGTCAGGATCAGGAAGCGTCTGCCTTTCTGTCACCTGGGAGTAGAATGTAGGCAGGGTTGTAGTGAGAGATCCGCAGGATTCATCACAGTGATCAGTCCTTCAGACTATCGGTACTGGGGAAATTAGGTTTCCCTTTTAAATATTGTACTTTTTACAGTGAAGTGCAATGTGGATACTGTTGTTTCACCATTGCTTTTACACATGTGATTTATGGTTAATTGTATATGTGCTTAAAGACAAGCTTGTGGCACCAGTTACATTTTTAATATGTTTGCGATATTTTTAGTGTGCACATTTGTGTTTATCGTGTTTGGCTACTAAAAGTGGTTATGCCGTAAAATGTCTGTGCCACAAGATTTTCACTTGTTCTTGGTTCATATTTTAGTTTGTCCTTCTTACCGTCTTATCAGGTCAGGAAAGTCCCTATAAGCTCATGCACTTGACCAGGAAAGCTGCTGCTTTATTGGGCTAGTGTTGCCTTTGTGTTTGTGGCCCAGGAAGGAGGTGGGACAGTCTAGTCACAGTCCACACCGTTAGTGCCAGAAAGACTAGGAGCAGGGCCAATGTGAAACCAGTGGTTGTTCCTGATTGGACAACTAATGGCCATTTGAATGGTGTTGATCCTTACCATTGGTGGGCTTGGATGTGGAGCAATTTCACAGATCATCATTGGAGCCAAAAATCCCTTGAAGAAGAGCAGCCTGCTGCAGATCCCTTCCAGTAGCCATCTCAGTGAAGCCCTGCTCCTATGATTGATCTCCAGAAAACCTGAGCAATGCCTCAACCCCTGGATTAGTGGGAGCAACTACTCTCAATGCCTTCCCAAGGATCCTGCCCTCCTGAGCCTGCAGAAGTGTCCCTGGACTGCCCGGTGGACTAACCAGCTTTCTCATGCGCTACTTCACCAGACTTGTCACTGTTCTGGGTTCGAATTCAGAACTTCGGTGGTCGCCAGCTTGTGCAACTAGCAGCCTTCTCCCCGGATTTCAGTATTCCACCTTCAAGGGAACCTGTCCTAAAGCAGCTGCTGTGACCACGACATGATGGACACCTGTGTGCGGAAACCATCGCGGGAACTCGCCTTCCTACAACATGTGAAGTGTCCTGAAGAGGTCTGCATTGGTGGATCCTGCATTTTCTTCTCCAAAAATAGTTGCATCTTGCTTTTCCATTCAACCACAAGAATCTTTGAACCTGCAACTCCTGGGCACCTCTCACTGGAGCTAACTGTGAGAGATCGAGCCCACAGAGGCTCCCAAGTAGTTACCTGGGAAAATCGCAGTCAGGGAGGTAAGTAATTGCATTTTGCCTTGTCCCCCCAGTCCTCCACAGGATAATATTGGGAACAAGTCCCTTTGTCTCCTTATTCCATTCCACTCACCTTTTAGTGGTCGAACCTGGGTAGAGTATCCTGCCCCTGGATTAGTCTTGGGTCTGGAAGAAAGGAAAATTCATACTTACCACTGTTAACATTGTTGTAGAGCTTTTAAACTATCACCAACACACGTCTATTGAAACCTACCTACAGAGACTTCATTTTGTTGAGAATAATTGTAGCTTTTGGGCACAGGGCTCCCTATATTAGGGGTTGGGCTTCTTTAGATATGTTATTAACTTGTGATCTGGTTCCATCATTTACTGCATCTAGAATACTTACCTGCTTTACTGATTAAGTTATTTGATGTATATTTCAACCTACGGTGACAAGATATTTTTATCATAGAGTGTTGTGCGATAATACTACCTGTTAGATTAATTTTCGAGTGTGTTCAGAAGGCCTATAATAAATAACTATTTGTATACTTACCTGTCTAAATTGAATTATTGTGTGCAATACGGTGTGGACTAATTGAGGGACCTGGACCCCACTCATACTCTCCTGAGAATAAGCCATGACTGCTCTACCTTGCTACCTCAATTGGGTTTTGGCTAATCTCTTAGAGTTCCCTGTTCACTATAACTAGAGTGGACTCCTAAAATCTGTCCACAGGCAAGATTCTAGAAATCAATTTTAGCATGGGTTAAGTATATGTTATGTTATGTTATGTTATGTTATGTTATGTTAAGAGACGTATTGGCATATTGCATACCTCACCACCATATTGACTGAAAGCCCTGGACCTTGCACTGCACTTTATGAACCCACCAAAGGTGGACATGAAACATTGTTGTGGGTTTTAGTTTGTGTGTACTGTATCAAGCCTTTAAAAAAGAATTAAAAAAAATATATATATATATATATATATTTATGTGTTTCAGTTAAAAAAACTTCATAAATTTAAACGAAAACATTAAAAATAACTTTACAAATATACCTTTTCATTACAAAATACATAACACAATGATACACTACATTTATACATATATAGAATACAATTCATGGTCATATTCTCATCAAATTAATAAAATCCAGATATCATTATTCAATCGTCCAATTTAAAAACTAAGTACATATAAAGCAACATTATAACTCATTCACATCACTTTTTCTACAAACTTCTATATAAACATTAGCCAACTCCTTTATAGCGCCACCTTGAAGGATGAACTAGGAGAGTTTAAACGGCATAAGCAAAACATGTGTAGCCCCTGTTTTCTTTTTTTAATTTCTGGCCTGGGAAGCCTAGTATTAAAAATATTCTGGGCCAGGAAATGGGTCAACCACAAGGACACCACCCCACCATCACAGTCCACCTGCTCTGCAAATAAAAAGAGTTCAAACAGGAACTGGACCACACCCTGAGTTCCTTGATAATGAACAGACACCAGAGTGAATTTGTTAATAGAGACCCTCGAAGGGGTCCCTCTTTATTAAACATACCCTTATTAGACGCTAGGATTCCCTTGGCATGAGCTCCATCTAAGCAGGGGTGGACTGGGAACTAAAAGAGGCCCTGGAAATAATGTCCAAAGTGGCCCCTTATTACATATTTTCAGAAAGCCCAACCCTTTTTCTATGGGAAAATGTGGAAATGCCCCTCAAAAGAGGCCCAGGATGTAGAGGCCGACTGGGAAATCTCCAAAGTTCCCTATAGGCCAGTCCAGTCCTGCATCTAAGTGGGGACCCGCTACGTCAGTTTACCCTTCCTTGGAGGGGTCCCCAGGGACCCTAAGGGTGACCTTACCACAACCAATCCCCTTCCTAAACTCAGGTACCATCTACATGGAGAGTGAGGCCAGAGATTGGCCTCTGTAGGTGGTCCCATCTTGCAAAGCGGCCTTGGGCAGGCCGCCAACCTATGCCATCACCTCATGCCAGGGTGCCTCCCCTCTACCCCTTATTTAAACCAATTACCATCTGATCTGTTCCTACTTAACAATTACCTTACTTAACATTCCCCTAATACCCCAACTCTCTAACCTTCCGTACCTAACATTTACCCTATTTAACAATGCAGAATTATACACATAAAATACATATATATATATAGACATACTACACGAACACAAAACCCCATCTCACAATGGGGTGACTGCTGCAGTTAGCCACCCCTTCACAGTACCTTTAGGTCTGTCCAAAGTGCAGGGTTGCTCCTGATGACACTGGATGATGAACTGGGCCCTGCCCCACAGATGACGGGTGAGGCCTGGCCCCCTTCTTTTCTTCCAGGATGGCCCTGTGCACTATGTGGGGCCACTGCACATCCTGCATCTTCTTCATTGTCTTGGGCGGCCCCCTATGCACCTGGGGACTGCCCACACTCACTGCTGTGAACCGCAGTATTTATATATTTTTTTAGGGTGGG
The DNA here is from genome assembly GCF_040938575.1 of Ambystoma mexicanum. NCBI lineage: Eukaryota > Metazoa > Chordata > Amphibia > Caudata > Ambystomatidae > Ambystoma > Ambystoma mexicanum. The sequence goes on from NC_090933.1 coordinate 1,400,814,239, forward strand.
CCCCGTTGGCTCGGGGGCCCACCTGACATCACCACTGTGAATCGCAGCCTTTTTTAAGTCCATGGGTGGGCACCATTGGCTGCCCCCCCCCGAAGTCACAGCGCGGCCCGAGCTCCATTATCAGAGCCGGCAGCATCCCTGCTGCTATGGGGACATCGCCGCGCTCATTGCAGAGCGTCAGGCCTCTTCCCTGCCCGCCCCCTCAGCAATGCATTGTGGAAACACAGAAGGCGGGCCGCTTCTTCACCCAGGCCGCTCCACTAGGCAGCCTGGGGCTTTCTTCACCCGGGCCGCTCAACGGAGTGACCCAGGACGTACGCACCACCTCCTCTTCACCCAGGTTGGCGGCGGCCACGAGGCAGGCCTTTGGGGGCATGGCTGGGGAACCCGCTCGGGCCACCCCAAACAAGCGGTCCTGGTCGGGCTATTCTTGATGGGCCTGGGCAGCCGCTGCCACACTGACTGGCAACACATCTCTGGGGCCTGTCCGGTCTGGCACCCGGGCAGTCTGACAGGCGCCACAACCCAGGGGCGGCCGAGCCTCTCCTGGCATAGCAGTTTGGGCCCCCTGCACAGTCTCTGCAGGGGATCCCTGTTGCGCCACCCATTGCTTTTCAACAGATTAGGCGCCAGGGGGCCGCTCGAGGCAGCAACCCCCGTGGTTAGTCTTTTTCTTTTCTCTCCCTCTCTTCAACTGTTCTTTCAACTGTCTTCCTTTATAAATCCTTCAGGATTCTTTTCTTCTCTGCCCTTCACAGCCCATTCCTGGGCAGTGAAGTTATTTGCTATTGCGCTGTCCTGTACTTCTAACATTCCATCCAGCCGCATTGTGGGCTGGATGGTTTCTCCCAAACACGTATATAAATAAAAGACGCACACACACTACACTTAAATAAAACCTTTTGTTTTAACACTGGTGTCTGTGTATTTTCTTTCTGTGTGTTCCCTCAGAAGGCCATCATGTAGCCCACTAGCTGGGCCCCGTGGGGCCACGGGTTGCATATGTCTTTGGTAAAATTCAAGTCATAAACCAAGTCACCCATTAGGCGGACATATTCCTTGCCCATTACTCTACACTCTGTTAACACATTTCTAGGTGTTTATAGTACCTTGGGATTCTTACACAATCTGCAGGATCTTTCACTTTCAGGTAACTTTATGAACAGCCCAGTATTTGATAATGTCGTTAATTCGATTTAATCGCAGCAATAATATAAATCTTTGCAGATTTTTAGATGGACATAGTCTTAAGTAATGCTGAGTTTGTTTTTATATGTATGACTTCAATTAGAAACAAACCCATATGTTTTTAAAGTTTCTAGATAGGCACAATCACGTCCCCAATCTCATAACGCCAATCTGTTTTCAAATTCTTTTTTTTTTTCATAATAATTCTCTTCCCAATTCGGGGACCACCCAATCTCTGTACACAAAGCACTAATTCTGCCCATACACTTATTCTTTTGTTCATGCATTACCATGTTTCCCAGAGAGTCCTGGAGCTGTCCACATTCCTCATTTCTAGATTTGAAAAATAGCAAAACTTGTTTTATCAAAGCTACAGACTACATAGAGATTAGCCCCAACTCTAGTCGAATGATTGCCATAGGGACAGCGTCCGGTTGGCCCAAGACTTTCCTCCAATATTTCACGTCTATCAATGCTATCAATTCTTTTGCCTTACTCATCTTTCTACCTATACAATCTGCATAACCCCACTCTAGCTATAATTCAACTCCAAGGTACTTGTAGGAATCAACATATTTAGTTCTTACATCATCAAAATGTCTGCTCTGTCTCGCAACGTTTCCTCCGCTGATTAATATTGCTTGAGTTTTATTCATATTAATTTTCAAATAATTCTCTGAACCATATTTCCAGAATACCTTGGCAGTTCTAATAAGGCCCATGATAGTATGATCAATGAGTACTAAGTCGTTGGCATATCCAAGACACAGACAGTGTTGATCATCTATTTTGGGGGGACAACCCTTTGCCTCTATTAACGCTGGAAATAAGTCAGCCAGGTATATGTTAAATAGCAAAGGGGCCAAGACACAGCCCTGTTTAACACCACTTTCAATACTCATCGAGGTGGTCAAGGCCCTTTCTTAATCCATCATCACCTGCATTATTCAAATGCAACATTCTCAGCAAATGCAGAATATAACTTGTGCAGTTATAGTTCTCCAATTTAGTCCACAGTCTTTCTCGTCTCACTGAGACAAAGCGGATTGAAAGTCAATGAAGATGGCATATAAACCCGATTACCCTTTCCTTGTGCTTTCTCCATCAGTAAATCCATAATTCTTATAGTGACCGTGGTACTGCCTCCCGGCCGAAAACCCAGTTGGAAGCGATTTAACAAGCCAATTGAGGCTGCCCATTTCTGCAAATACTTAAGAATAAAAGAAGCAAATATCTTTTGTGTAGTATTTAGCATAGATAATAGGCGATAGTTTCCAGTATTAGACATGCCTCTTTTTATAATTTGGGATCACAATTGCCATTCACCAAGAGGTAGGGATGATCTAATTTTTTAGAATCTTCTCAAACAAAGTACCCAGGATGGTGGCCCATAATTCTGGGTCCTGTTTTAGTATAACATAAGCAAGTGTATTTGTACCAGTTGCGTTAGACATTTTTTATTTCTTTTTTCATGGGGATTATGTCGACACATTCCATCTTTATAACTGGATTAGAATTGTATTATATCTCACTCTCTCTAACCTTTATTTCATTATCACAGTTACCAAATGACAGAGATATAGTCACTCTACTGTGCTTCACTAATAGGGCATGCCGTTTTCCCTCTCCTAGGACTTTTAGCTTCCCCCAATATAGTCCAAATGTTCACAGTATTTTGGGTTATTAGGACTGTTATCTTATGCTGCCACTCACTATTCCTGCCTTTGAATCGGCACCAGCGTATCCACTTCCTATATCTGTTTTTTATTGCCCTAGTAGCCTTCAACTTGTCCACAGTGGACACATGACTGGCGATTATTTGTTGTATCCCTCTCCTTTTCAACCTTTTTTGGTCCCTTATCTCTCTATCAAAACACACGCCTGTGTTATTCTCCTTTATTATTAATCCAGACTTATGTTACCCGCATCTGCTAGTAAAGAGAGAGATCCACTTTTAAATATTTAAGAGGGAAAATCCGAGTGTCCCTTCCCTACTGATGGGGCCCCTAACCGGAAGAAGCACTCCCGACAGAACTATCCACTATCCGAGATTGCACCCGGTCCCACCGCTCCCAACGCAAGCTCACATCACGACAGACATCCAGCCATCCGCCCACTCAATCCCACGATGGCAAGAGCCTTAGCCAACACAACCAACGACAACCAAGACCGAGCTGGAGACGATTATATGGACCAAATCGATTGATGTCCACGCAAACCGCGTTGCAGGTCGTTAGAGACTTCATGACGACATAGCCGCGTTAGACCGGAAGCATACGTGCAATAGGCACAGTCGGGACACTCGCACACCAATCCACACGAAGGACATCTGCGTACAGTTCTATGAGCTAGAGGACAGTGACATACATCCTGTCTGCACGTTTGTTATTTTTCATATAGGCCACTATTGCACTGCAGAAACGCAAGATGCCAGAAGAGCTTGTGTATATGCTTGCAGGTGCTATTCGCTATTTACTCTATGGATGGACAGGAGCACTCAAGGGACCTGACCACTCAGTGCATGCTTTTAACCCTTGAACAATTATATTGGATAGGCCTCAGAGCAATCCAGCACACTAAACTCCCTTTACAGAGATCTCAAAGCTGCAAGCTGCTGAGCGAGCAGAATCACCCAGGCAGGGACTGCCAATGCCAAGGCCATAATGTTGCAAGTGACATTCCTCATTCACGGTGCCACTATGAGACCAGCTACAGGGCAGGACACCTCAAGCTAAAATACAAATCAAATCAAAGTAATTCGACTTCCCTAGCGGTCTCCTCACACGTGATCCGGCCAACCTGACATGTTGCCAAGACCTGGAAGCAGGGAAGATGCAGCCATCCCACGTCTGAGACTGAACCTGCCACATAATTGCAACCATTCATCTACAAAATGCGCTGGGACTGGACTGCTCTCATGGCATTAGCAAAGACCTCATTGTTACACACTGTCACATAGTCACATCTTACTGATACACATTATACGAGAACAGGTGTCTCGTGGGCTGGGAACAACGATGGTCCCAGGCTTGGGGGCTCGCAACCTGACCAATCAGTACACTGGGGGACAGGGGCTGGCGGACGGAATCTCCAGCCAATCATCAGGGGTTCTAATGTAACATTTCTCAGGTAGCAATTTTTATGGATGAACCAAGCACACCACCTGACACCGCGACCACCAATAACCAATAATCCTATATGTCTCCATACTGGACCTACCACTCTGGGAGACAACCCAGCGTGGCGTTAGGTTCAGGGAAGGATTTTTGTAAGTGACGACGATTGTCACGAGTGTACAAAAAGGGCCTGTGAGCCTGAACTTTTTGAGATGTACTCGGATGGAACTTGATGCCTAGTATGTTGTCCCTGCTCGTTTGATATAATAAAACGGCAGTTATCCTTTGCTCCTTGTGTGGACCTCGACTTATTTGGGACGTTGGAGGGAGTTAGGGCCCTCCGTGAGCTGGAGGTCCGCGGACCCTAGGAACAGCTCTGCCGACCCCAGAATCTACCCTAACAATATCCTCAGCAATCATCATCCCAAGGTTATTAACTAATAATGAGCCACGATCATCCATATATTTCTTTGCCCTCTCAATGTTCTTTGTGGACCAATTAACACGGTTACCTGCAAGGTTTGAAATCAAACTGCCAATCTTAGCGTCCCTGATTTTAGCAGACTTGGCATAACATGTCAATGCAATCAATATTATATATAACCTATTTAAAGAAAGGTTTTAAAGTTTTTCATAAACTTAAGGTGACTTAAGATCAATGAGAATGAGTTCCATTGTTCTGATCCATGAATCGCTGGTCAAATTCTTCCACATTTCTTTTAATCTTAAATTCCCTTCGTAAAACTGGAGCAAATCTGTCTCTGATTGGAGTATTTTGGACAACCGAGACATGTACTTGAGCCCTGCGTTCAAGACTACTTTTCTTGTTATGCAGTTAACCTTAAAGTTGATCCAATAATGAATGGGAAGTCAGTGAAGTCTGTGGACACCATTTCTAAAGTAATTGGTGATGCGGTTTTCTATTGCTTGCAATATGGTGATATCCATTGTCACATGGACAGTGTACATGCTCTCACAAGTATTGAGACTTGTAAGGTCTGGATAATTTATACTTTATGGTTCATGTGGACATCTGGAAGGACTCTTCATCCCATGGAGCAAGAAAAGCAGCTGTTGCAAAACTTCTGAGTTTTGTTTTGCGAAAGACAGATTTGGATAAAAATGATGCCCAGGCTTCTAACTTTAAGAACTGGCTGAGTAGGACGGCATAGGTCAGGTGGGTAGAGCCTGGGTATGCTTGAATCTTGGGCTGAGACAGACAAGAGGATTTCACATTTTTCTGGGTTGAGAAAGAGATGTCTCTCCATTCTGAATGTGGACAAACATGCAGGGATTTCTGAAATGAAGTCCTGCAAGTCATCCTTAAGACCAACTCTAAGTTTGGTTTGATCCGCATGAATGTTGAACAGGAGAGTAATGCAATCAATCAGATCAATCAATGCAGCTGGGGAACGAGCATAAACACTGAAGAGCAATGTGGTTATGATCCCTGAGGCACCCCATATGGTTAGACAATCAGGTCTCCATTTCTCCCACTTTCACTCTACCCAGCTGGGTGTGTTGCAAAGGTATGTAGCAAATATTGCAGACTGGTAAAGGTTACCTAGTCTGAGGGAGCTTAACTGTCCCACAGTGGATGCTCTTAAAAATATTTGATGAGGATTGTGCCATTCATGTCTACAGCTGATGTCTGGAGTGAGGTGTTGTGTCCAGGGGCGGCCTCACCTATAGGGAACTCTGGAGATTTCCCAGTAGGTCTCTGCACCCGGGCACTCTTTTGTGTGCCTTGCTGAAAATTTGGAATATGGGGTCACTTTGAACATTATTTCCAGGGCCTTTCTTGATTCCTAGTAATCATTTTCAGGGGCTCTTTTGGTTCCCAGTCCACCCCTGGAACTTGTGGCAGAGGGTTATTACAACTGTGAGATATTCAACTGGGTGACATGTTTCAGAAGCGGACAGGGAGGAGAAGAGCATACATCATTTTGAAATGGGCCCATGTTTACCTCCAGAGAGCTATGGCACAAACAGCAAATACTGGAAAGATGCCGGAGAGCAGCTCCTGAGCAGTGGGGCTGTCTCAGTTGGAGGAGTAGAGTGAGGCCTCTCAGCAACTGCAGCAGCCTACGGGAGAAAAGTGGGGCACTGTACTGAGCCATCACTGACATAGTGCTAATTTAAGTGTTTGTTTGCTCTCCGTACTAGCTAACACCTGCCGGTTATTTGAGTGTTAGCAGCACATGCCAGCAGTGTGCTGCCAGATCAGAGAACAATTGCTAATGCAATGGCTGACCAGCAGAGTGGGCCAAGTGACAGTGCATAGGTACCACCGGATGCAGCAGGAGGAACCATGTACCCTTCCGATCCCGAATTGGAGGAACTATATTCAGTACGAGATGCAGGGAGACTAGATTGATTATGGAGGACCTTGAGTATGGACTCCACTCTGCACTATCCCACTCCTGTAATACATCTGAGTTATGTTGCGGTGTCCCCTGTGAGCTCCAGCATATGTACAGCACATATTTCTGTGCAAAACAAAATGCACAGAAACATGTACTAACCTTGCTCAGAATTTTTAGATACCATTAAGTGTGTGCATTTGCATTTTCCAATTTACTGTCTCAATTTGACTGGGCTACCAGAGGAGGTGATGCAGTGAGGCTGGAGGTCCTTGGCACAGTGAGACAAATAGGCAGTGAAAATTGTAGCCCATGGGCAACAGCAAACAAAAACTTATATTTTTTGGGATGTACGTACTGCACTACATTTCCTCCATCAATCAGGAAACCAAGATGAATTTGCATTGTCCAGGCATGAATCAGAAGCCATGATACAATGCACCAATCAAATGAAGAACATTATGCTTCCGATGTCTGCTGGATAGCAGAAGACTCCTTGTGTGATATATAATACGGTATTTGGCTAGAGCTCAAGGTCTCTCCAGCCGAATATATCAAATAAATCTGAACATGTTGTCAGACAAATTCTCTGTCACTGTTTGATAGTAGCATGCAAGGGCATTGACTCACATTGCATTCTACTGATTCAATTGCTGGCTAAGAGTACATTCAATACAACGATAAACAAACAATATTACAACTAGAAAACACACCAAACCCAAACTTGGTTCTAAGCATTCATTTTCTGGTGATGTCAACCTGGTGATGTCAACCTGTTGCTTAGTACAACCTGGAGTGAATAAACGTGATCTCTTTGAGTGCATACCAATATTGCCTTCCATTCTGGTAAAGGTATAATGAATTTGAATGTACTGCATGTGCTGTTATCTAGTATGCATATGGCCCACCAATCACGAATATAGGAATTACCTGTGCTTGGGTTGACTGCTGTTATACTTGGTGTATCATCCTGTCTGAAAGTGAAGGTCAGCTGGGGATATTGTATTCCATTAACCCAAATGATCACAGCGGTAGTTGCAGCATAGTGTGCTGCTGTGGTGCACTGCACTTCACCAGGTGTCACTGATACAATCTGGCATGAGGAATAATCTATTGTTACTCTTGTGTTGTTTATGTCAAATCCATTTCCTTTGATGAACAAAGTGGTGCCGCCCATGACGCTTCCGGAAGTTGGTGATAGAGTGGCCACAGCAGGACTATTAAGGGTGACACTTCCTGTAGCCAGACCTTTACTTAATACCACAACTGTCAGGACGTAGTCTCCAGCCGGGAGGGGTCCCACAATGCAAGTAATGTTCTGATTAGTGACAGTCATGGCCGGCAGTGCTATATTTCCAATATACACAAGGATGTCTTGAACACTGCTCCCAAATCCTTCCCCTTGAATAAGAAGTTCTGTAGAGATATTTTGCAGGGTGGTGGGGGAGGCACTTGAAACGGACAGTGAAAGATTCCCGGAATAGGAGAAGTTGCACGCTCCTCTGCACTGAGCGGGGATACCAAGAACAACGACGTCTACAGGTATGGTTTTTGCAACAGACGAAGGTGGGGTGTCACATGTAATGTCCGTGTAATTAGCAGACACTATTGCACATTCATAAGCTGCCAGTTTGACTGTTATATTGTTCTGTGAGCCTGAAAACCCTGACCCGTGGATGGTCAATCTGGTCCTTCCATTAAGCGATCCAGTGTTAGGCATCACAGATTCAATGTGTGGCAGAAGCACGAAGCGCCGGTCAAGCTCCTGATGTGCAGTGTTAATCGCAGTGCCCATGTTATGCACAGTTAGGGACACCATTTTTGGCACCCAAATAGGCATTGTATCACGTGGGTCAATATAGCAAGTCAGCGAGGATGCAGTGCTTGACATTACAACACAGGGATAGTCACCAATTGTAACCTAAAAAATAAAGAATGAATGCAAACAGATTAACATTTACAAATGGACAGCTCAAAGATAACATTTTTGCTATTTAACAACAATAATTTTAGAAATGGGGCATATGTCCAGTCAGATGTAGTTGGTTTTAGTGAAATGTGTCATGATATTGAGGTCTTAGAAAAAAATCAAAAGAAAGGAGAAATAACTTACCAGTGATGTTCTTTCTATGGATTCAACTCCCACAGATTTCTAATCTTGATAAATATTCATCCAGCGTCAGCTGCTCAGGACATCTTTGGAGAGGCGGGTGCAGTGGCGCCTGACATGGTCTTTGACAGCTCCCTCCTATTTGGCCTGGACACTCCCTGACAACGGACATGATGTCGATCACCAAATTAAAGGAATGCACTATGCCCCCTTAACTAATTTCCCTACCCCTCCCCTCCTCGGGCTCAGCCTGCAAGAGGGAACATGCAGTAATGGGAAAAGGCAATCAAAACAAATAACAATGGCAAACTAGATGCTATTACATTGTTTCTTTTTTATTAATCTTCTAAATGAAGCAGGAAGAAACTGGACAGTCAGGCAACCAATTGTTGCTGTCCCAATGTAGTACTCTTCTCCTCATGTCATCGGCACGCAGAAGCATGACCGCAGATAGCAATTGTGACCATGGACTTCCAAGAGTGGCAGGGTGGCCGAGCAATGAGGAATCTGTGGGAGAATAATCCACAGAACGAAAATTACTGGAAAGTAATTTCTCCTTCAATGGATTGCTTTCTCCCACAGATTCCTCATCTTGATAGACTCCGAAAGTAGTTTCCATGGTGGTGGAGGGTTGGAGCTCACACCAAAATACTCTGGAGGACGTCCCTACCAAAGCAAGCATTGGCTCCTCTGGCAATGTCTAAGCTGTAATGCTTGGCAAATGTGTGCAAATAGGACCATGTTGCCACACGAGAAATGTCTATAGCTGGTACTCACTTCTAGAGAGCTGAAGAGGCCACAGCCCCTCTGGTAGAGTGTTCCCTATGCCATGGTGGTAATCCCTGCTGGTACCTCCTTACCTGCCTTCTGATAACATTCCGAAATGCACAGCACTATCCAACGAGAGATAGGGCCTGATTACGAGATCAGCCGTAACCCGCTGATGACACTGGTGGGTTGCCGCCAACCCCGAAACACTGTTTCTGGCTCCTGACTTCCCAGTGCCACCGGGACATTACAAGTCCTGGTATTGGATTTGGTAAGTCCCCATTCTGGTGGAGTCCCATAGGACTCCATGGGGATGGGGACTTGTTGCTAACGGTGCCGGTGCTTCTGTGAAACTCTGCCTACCCGGGCCATTGCGCTGTACAGGGTCAGACATGCCGGGCGCAACAGACCCTGCAGGCAGACTTGTAGTGTGTTGGCCTGATAATAATGGTGCCGGTAAACTGACCAGCACCCTTATTTCCGACCGCCACACTCATAATGAGGCCCATAGTCTGCTTGGTAACCGCTCGCCCGAACCTGGATTGCGAGACTGCAATGAATAACTGGTCATGCTTCCAGAAAGAGCCTGTTTTAGCCAGGTAAAAACATAGCACCATCTTGGAATCCAACCTGTGGAGTCTGTCTTTGTCCTTTGAAGGATGGGATGGAGGTGAAAACACTGGAAGATCGATGCTCTGGCTCAGATGGAATTCTGACACCACCTTTGGTAAACACATAGGGTGTACTTTCAGGGATACTTCTCCTTTAAACATGGAAGAGCCAAAAGATACCCCTTTACCGTGCCCACTTGGAGGCCTGATTTGGCTAAGGCCAACAAAAACTCCATCAACAATGATGTGGGACACGACATGGGATCCACTCACTTCTCCATGCACCAAGTCACATACTTCCTCCACCTGCGCACACACAGTGGATGCTCTACATGCAGCCAAATCGACTCTAGCCCCTCCTCGTTGAGGTCTCAGTCCCCGTACCGCAGCCTCTCAAGAGCCAAGCATGCAGTTCGAGAGGGACCGGGTTCCGCAGAAGCACATTGATATGATATTGCATTTATAAAACGCATGTACACAAGTGTTTCTAGGCACGACAAGACAAGGGGGGGGAAGACAGAGGGAGGACAAGACAAATAACAGTACTAGGCCTTTGCAGGAAAGAGTTGCAGGGATGTCGGTTCCAAGAAGAAATTAGTGATCAAAGTACCTTTGGAAAAGGCTGCAGATTCGATCTTTGCAGTGGGCTCCTTTGAACGGTTGCTACTCCGGTCGTGGAGGTCGTAGGAAGGTGAAACTTGCTGTGGGCTCCTAAAAGGGTTGGATGATGAAGACAAGATCCTTGGGGACCTTGGATGACTCCTGGCGGCGATGGGTGCTCAGGTCACTTTTGGTGTCAGGTTTCAGGATTTTACGGTTTGCTGACTTTCAGTTTTTCAGTGCTGCAGCACAGCCCTCTGGATGGCTTCTGGTGATGTGAACTCGAGCACTGGAGTAGACCATGGACGTTCACCAAATCTGGACCCTCAGGATGTCTTTGTTAGAATCTGGTGGCGGGAAACCCACCGGTGGACCTTCCTCTGCACCTAGCAACTCTGGATCTCCTCTGGCCACTGACGGTGGCAAGGATGTCCCTTGAAATATTCTTTGGCAGTTTGGAACTTTCACAAGCTCTGGGTGTCAAGCAGCACTAGGCCAGGGTACCCCCTCTTCTGTGCGCTACACTGCAAACGGTTTCCAGCGATCACAAATGCACCTCCGGACCGTGGATGACACCACTGGACTTCTTTGATTTAGGATGTCCAAGCACTTCTCTTCTGGACTCATGAAGACCCCTTCTTTGGATGGCTGGCACACAGGACTGGCTTCCAGGGTACATCAGATCAAGAGCAGCAGGTTGCACGATGGTCCCTCGTAGCTCGGGGAGAGGTCTCCTAGCCAATCCTCTCTTGATTCTGTCCTCGGGTCAGCACAGCAGTTTTCAGATTCCTTGAAGAAATGCAGCTGCAGACATCTTTCTCCAACTGGACTCCAACTGGACTCAGGATACCTGCTTTGGTTTCAGCGTCAGCTTCATTTTCAGAGAAGAAGACATTGGTGAGTGCAGAGAACCTAGTTATACACATTTGTTCCCATTCACTTAGGTTGAGCCAGGCTCAGTCAACCAATCACACAGAAGGACATTCATGCAGCCAATCACCAATCAGGCTCACAGGCAATTAACTCTCAACTCCATTTACACAGGTCCCACCCCAAGGGTGTACCCACAACACACAGTCCCTGGGAAGGCTCCAGTCAGTCATAGAGGAGGCGGGCACATATATGGTACTTCCACCCAACAGCCATTCAGGAGGAAGGGACAGAGTCAGGGCTTACCAGGTCTATGGGAAAACAAGGTGTAAAGGCAAAAGAAACCAAGAGGCTACAGTGGCCACCTTGCCTTTGTTTCAGGAATCTATTGATTCCTATGGCAGGGCCTAAGTGTCCCAAAATGGAGGACACTCAGAGCCACTGCCATATCAGCATATAGCTGTTACCAGCCCATACCCTGCGGGCAACACAGGTGCCCATAAACACACATTAGGGGTACACAATGTTGTAGCCCCACCAATGGGTGATATGATATGATGATTTCATAGGTTATTTATAACGCACTTAATACCCAGAGGTTTCTAAGCGCAGACCCGGGGATCGAACCTCTGTTGCTCTGTGTCGTCTTGCTTCCAAGGCAAGCATGTTGCTCTTAAGCTATCCTTGTGAGACAGAAAACATATAGAAAAAACACACAGAGAAGTGGTAGGACAAGTGGTAGGACAAGGACTGGGAGGCCCTGTCCCTCCAAAAGGCATTTCCAGCATCACACGTAAGTGCAGCTGAGTTGTATGAATAAACTGTGCCTGCTGAAAATGTAACTTACTCCACTTCTATCATTGGAAATTGTTCTCCAATGAGTACTCTTACGTGTCTATCCTGTTCCCCAGATGTAGTGCTCTGTAGATAGGGGGGGTGGGCGGGGTGTTATGCATATTCTTCCTGAAGCCAATAGAGTTCAAAGTGAAAGATGGGCACTTTTTACACCTATGTGAACTAAATGTTTTTGTATTGTGCCACCCATTCCAATCCATCTCTGTCACTTTGCCTCTGTTTCCCTCTGTCTCCACCTTCAGACCTCCTCGCTCTCCCAGTTTACCTCCAGTCTCCTCCCTTCTCTCTCCACCTACCACCTGCTCACTGTTGCTTGTAAAGGTCCTTATTGCCCAAATTCTTTTTTTCTGGTTGGTTAAATCTGTATACATCCTGGCGCTTTTACTTCCTCTAGTTCCTTTATGTCTCACTATTGGGGCCATGCCACTGCAAAAATGTTTAGTTTAGGGAGGCAAGATGTTGACTGATGTCAGAAATGTTGCTGTTTTATTTCCTATTTACAAATAGCGTCTTGCTATATCCAGTTCCAGAATGTTCAGTTCTTTGAAGGGATTTTGCTACTTCCCTTTCTTTACTTCTGTTTGCACTTTTAAATTCCTCTCTCTATGGACTCGGGCCGCCACACATTTATTTACTCTGCTCCTGCAATCATTGTAGGAATCTGTTATTTTCCTGACACCAGTTCCTCCAAATTGGTAGCTCTTTGATTACTATTGGGTATCCCTTGTGATATTCTTATCTTCCCAATGTGATCTGTGTCATGTACCAAGTGATCTGTTTCATTTATTTTTATAAGCTTTCCCACACGGGATACTTAGATTGAGTCTCTTTATGATTCCCATTCTTCTTGATATATTTCCACTCACTGGGTTGAGTAGACTGAGCCCCCTTGTGATACTTATTTATATCAATGCATTCACGTTCACTGGGACTAGTAGGCTGAGTCCTTGTGATTCTGACTCTTCTCAACGAATCTCCAAGCACTGGGATGAGTAGGCAGAGTCCCCTTGTGATTTTCCCTCTTCTCAATGTATTTATACTCACTGGGACGAGTAGGCTGAGCCTATTGTGATTTTCACTCTTTGTAAAGCATTTACATTAACTGTGAAGAGTAGGTTTAATCGAATCATCACATTTGTTTGTGTTCTTACTACGAGAAATAATATTCTGTTTCTCATTAAATGTGCCTTTTCCCCAAGGTCTCCCACTCTCCCCATTACCTGTACTTTAGTAGGGCTGCATCACCGGGTCGGCAATTGCCTTTGGCGTTCCTCTCTGTTTTGTCAGACTGGATTCTGTGTTTGGCTCTTCTTCTCACTCTGACACCCTTCGGTGTCCTTCTCCCTGTGTGGTCTCAGCGTGGAAAGGCGTTATCTCTCTGTCTCCTCTCCAGCCACCACCAGGTAAAAACTCTCTCCCTCTGTGTTTCACTGCAGATTGGGCAGTTCTCCGTCACAGCTTCTCTCCTCTGTGCGAATTTCCCAACTCTCTCTCTCTCTCTCGGGACCGTTATCTCCCCATTACCAGCTTCTCTCCAGCTGATTTGTGACTCCCGGGTCTCTCTCTCTCTTTCTCTGGGCCTGCACCTTTTTATGATGCTGCTCTGTGGCTTCCCCAGCTTGCAGTAGTGGTCCTTTCTTTGTGTCGGACTCACGCTCTGCATGACTTCTTTGTTGATATTCTTTCTCGCTTTCTCGCTCCTAGGTTTCCACTCGTCTCAGTGTTATTTAAGTACTGATTTTATGCAGAGGTTATGAAATAACAGATGCAGGAGAATTCTAGTTTTCTGGTAAATTATATAAATTCAGGGTGTTTCTGAGTGTGATGGAAAGGGAGTTCCTCATCAGAACAGGAGTCCCCAGGATGGGCGTCTCCCTGCGAGATCCGGCTTGCCGACACAACTAGGGGGAATGTTGCATAGTGCGCCCACTTCCCTAGCCTCACAAGGAAAGACTCCCCGTGGGGAGAAGTGACTGAATCCTGCAATTCGTCAGAAGGGACTCACAGTGAAACTACCGAATAAGGGCAGCTTCGTAGTGTAAAGTTACATTTCATCTCCAATTATTGGGATCTGTGCCCAAAATTAAATTTTACAGTGACACTGGCATTGTACATAAAAACATAACGGGCCCTGCAAACCTTGTAGATGTACTAGTGTATCTTTTAGTGCAATCTTTAGAACAGATGCTACAGTATCTTAAGCCTCAGCCAGTTCGCCTTGCCTGCAATTGCCCTGTAGTTCAGGTGTTTAATACTGTATATGCTTTCATATATGTGCAGGGGTGTAAACAAAGGCTTTGAGGTGCTGAATTCCAGAATATTTGAGGAAAATGGCCATCTCATTAAAACAAAACTATACTCCATTATCGAATTTCATGTACTTTGGGAACCCCTTGCTCCGGAAGACTGCCTACAGGAAAGCTATAACTATGGTCAAGGTCAGTGACTCAACCAAACCTACCTCTGCCCACAGAAATAAGGTAAGTGGGCATGTGGGGGCGAAGGGACAACAAAATAGTGGGGAGGGACAACAAAATAAATAATAGGACAGAGGGTGGGGGAAGATGGCGGTGGGGGGAGCCGGCCGTCAGGTGGGATGAAACGCAGGCTTTCACCTGCAGTTCAAGCCTGCGTTCCTAGCCACCTGATTGGCTGACTCCCCCTGCCAGGGTGCTAATGCCTCTTATAAAACTAAGTGTGCACAATGTTCATAGTCTTTATTAATGGTGTTGTGCGGCGTGCGATGTTCAGCCACCAATGAAAGTGATAGAGGTAATGCAGAATTTCATGGAACAAAATGTAAGTTACTGCCCAACACAAGGTGGTAACAAGGGAAGTTACTAGTATAGTAGAATCACATTGGAACCTGACCTCATACTGCAGTATGAAAGGGCTAAATCTTGACCAATAACTCAAGACTCTCTTGACGTGATTGGCTCGCACCACCTGACTTCACCTTTGGAACACGCTATTAGCTCTACTACGCCACTCTTGGCTTCACTCTCTTCCAGCTCTTTACTTTTGTCTTTCCCTCTCTCCGTGTATATTTTTCTTTTCTGACATCACCTTTCACCTCCTTTAAACCCATTGGCTGTTCCCTCCCTTTGTTGACACCTCTTCTGTATCCCCCTTACTACGTGGTATATCTTTCTAAATACGCTTAGCCAGAGAGTCACCACGGGCGTTTTTATGTCAAAAACCGCACAGGAGACTGCTCAGATCCACACCACATACACGCCATGACTGGAATAAGGGTGTATTTAATCTTTTTCATGGCCGGTCACTTTGTTCCAGTGGCATGCACTCTCCCTGAAACATTAATGTGGGTGTTCCACTCTGCTAGGGTGTAAACTGGTTACATGGTCATTTTTACTTTTCTCTAACATGAATGTTTACTTTTTCAAAACTTTCTTTACTTTTTACTCAGGAAAACATCTATAAGAATGTCAAAATATTTGTACTATATGTCTTTTTCTGTTTATTCCTCTCTTGCTTCTGACATTGCGCCTTGTACAGTGCATTGTGCTAGCTCACCAGGATAAAGCTCTTTGGCATGAAACACACTGGTCAATTAATTTTCTTTTCCCCTCTGTGCAGTCTTGATATGATAAGGCATTTGTAAAGCGCCTATACACAAGTGTTTCAAGGCTCCTCATTCCAGGACTATCACTGTGAAGGTAACTCTGGTTTGATGCTGTAGAACTACCTAAGAATAGCGGAAAGGTACTATTGATACATAACTCCCCCTTGGGGACTGATTAGGTCACAATAGCACCATTTCCATTGAAACATAAATTCATTTAAATTCGTTATGCTTACTCTGTGCCTTTGCACCCCTGTTTCACTACCCAGAGGTCTGTTTCTTTCTATCTTTTACATATACTGTGTTCTCTCTAAAGGGGGGGGGTTTATATAGTCTTTTAATAGGTATTTCTACATTAGTGTGTTTAAATAAAATGTTTATATTTGTATATACCCTTGATTGGACATTCCCTTATTTTGGACTGCTGTAATTTGCTGTTTGGGTTGCTACTGGATCACATTCATACCCCTTCTGAGAGTATATCTTTCCCTCTTCCCAAAAGCAAGGGAGGTATATCGCTTGGCTGTGCCCATTTTACATTTATGATTGGAATCACTGTTGGTTTGTACAGTAGGTGGTTTAGCCATTACTCATTCTTAGCAGATTGTTCTCCTGCACCCAAAAGCTGGAAAAGCACCAACGGGGCAAGGGCAGGCAAACAACGATGACAGCTACTTATGCCCCCAAGGACGGCTCCGGCATGGAGAAGATGCCAGTAACATCCTGTCTTCTCTCTCTTCCTCGCCCCTGCCCTCCCTCTACTCCCTGCTCTTCATCTGGCCCTTCTTCGGCCAGCTCTCCTCCCACCTTCTCTGCCTTTCCCCTGTTTCCCCCAGACGAGGTTTCCAGACAAGTCTGATCTATGAAAGTCTCTTCTAAAGAGGTTCATCCCTCTCCCTCCAAAACCATCAAGGACCACATTGACTCCCTGGCTCCTGCTCTGGGCGACTTCTGCAACCACTCCTTCGCCACTGTTGTCTTTCCTTCCTACCTGAAGCAC
Organism: Ambystoma mexicanum; assembly: GCF_040938575.1. Classification (NCBI taxonomy): domain Eukaryota; kingdom Metazoa; phylum Chordata; class Amphibia; order Caudata; family Ambystomatidae; genus Ambystoma; species Ambystoma mexicanum. Next base: position 1,400,831,303 of record NC_090933.1, read on the forward strand.
TCTCTTGTGCACCCTCTTCTTAAGAAACCCTCTGCCGACCCGTCCTGCCCAGCTAACTATCGCCCATTAACTAAGTCAACACCACGTTGAGCTCCCTAGCCAGAGCAGGAGCCTTCCCTGGTGGAAGAGTCCTGAAGAGGCCCTTGAGAAACTCCTTGACAAGCCTGTGCGACAACAGGGTAGGCTTACCAGGTGCCCGGGTGTACCGCGATATGGCAGCTACGTGCACCTTGATAGAGGCGTGATCTAAGCCAGCCTTGGCCAGCGAAAGCAGGTATGGGAAGAGCTGTGGACCCGTGATTCACAGAGGCGTAATCTTCTGAGTCCTGCACCACACTGTGAAGCGTTTCCATGTATTGCCGTAACAAGATAGCATAGGGGAAGCTCTAGTGTTGGCCAGGATCTTCTTGTATTCCAATGACAGGGAATCATGCCCAAACTCTAGGGATGTAGGGGCCAGGCCGTGAGGCTCAGCAATGCTGAGTCGTGGTGCAGTATGGTTTTCCGCTTTCAATGGAGAAAAGATCAGGAAGTGGAAGCAGCCAGATGGGCAGAGCCACTGACAGAAAAGTCAGAATTGGTGCTGGCTAATGCTAATGCATGTTAAATATAAAAAAAATTAAAAAGCAGGCCTGTGTAGCAATGTGTAGCAATGAGGGTCACCCTGCAATGACATTGTCTGAGTGTGTTGATCACATGTAGCAGGAGTGGAAATGAGCGGGAAGGCGTAAAGGTAGAGCCCATCCCATGGGAATGAGAACGCATTCCACAGGTTCCTCGGCTGAGGATACCTGCTGGTGAATGTCTGGCACTTGGAGTTGGCCGCAGTTGCGAAGATGTCGATCTGGGGTTGACCCCACTTGAAGAAGAGAAGGGATACCGGTGTCTGATGAAGTTGCCGCTCATGGCAGGACTGAAGCACCCTGCTGAGCAAGTCTGCAATGGTCTTCTTGGCGCCCACCAGATGAAAGGTGACAAGGAACATGCCCTGAAGAATGGCCCAGTGTCACAGGGACTGGGTTTCTAGGGAGAGCGCGAGGGAGCACACCCGGTCCTGCTTCCAGATGTAGAGCATGGTGGTGGTGTTGTCTGTGAAGATCTGTACCACCTTCCCATGAAGCTAAGGTTGGAATAATTTGAGGACCCAGAAGAATGCCCGAAGGTGCTTGATGTTTATGTGGAGGTCTTCCTCCTCCAGGAAGCCAGAGGCCTCTGGCTTGTGTCTGTTTGGTGTGGGCCCCCCACCCTTCCAGGAAGGCATCTGGAGTGCCCAGGGCTTGGTATGGTGGCGTTTGAAAGAGAGCCCCTTTGCATGAGATATGGGCACATCCCCCACCATCGAGAGGTTGTTGGAACTCCTGGTTGAGGGAGACCTTGTCCGTCCAAAAGTCTTTGACCTGCAGCCTCCTTGCATTGAAAAATTCCTGGAGAGGCCTCATCTGGAGCATGCAAAAGAGAACAAGGTGGATGCAGGAGGACATCATGCCTAACAGTGACTTCACGGAGCGTACTGGTGCGGATTGCGCCAACGACAGGCACTGTACCTTTCCCAATATGGCCGTCACTCTCTCCTCCAGGGTGCCCAGGAACAGAGCGTTCTGGGATGGCTCCACGCAGGTCTTTGGATAATAGTTGGAGAATCCGAGCTCGATCAGCAGGTGAATAGTCTCCTCTGCTGTGTGCTGGTTCGCCAGCGCGTGAGAGCTGAAGCGGTTGAGCCAGTCGTCCAGGTATGGATAGACATGGATGCCCGTGAGGCATAGATGCACCTCCACTGGGGCCTGGCACTTAGTGAACACCCTTGGCACCAATTTCAGCCTGAAAGGCAGGGCCTTGAACTGGCAGTGCCATCCCTGGACCACAAAACAGAGGAATTTCCGATGTTTAGGGTGAATGGGGACGTGGAAGTAGGCGTCGTCCACGTCCAATGTCAGCAGAAATTCCCCCTCCTCCAGTTGGTCGAGCGTGTGCTGCAACGCAACCACCCTGAACTTCTGAGACTTTAAGTACTTGTTGAGGTGCGTTACGTCCAGAATCGCCCACCACTCCTGTGACTACTTCCATACCAGAAAGTATCTGGAGTACACCACATTAGCAAACCCTCATTTCTTTTGAGTCTTGTAGGGTTATACACGCCCTCTACCTGCCACAGTGGTAGAGCTTAAAATGCTGCTAACTCCAGTCTCAACCTACCCACTGCGCAGGCCGCTCCAGTTGCAATTCACTCATTGGCACTCACTATACCTCAGATCATGTGCTTTACTTTCCTTTCTGGTCCTGATTTTGCCTTCAAGCATAGCTATTGCTCAGCTGCACCCTTTGCCCTCATATGATACTCGCCCCTCACTTGCATTCAATAAACCTATCCTTTCCATCATGATTGCACCCAACCCGTACTTAAATGACCCAGCCCTCTGGATCCGACACTTTGCCACTAAACCCACACCGAATCGGCCATGCACCACCAACACTAGAAATTTGAGACTCGGCGCAAGACACTGTCATGCAACCACTAATCAGTCTGCCACCAAAGCCACCCCACCCACTCAGCCCCCCTCCATCTCTGCCCGCAATCTGAGGCTAGGCTTGAGATTCCACATGACCCAATCTCACACTAGCAGCCTCAGTAGCCCATGTCCAGCCCCTATCCAATCTCTATTCAACCAAACTGCTGGCACTCACTGCAGTCAACCTTGTATCTCACATGCTAGAAACCAGAGACTAGCATCTAGGTTCCCTTTGGGGACTCGTCACCAGACCCCTTATCCTAACACCAACCGCTCACGACCACTCATCGCCCACACTCATACACAAATCTCAACATCAGCATCTGTTGCAGATACAACTCCTTCACAGCCTTTGACCACATGCCATAGCAAATCTAATAACAAGAAACTCATTGGCGCTATGATGAATGCCCGATCTCTTACGGCACACGCCCTTGATATTGCAGATATGATTACTTTTGGAAACTTAGAAATCCTGGCCATCACCGAAACTTGGTTGCATAGCGCATCCGGACCTTCACTCTCTCTAGCTGTTCCAGACAACTACTCCATCATTAGACAAGACAGGGATACCAATCAAACTAAGGGTGGAGGAATAGCCGTCATCTTCAAAAGCTCACTTGAATTTAGGATGATCCCTAACTTTCGGATACTATCTGCCGAACTTCTATCCATCAAGCAACCCCTCTCCCCCAACCAAACTTTTACAGTGCATCTCTTGTATAGGCCCTCCGGCCCTATTACTACATTTATTGACGATATATCGTCAATTCCTGCCTCTAATACTAAGCCCAACTCGCAAATCCTTCTACTTGGTGACTTTAACCTAGGCTACCAAGACGCAAATGATCCCAAAGCTACAGACCTCCTTAACACTCTAACTGACTATGGCTTCACCCAACACATCAAGGAGCCTACCCATATCAAAGGCCGCACTCTCGATTGGATTGCAGACCTGAACTGCAAGCTTAACCTGATCTCTGTGACTCCATGTCTTTGGTCAGACCACTACAAAATAACCTTTGCAATTAATGCCAGCCCTCAAACTTGCAAACCCAATCTAGCCCCGGCCATCCAAACACGCAATAAGAAGGATATCTCGACTGAGAAACTTCTCCCCATCATCCTTCCTCTACTAAATACCACTATGACCACTTGCTCAGACCCTACAGTTTTAGTGGATATTTATAACCACGCCATGCTCAAAGCCCTCGATACTATTGCACCGCTAAAATTGCGCAGACAAAAATCTCGCTCCCATCTGAACTCATGGTTCACCCCCCATTTTAGAGACTTATGTAAAGAAAAAAGAAAGGCAGAGTCCCTCCGGAAAAATATACCTTCCTTTGTCAACAAAAACAACCTAACTCTAGCCTCTTCCACTTATAAAGTTGCTATCTTTTCAGCCAAAAAAGATGTCTATAACAAACGTATCTTACAGTCTCAATAAAACACAAAGGAACTTTTTAAGATTCTTAAGGAACTAGAGTCACCTGTTGCCCCTATGGTAACATGCTCCCCCGACACTGCCTGGTGTACTAATATTCAAAAGGCTCTTCTAGATAAAATTGCCCTACTTCAAACAAAAATAAATGCTAAAAAGAACAACCTTACCGACTCTAAATTGAACTCGCCTTCGCTCAACCTCCCAGCCCCTAATCACCCCCTTCAACCTTTCAGCTTCTCTCCACTCTCCACTGAAGAAGTCGAAAATATTATCAAAAAGCTTAAACCGTCAAACTGTCAAGGAGACACTTGCCCCGCTCCTATTATCAAGGAAGCTGCGCGTGACCTTGCGCCCTTCATCACTATCTTTATAAAGGCCTCCTTCAGATCTGGCATTGTCCCGGGTAACCTTAAGGATGCCTGTGTTATCCCATTAATCAAAAAACCTTTCCTCGACCCAAGTAACCCTGCAAACTATAGGCCTATCACTACGGTACCATACCTACTAAATATTCTGGACCGCGCTGCCTACATGCAAATTCAGGACTATCTTGAATCTCACCAACTACTAGGTGTCCGTCAATCAGGTTTCCGCCCCAGACACGGCACAGAAACTGCTTGGATTGACTTAACAACTCAAATTAATTATCTAAATGATGAGGGCAAGATGGCACTCCTCCTCCTGCTCGTTCTGTCAGCGGCATTTGACCTGGTCGACCAAAAAATTCTATGTCACCACCTCAAAACTGCTATGCACTTTTCGGATTCTGCATCTTCCTGGATTAGCTCCTTTCTGGCTAATAGAACTATGTGAGTCTTCTCTCCTCTAGCCTCGGCAGAACCTGCCCCTGTCTCGTGTGGAGTCCCTCAAGGGTCTTGTGTCTCTCCCACATTATACAATGTATTTACCAAGCCACTCTTTGACATACTTGACTATCTGGGTGTCTCATACATCAACTACGCTGACGACACCCAGATACTCATCCCTATCACTGGTGACTTGTCCCTTGACACAAAGGCACTTAATGAGGTCTACTCGATCATCCAGCCTTGGATGGCACATCACGGACTCTGTCTCAATGATGAGAAAACTGAGCTTCTTATCCTTGGTTCGCATTCTAAACTCGCCAAGCTTGACCCCGCCTACAAAGCATTTACCATTGACGGCAATATCATTAAAGTGACTCATGCGGCAAAAACTTTAGCCATATATCTTGACGCCACTCTATCTTTAACTAGACAAACAAATGCTGTAGCGTCTGCCTCGGATCATACTTGCAAACTCATTACAGCATGCAGACCCTTCCTGAACACTGAGAACTGCATCATCCTGGCTAGAACTCTTATTATGGCAAAAATAGACTATTGTAACGCTCTCTACCTATGGACCAGCCAAAAAAACATTGACAAGTTACAAGTCACACAAAACAATGCCATCAGGGCGGCCCTTAATATCCCTAGAAGATCCCACATCTCAGACACCAGACGTAACCTACATTGGCTCCCCGTCGTGCAAAGAATATCGCTAAAAACATTAGCCTTAACCTACAAGATTAATAACAACCTGGCATGTGCTTATCTGGCCAACCGATTCACGCAGCATGCTGCGATCAGACCGCTCAGAACAGCCTACGTCAACACACTCACCATACCCAGATTCAAACTACAGTCTGCCGGGCGATCAAGCTTCCCAGTCCTTGCAGCTAAACTATGGAACACCATTCCTTCTACACTCAGATCTGAACCTACGTTCCACTCCTTCAAAACTAAAACTAAACTCTGGCTTCACAAGCTAGACGAGTCCCCTACACCCTATTCATAGGCGCTAATGACCACTACACTAGCACTTTCTATCACCTCACGCCTGCCCTTAGCATGCTGCCTTATTCACCGAGTTATATCTTGAATTCTGCACCGATTATGTAGCCTCCTTAAGTTTTATGTATGTAACCTGCTTAAGTCTCTGCATCTTCCTTGTTAAGTTTGCTCCCTTGAGGGAACATGTTTTTGACTACCTGTAACCACTTTCTTGTAAATTATGCGCCCAGATTCCTCAGGGCTCATTTGCGCTTTACAAATAAAATAAATACAAATACCCAGGAGCCCCAGAGTTACAGAGGAATGGGTTTTATTGCCCCTTTTCTTAACATGGCTTTAACCTCCTGCAGCAGTTCAGCTATTTACAGTTCTTGATGCGCTACAGAAACTATGCGAGGGCACTTGTGTTGAAATTCCAAGGTGTGTTTCTGCAGAAGAACGTCCAGTACCGATTTGTCTGTGGTGATGGCTTCCACTGTTTGACAAAATTTAATAGCTGGCTCCCACTGGGGTGTGAAAGTAGGGGCCCGGATCCAGGGCTGGTTCAGGCCTGCGCTGGGTGCTAGTGCCCGGTCTATGGGCACCGAGATTGGCGCTCTGCTGCTGTAGGCCTGGGAGCGGCCCCTGCAGGCTTCCTGGGTGGTGGAGCAGGAGGGCTGGTGATAGAGGGTAGAGTATCCGTTGTAGGTTCTGGGGGCCTGCGCTCTTGAGGAATGCAAGGATGACAATCTCTTCTGCTGCAGGGTCACTAAGAAGCGTGCCATCTCTGTATTAGTCTTGATAGACTGGAGCGTCTCATCCTCTGCCTTCCCGAACAAGTTGTCCCCATGAAAAGGCATGCCCACCAGATTGGACTGGACATTTTCCATGAAGTTTGTGGCCTTTAGTCAACCTTGGCGCATCAGGGCCACCCCATTGCCCATCTGGTGCAATATGGAGTCCACTAGTTCCAGCACTACTGTGATAGCATGGTCAGAGGTCACCTCGCCCTCCTTGAACATGGCCAGCGCCTCAGCATTCTTGTCATCCAGCAGGAAATCCAATCTCGGTCCGAGCTTATACTAGAGCTCCCTGTCGTAACGCAACAGGAAGTCAAGGGCATTGGCGGCTTTGACGGTGGAAGCTGTGGTGTAAATGATGCACATGCACATCGCATCTAGTTTCTTGCCCTCCTGGTCTGGGGGCACCATCGAAGAAGATAAAGGATTTGACAAGTGTTTCCTGGCGGCGGCCGACAGCACTAAGTCCGGTGAGGACTGCAACCTCAGGCATCTGGGAGCCGAGTCCAGGGCCCAGTATTTTTTCACCATCTGGTTTCTCTTGAAAGGGGTGGTTCTCAGTGTCTTCATAAGGGCCACCTCCTCCTCACAGACGTCATCCAACAATGGACCGACATGACGGTCTTCCTCGAGAATTCACAGCGTTAGAGGTGAAATCCCTGTTTCGTCTTCTCCTCCGGTACCATACAGAAGAGTTTTGACACCCATGAAATCATGGTGTGGAAACATCCTGACAGGTTTGTCGGTAGCCAGAGGTTCTCCAATCAGAGGGACATAATCCTCAAATTCGTCCATATGTGTAGCTGTGGTATCTGTATTGATGACAGTGTCAGCATGTTGCAGATCCTCCTCTAATGCCGTCAAGGTCCTGTGGGGTGGCATTGGTTGACGCTTCGGCTTGGCAAAGCTTGGATTATGTTGCGGCCTTGGAGGACTCGGCCTATGGGGACTTCTGGCAGGATGCCTGGGAGTACTGAGAGCCGGCTAAGGAGTTGGAGGAAGTGGTAGCCTCTGTTGGAGTTCAGCCATCAAAGTGTGCAGGGCAGTAAGAATGCACAACGACATGTCCCTGGGTGCTGGTCTGGGTGCAAACAATGCCATATGGAATTGAGCAGGGCTGAACCCTATTGAAGGAGCAAAAGGCAGGGATGCATCCTTCCTGCGACATGGGCCCTTGAGGGTTCATGGTCTGAGTAATAGTTCTCAGGCAGCTGCTCATCCTCCAAACTACTGTAGATGTGGGGGGCTTCCTTCAAGACCCCACTGGAGCCGGTGGAGACAACCCTCAGAGGCCTGGGCACAAGGTCCAAATGAGGTAGCAACTCCCTCACACTACCCGAGTAGCGATGATCGTAATCTCCAAAATCGGTATAGTCAACAACATAGTCATGGTCAGAACAGCAGCTGGAGGCCGTGGAGGCAAAGCCACTCTTGGCCTTGTCCTCTTCCTGACCATGCAAACAACGGTCGTCGCCAAACTGCTTGACAATGAAGTGACAGTAGATGTGGACGGGGTCGTCGAGGAGATTGCAGGTGGGCTTGTCATTGACAGAGTCGTGGTCATCGACGAAGAAGGGGCCATCGATGAGGCTGGGCCCTGGTTCACAAGGGCGATGTCTATGGAGTCCTAGGGTGTGATGCTGATGAAGACAATGGAGCCGACGACAGGCATCTTGCAGGCCTCTCCTTTGAAGACTTGTGTTTGGACAGGGTCAGGGTCTTCCTCACAGAAGACACCTCACTAGCTGGTAGGCTCACCGTAGACACAGCCGAAGATGGGGAGCAAGCCCTTCCCGAACCAGATCCCACAGCAGGAGTGACCTTAGTGGGAGCAGAAGTGTGGTGTTTTGCTTTCTTTTGGATCCTCTAGGAAGGGGCGTCCTCACAGGACCACGACCTCTTCTTCTCAGACAGAGCATGCTTGTGGGACCTGCCAGCCCTCATCGAGGCATGACTGTGCCTGAAGGCCACGTCAGAGGCCTTCTCCTCCTTCAACCAAGCCACCAACCTGTAATCTAGCTTGGTCTTCGCCAGTAAACCACAGCTGATCTTGCATCCATCTTCATAGTGGTCCGGGTGTAGACAATACAGGCACATGAAGTGTCGATCCTCGACATACATGTTCTTCAGGCCACAGATTCACAGGCCCTGAAGAGACTCCTCTTGACCCATTGACACATCACTGAGGTGAGATGTAGGCCAAAGCCTGGGCCTGCCAAAAGATTCAATGATGGAACTCAATCTTTGCCGAAAATGGATCCCCGCTGCTGGTAATAAACATGCAAAGGTTGACCAGTCAAGGGTTGAAGAAAACGATCCAAACTGATCAAAACTATCAAAAAAGTCTAAATTCCCGAGGAGAAAAATTAGAGAACTCCTAACACTGAAACGTGCGGTACAAATAGGAAGATGAGTTGAGCTTAAGAGGAGGACTGTCATTGGCTAGGGGCAGTATGGCCCAAAGGACAGGACAGTGATTGGTTATAGAGGAGACAAGCAGTTTTCAGTCTAAAGTGAAACTGCTTTCTTTTTTTTCACGAGGATTCCCAGCATGATGACAGGGAATATTCATGTGCATGTGAATCCTTACAAGACCCCAGGCTGGAGAAAATACATTCTGGCTCATCATTATGCATTTATGTAGTCTGAGTTCCATAAGAGCATTGTTCATTAACGATGGAGTAAACTAGAGAAATGGGTGTGCCATGTTTTAAGTGCCTACTACATAGTAGGTGTAGAGATGATGGCTTTAATCAGGCGGAACCAGTAAATTGACCGGACTAAAACAAGGATTAAAGACAGAATCCGTGATGTAGAGCTTTATCTTGGGAACGTTTATTTCAAATACCCCCATCTTTAGATGTATTATTAATAACAATTGAGCATAGTAAATAATGTTACCTGTCTAAGTAACATTGTTAAATGGTTAAAATAAAAAAAGGAGTGCATTGGAGATGAGACTCGAATTGAGCACTCATGGCTGCTCACTTCCCTTAGGGTAGTGTTCTAATGTTTAGTTCGCCAATGCTGTGACTATGACATGTACCTGGGAGCTTATGTGCCTGAGCATAGTGTTCATGTGTGTGTTTTGGACAATTCATGCACGGCCAGGGACTTCAACTCCTCTTGACTGACAAGGAGACAAAGGCAAAATTATAGACAGGATCTCACACTGCTGAATAGGCCAAGCATCAAGCACATTCTGTGGACAAAATAGTAAAATAAATGCAATGGCCACTTAAGGTAATAAAAAAGAGCAACATGTACAAATGTTGCTAAGTCTGCTATTATCATAAATCTTAATATGAGGAATGTGACTGTCCACCATATCGCCACCATGATGTGGGTCACACCATCATGAAAGACACATGTTTCCATGATGCCAGCTACCAAAGTGTACTGCGCTACCATGATCCTGATGACAGTGGGGGTAACTTTAGCCCCGACAAGTACAACCACAAACCCTACTGACACCCAAGAGGCCACCACCAGCATCTCATGCAACCACAACGGCTTTGATGGCTCTGGGGAATTTCACTAGAGTCATCCTTTGTTCCTTCAGGGAAGACTGAAGTAGGTTTTTTGTATGGGAGAAGAGAAAATATAACACTATGGATCTCCCTGTAACGACCCTAACAGAAACCATAACAGAGCCATCAGGGTGCTGACTCAGTCTTTGACCAAACAAAGCTATTGTCCATTAGTATGTATCCACTCCCTCAGGTTCAGTCGATTCTCCAAGTAGATCTCTTTCTTCGGCTGGGGCCTCTCTCTGGAACTGCCTCCCTACCACCCTGAAACTTGAGGAGGACCATCTCTGGTTCCGGAAGCACCTCAAACCCTTCCTCTTTGCTTCTGCTTTCTCTCCTCCTCTCCCCTGCTGAATTCCTGGCTGAAACTGTACTGGTAACCTGGCCACCCTCTGATATCTGGCCCAGGTCCCCTTCCCCGCCAGTTACACAACTGCACTGCCTCCCTGGCAACCCCTGTGCTTGGGGACTGTTTCTGGATCCCTACAGTCCCCCACCAGGACTTGACACCTGATGTCTGCACTTATTCGTGCACTTGCCAACAACTGGCCTTACTTCTCTTATTGCTTTATTTATTCTATTAACCCTTGTACTGGACTATCCTGTCCCACTCCGCACTTCTCCTCCTACCCCTAATCTCTGTACTTGCACGATCTGAATGACACTTGGCCTAGTAGGATCGCTGTCTCGGTCTTCCCTCTGTTCCCCCTCCCATGCCGCGTTGCGCCTTGAAACACTTGTGTATAGGCGTGTTATAAATGCCATATCATATCATATCATACACAAAGATCCATCAGTTGAATAAAGTTTGCCCAGAACCCAAGGGTTTCTGTAGAGGAAACATGGCATTAGATTAGGAGCTTTGATAAGTGTAGTAGAAGTAAGTCGTGGTGTCTTATCTTATCTTACTGAAATTTGTAGAGCGCAACATAAGGCTGAAGGCAACTTGGGGCTGACAAGAGGGCGGGAGTCCAGAACACAGAATTAAAACAGAAAAGTCTTAAGTGCACAGCGGAACAGACTGTGAGACTCAGTGTTGTGCAAAGGGAAGGGAAGCTGGTTCCAGGCCTTTGCGCAGCCACCGAGACGCGCACCCGCCCGTACGAGCAAGCCTAAACCTCAGAGGTTGTAGAGTCCTGAGATCCTAAGAACGGAGAGGCCTAGAGGGAGTATACAGAACATATTTGTTCTGAAGAAATTCAGCACCCAATCCATAGATGGACCTGTACACAATACAAAGTGCTTTGAACCTGATAAATTGCTCGACAGGGAGCCAGTGGAATTGTCGTAGAAACGTGGTGATATTGGCACCCTAAGGAGGGCGAAGAACGGTCCTGGCTGCCGCATTTTGTAGCAGCTGAAGGTGGCGCAGAAAATGTTTGGGGAGGACCAGGTAAAGGGCATTGCAATAGTTGATGTTGCTAATGACTAACGAGGACACAACGGGTGCATGGAACTTCGCCGGGATACACGGTAGAACTTTATGTAGAATAAAGTGCGCTTTTTGACATGCAAGTGAGACCTGGTCGGCCATGAACAAAGAGGCCGAGATTTTAACACCAAGGTCTTTTTCCGATGAGAGCGGCTGAGGGAAAGGTCCAAGACTCTCTGGCCAAATCTCTGGGGTCAAAACAGAGATGGAGTAGCGTAACCCACCACCAACGCCTCTGTTTTCCCACCGTTGAGTTTAAGCCGCACAAAGATCTGGGTATCATCGGAATAAGAATAATAAAGCAGACCAAAAGCGTGAATTATAGCCAAAAGAGGTTGAATGTAGAGATTAAATAGAATGGGGGACAGAGAGGAACCCTGAGGAACACCACAAAGAAAATAAAGGTGGGAGGGAAACAGACTGAGTGAATCCAAACAGAAAGGAGGAAAACCAAGCCAGTACTTGGACGGAGAGACCAGCGGTGGAAAGCTGGGAGATCAGGGTAGGGTAGTTGATGGTAACAAACGCTGCTGATAAATCAAGCAGAATCAAGGCGCCAAATCCACCTTGATCCGCCAGGCGAGTCAGGTCATCCAGTACAGAGGCCATGACTGACTCCGTACCTCTGCCAGGATGAAACCCAGATGATTTAAATGGGTCAAAGAAATCGGAAGATTCCAAGAAGGTGGTAAGAAGGGGAGGTGTAAAAGAGGTTTCCCTAAAGGTATTTCCGTGAACCTAGGCAACGTGGTTTCTGTTTGGTTCTCAAAGCTCACCAAGTAGTAGCAGTGCTTAAGCTATCAATGTCAACTTATATTAGTGAATCAGGGTAAACAAAAATGCAGGGTAACAGTTTTACTTTGAATAAAGGTATTTGAATCATTTTGCTACTCACTATCCAAAAGGTTAATGTTATCCAGGGGTCCTGCCTGGAGAACTTGATATTGACCAAAATGGCTGACTGTGAAGCGGCATTGGGGCAACGAGGCAGTCTCACCAGGTGTTATATATGTTTTTTTGCAGTTGAGGTGAGGACTTCGGTCCTAGTGTCATTGCTTGCTCCTCCCTCGGTTAACCTTTGCAAAGTGCAGGCCCCAGGGTCTATTAGTTACTTGGCTTCTCAGGATGGGGTAGGAACCAAAATAAAATAAAAGGGGTCCAGCAGGTTTTAGTTCGAGGCTACTAACTTAGCGTAAAACAATACCAAGGCTATTTTCATAGTCCGCGGTAGGGAAAAAATGGTAGGTACCATTGCCCCCAGCCAAATCTTAACGAAAGGGGAACAAAATAATGTTCCATGAGAAACAGACAAAAAGGGATAACTATTAACGCTTTCCAGTACTCTATCGAAGATAGTTTGTACTGGGTCTGTGAATTTAAAAAGACTAATAAAGTCAATGGCAACTTTACATGTTCTGGAAGATGGTAGCCAGTCCCAGAAAATGGAGTTTAACGTGGGAAGTCTGAAAAAGACAACCCTGTGTCACTGCACTAAAGGTGCCATGTGAGACACAATAAAAAGATGATGCCTATGGAGTAGGTTAGGCTCATAGTCTATGAACACAAAAATGTACAACACATATCCAAAAACACATGTAAGAGTGGGAAAAATGGCTCACACTCTTACCAGGTGAAAAAAGGAAATCCTAGAAATCAAGCAAAGATGCTGAGGGACTCACTAGGTAAGGGAAATAAGCCATTCTGGAGAATTATCCCTAACAATTTCCAATGTCCGCAAGGTGGAGGCCTCTGGCTGAGAAGGAGGGAGACGGCACAGAGAAGTTCCAGAGAGGTGGCCTGCCGAGCTAGACCAGGCGTGAGTCCTGTGACCTGGAGCTGAGGGAGAGCGGACGAGCGGGCGGGAGGAACCCAGCTGAGGGGACCCTGGATCCACGATGGAGCAGACGAGTGACGAGGAAGGCGCCCGGACCCAGTGAGCGAGATTGGATAGACATCGGAGGCACATAAGAAGAGGTGGCAGAGCCGTGGCCCCCCGAATCACCCTCCGAGCAGTGAAATAAGTGAAGGCAGGGGGAAGCAGACAAAGCGGGATGCTAAGAAAGTTAAGAGAAGCATAATCAAAGGTGAGAGGGGCCCCGACGTTCCAGACCGCACAGAACCCTGCGGAACAGGAAGGGAGAGGTATCCGCGCTCGTGCTGGGGGACCCCCCACCGGAACAACACAAAGGGGACACCCGCAACATGAGAAGGAGTGGGGGGACCTGAATAAACACCCCCTGAATTAAAAACAGAACCGATCCCCACAGGGGACCGTAAGGGGAAATGAGCAGAGCACATCCTCTCCCCCACGCAGCCACTAAACAGGGCAGACTAACAGGCGCCCACTCAGCCAGGCAGGGCACAAAGCTCCAACGCAAGAGCATAAAAGGGTCAAGCCTCCTCTGAGAAAACAGAAGGCAGAAAAGCCCAGTCTATAGAGCATCGCCACACCACACAACCAGGAGGACGAAAAGGGAGAGGTCCAGGAAGGGGCAGGTCCCCGCAGAGGGAGTGAATAGAACCATCAACAAGGCTCTCCGGGAGAGTCCAAACCCAAAGACAAAACAAAAGGAGTGTGTGGGGAGAGAGGAGTCGAGAACAACTAAGGAGGGGTGCGGTCCCCCACAGCCACCCAAACCACCACCTAGCAGTGAGAAGTAAAAAAAAGAAAACAAAAAGGGAAGGGGCAACACCGCTAGCCAGGCCCACTAACAACACGAACTGGGCCACCAAGAGAGATGAGACAACATGCGCGCCCTAGGTTCAAGCTTCACAGAAAAGGAGGTTCAAGTAAAAACATACATACAAGGATATGTAAAAGAAATGCCTTCTTACCTCAAAGACACAACGGCAGCTATCAGGCATTTTGAAAACCTTGAATTTAACAGCGAAACCTCCCGATTGGTCAGAATGGATATTATAGCGCTCTACACCAACATTCCACAGCAAGCCACCATGGAAACAGTCGAAGAAATTCTACTCACAAGACTAGACACAGACCCTGTACCATCGTCGTTTATTCTATGGTGCATTGATACTGCTCCGGAAGAATAACTTTTTCGAATTTGAAGGTATAGTCTACCAATAGATCGAAGGGACTGCAATGGGGGCCACCATGGCCCCCAGCCTCCCCAGTTTATATGTGGAGTTTTACGAAAAAAAACATATCTACCCTTACACGAATCCATTCAGGAAGAAATCCTTAAATGGACCAGATATATAGATAACATCTTGATCATATATATGGGAAGGCTCAATGGAAGAAACTGCGGGATTCCTACATTGGATCAATGCGCTCAATCCACATTTACAATTCACAATGACAGTTAACAAAACCTTCACAAATTTTCTTGACCTGACCATCTTCCACCAAGCAGGCAGATTACAAGTTAAACCCTACCATAAACCCACCGATAAAAATTCTTTGCTAGACTATAGTAGCCACCATGTAAAACATCTTTGGGACAATTTACCGTTTGGCCAGTTTCTGAGGCTAAAGAGAAACAGCTCCCAGAATGCAACCTATGAGGAAGAATCCAAAACCATGAGCTCTAATTAAGAAGACGCGGCTACCCTAAGAAACGGATCAAAAAAGCAGCCAAGAGAGCGGGCAATAACAACAGGGAAGCACTCCTGGAATTGAAAGAAGCTCAGGCTCCAGAAGAGAGACTTGTATTTGTAAGCACCTTTACTGATCTGAGTTTAAAAATAAGAAACGTGATTCAAAAACACTGGAAAGTGTTTAAGACTTCTAAGACACCATTAGCAAGTCCTATTTTCACATACAAGAAAAGCTTCTCCATTGGGAACAAAGTTAGCACCAGCAAACTTAAAACCAGTCAAAACGGCAATGCCAATTCTACCCTGTAGCGGGAAACCCAAGGGATACCACCCTTGTGGTACTTGTGGAGTTTGCAAAATGACCAAGAAATGCCAAGAAGTAGACATCAGTACCAGTAAAAGTTGGATACAACAGAGTTTCTCCAATTGCAACACAACCCATGTGATTTACCTGATACGATGTCCATGCGGTTTGCCCTATGTGGGCAAGCCAAATCGCAAAAAAAAGAGCAGGATTATTGAACATCATAGCTGCCAAAAAAATAAGTGGAAAAGGCCCCCATGGTCAAATATTTTCAAGAGAAAAATCATAACTTTGACGACTTCACCTGGACGGTGTTGCAAGTCCTCAAGGGAGATACATCCCACCGTAGAAAATCTACTCTTGAAAAAGGTACAAGAAATTATTAATATCATGAACAGTGACACCCAGGATAAAGTAATCACCCCACATCCAACAGGGGACCCAACAAGACTGAAGGTCGAGATTCCATCAGACTCCAGACTCCACGCCTAGTCGAATCCAAGAGGTACTTAATGGGCGCATTATTCAGTAGGCTCTCACTTTTGTACCACCCCTAATCTGCCCCTATCATTTTAATCCATCTATTGGTTGCATCCCGGCATCCAGCCTGAATGCTCTATACCACAAGGGATCAGCTACACCTAGAATCCATATATAGGTGCACACGAATGTTCCTACTCTTTAGAGTTGCACTCCACTGGTGACCAACAGAGACTGTTTTTTCTTCCCTAACAGGACAATCTTTGACACCCCGACCAGCACCAGGACGCTCCATGTCCTTTAGCGATCACACCCATAAATCTAGGGTCTCAGCTTTCGTTTGGGAATAGGAGACACCATATACCTGGTGAACATGACGGGACCAGAGTACACGTAACACACAGTTATTCCTCTATGAACAGGGAATTTCCCCTTTATAACATTAAGGTGAGGGATAGCTCCAAGATGGCACGTGTGGTAGTAACAGGACAGCCGAAATAGAAAATGTCTCAATTGGCTATAAACTTGCACTTGTAATGGTTGCTATCCACAAGGGACGCGGAACGCAGAGTGAAGTCTGAGCTGTGCCACACACATGGGCAGAGACGCATACTGACATTGTGCGCTGAGAATGGTGAGCGTTTAAGAGGGCAGCCAATTTAATTAACTCTTAGTTGAATTGCACGCGATAGACAGGGCATACCACACATGCCCATTTATCTATTCTCTACAGCCTTCTATGCAGCACGCAAGAGGGACCTGGACTACCAGGGCAGTAGACACAATACCTGCCAAATCCATTTAGCGGTTGGGAACCTCTGATAAGGTAAAGCGCCCTTTATCTGTTTATGACTATAAGGGAGATTACAACCCGGTTCAACATACTCAGGATGTCACATATGTTTTCCCTGCTTTTCCTACATAGGGACACCACACCCTTTTTGGGTTGAATTACCGACCCTGCTCCTAACGGTCTGACAAGCGAGGATCCAACAGATCACGCAAGAGGGAGCTGGACATCTGGGGAGTAGACACGATATCTGTTAAATTTACCCAGTGTCTAGGAACCCCTGAGAAGTGTGTGGGAGTAAGGGGTCGTTTGGGCCCTGCTCGCTCATTCAGCACGAAAGAAGCTACTTGCTAATGCATCAGCGGGGACGCCTCCTAGGCCTGCTGTAGGATACAGTGAGCCTAGGTATGTTCCAGCACCCAGCACCCCTGGCAGCAACCGGGGTCACAGCCGCTGTTGCCACAGCCCCGCCACTGTATGAAACTGGGGGACTATATGGTCCAACTAGCACTCCTCCAGTGAATTTAGCACAGTTAACTGGAGATTTAGATAGCATATATGTGTCTATGGTGGCTATGAAATAAGTGTTGATGAAAAGTGTCTATGAGATTTTTTGGTTCCTGAAAAAGGTGTAAGTGAAAAAGAGTATTGAAATGTATGGTAATATAAGTGAAAAACGTGTTAGATAGAATAGACGTGTTGGACAAGGTGTTGTGTACTATTTGCATTATTACATGCCCAATATAATGGTATAAACATACTGAGGAGCAAAACAAGACGTCATGGGAGGGAACACACCACTAGCGCACATTTGTCAGCATCTCCCATTGTATAGGGAAAAAATACAAAAATACAATGATCAATGGTTGACAGAAATAAAAGGTGAGGGTGTGTCCCCAATATGGCCAGAGGGAGGATCCTTTGAGAAAAGAGTATTAGATCCTGTATCAATGCTTTAGCTAGCCAAATATGGGGAAAGCAATTGCAAAATAGGAGGGAAGTATTAGACCTATGGAGAATTTTCGAGGAGGCAGCCCCTAGCGGTGAGGTGAGTAGAGAGATGTCGATAGAAAACCTGCAGCTGTAGAAGGTGGAGGGGGAGTCCCTGGCGACGAACGCACAGTAAAAACCAGAGAGAATGACCCCACTAAACTTTACCCATTACTGACAAGGCCTGCTGTAGGATACAGTGAGCCTAGGTATGTTCCAGCACCCAGCACCCCTGGCAGCAACCGGGGTCACAGCCGCTGTTGCCACAGCCCCGCCACTGTATGAAACTGGGGGACTATATGGTCCAACTAGCACTCCTCCAGTGAATTTAGCACAGTTAACTGGAGATTTAGATAGGCAGCTCGCTCACGCCTAAATGGAAATAACACGATTAAGGGCCATGTGTGATAAGGGCCTGATGTTGCCCGGGTGAGGAGAAGTACCACTGCTCAGAGCAGGTGAAATAACATCTCCACCCAGTGTAGCAGGGGGGATCTACACCTTCCCCATCGCCGCCAGGAAATACACAGAAACTGCAAGAACGGGGCTGGCACAGAGGGGAGTTCCTCTTCCATTTAAATGGCAAACCTGTTAGAATAATACGCCCAGGGACCCCAGACAGCCAAGGAGGAGAAGGACAGGGAGAAAGAGAATCAGAAGAAGAGATATATGAAGTATGAAGTAATCTAGATGAATACGAAGATGATGCAGCAGTGGAGGGATCTCTGCTACTATTTCGATTTGACGAAGAGGAGGGAAGCCTCCCAAGGTGGTAAGGGAGGCTGAGGCAAAGAGTAGGAAACATGTTGGTAAGTAAAACAAGGAAAGGAACGGTAAGTAAAAAAGAAAGTAGGGCCAAGTTACAGATGCCCCTGATACAGAAGGGAGCAGGGAGACCACATTACATACCATGGGCCCAAATGGTCAAGAATAACTTGTTGACACTCCTCCCTCCACTTTCGGGTGGGGCAGGGAAGTGGATACATCCATTCGAAAAGAACACTGCAGGGGTACCCTTAGCCATAGGGAATGTAAAAAGTTTACTGGTGTCCGCCGTGGGTGACCAAGCAGACAGGGTGTGTGTGAAGGCCGGCTTCCCAAGGGTAACAATGAACTGTGACCGCCATGATGGGTCGTCATTTAACAACGTAAGGGCGCAAGTGTGGGATGCATTGCGAAGGACTTTTCCAGACACTCCTGATTTACATTTAGTGATGCAATGCACTATGGGAGAGGAGGAAGAGGCTACGCAATTCATCCTTCGGGTGCAAGACGTGTTGAGCTCTGAAACGGGCACGCTGTGGGACCAATCCACCGCCCTATTTTACTTCATAATTAAAAAAGGGCTCCCGAAAGAGGTACAGAAGGCCTTGGATAAAATAGCTGGGATAGAGGCCAAGGGCTGGCCAGGGATTCAGAGCATAATAGTACACCATCGTAGGAGGATCAAAGAAAGAGAAAGGGAGATAGCACAGAGGAGGTTGGCAGACGAAGCAAAATTGGTCCAGAACAAGTTAGTGAAGGTCGCAGCGATGAATTCCACACATCAACTGACAGGCAGGGGTCAGGAGAGGAGGGGTCAGGAAATACACTAATGAGGATGACAGCAGCGTCGGCGCAAATGGACAGGAACAATGGGAAGTAGAGGAGCAATACGAAGGCCATCAATGGCAAGGCAGACCCGCAAGAGGACGAGGTGGGTACAGGGGACAGAGAGGAGGATTTGGAGCAATGGGGAACATGGGATTTGGAGGGCAAGGAATGAGAGGAGGACCACAAGGGTCATGTTGGAATTGCAGGAGGTGGGGACATTATTCTAGAGAATGCAGCATGCGACCAATGGGATATTACTAAGGGCAGCCTCCGATGGGGAACGAACAGCAGTCTGGCCACCCACATCCTGGATTACTGATGGGAGGAAGTGGGCAGAATGAACAATGTTATAATGAGCAACCACACAGAGCGCAGCAAATGCAACCCAGACAGCAACCACAGCAGCGAGGAATGCAACAACAGATAGCACGTCAGAACACGATGGGAAACACAAATACTAACATTTTTTCAACAGCTGCAAATGGCGTGCCGGCACCTTTTTGCGGCGCAGCAGTAGTGGGGGATAATGTTTTTTCCGTCCCGGAAACAGAGACATATGCAGATTATGACAACCCACAGAAAGCACTTGCGTGTCCAGTCCTATCAATTATCAAACGTGTAGAAGAGGAACCACTAGTGGGGCAGAGATAGGCAACAAACAGTTCATCTTTATGGTGGACTCGGGAGCTGAAGAATCGTGCCTCATGGAAAACTTTGGAAACACAGGGGTTCTCTGGGGCTATTTTGGAAGGGAAAACAGTGCGAGCACCATTACTGTACCACGAAGACTCGCCAATAAATTTGTTGGGGCGGGATCTCATGAGCAAATTGAATATGACCATCTCCTTCACAGATCGGGGAATAGTATGCTCCACCCCAGGAGTATGCCCAGTAAGAGCAATGTTGATGATAAGCACTATGACAAATGAAATTGCAGTAAGAGGGGTGGTGCCCATAAATATGGACATGTTCATTTATGTTATACAAGTACTTGCTAGGGTAGTGCCTGAGATAACACGCACGGAATGGAGAGTG
Organism: Ambystoma mexicanum; assembly: GCF_040938575.1. Taxonomy (NCBI): domain Eukaryota; kingdom Metazoa; phylum Chordata; class Amphibia; order Caudata; family Ambystomatidae; genus Ambystoma; species Ambystoma mexicanum. The sequence continues at coordinate 1,400,851,568 of NC_090933.1, forward strand.
CCTTCTGATGTTGTCTTCCGCCAAATTGTAAATTCAGATGTTGTGCCAGGCACAATCATGTCGATTGATTTGGAAGGGGTATAGGTTTCAAGCAAACGTATTGTAGTAATAGGACTGGACACACATGGATGCGAATGGACAACAGTGCTGTGTATAGACCCGAAAATAGCTTTAAGTGATTTGACAGATGAGGAGTTGTTCACTGACAATGACACAGATGGGGAAATAATAATGGAGATAAGTGTGCCTTGTGACATAATGATTCAACATAAATAAGTACACAACCCTCTCATGGCCAGTGTCAGTACACCACCCACTATATTTGAGGAAGACATGGAAAAAGTATTGTCAGAATTGTGGACCACAGGCCCCCATGACATAGGGCTATTACAAGAGGTCACACCCAAAAAATAAAATTGAACCCAAGTGCAATACTGCCAAGAGTAAAACAGTACCAAGAGAAGCAGAGGAGGGAATAAAAGAGACCATACACGCATTATTAGATCCAGGTATTATAGTGCCATCGATTTCTCCTTGTAATACAGTGATTTATCCGAACAAAAAAGCAAGGGGCATGGCTTGGCGGATGATCCAGTGCCTACGCCCACTTAATGACGTCATTCAGAAAGAGTTCCCTCTAGTGCCACATCCCGCATCAATTTTATGTAGCATACCTCAAGATGCTACTTGTTTCACAGTAGTGGATTTGAAGAATGCCTTCTTCTCAGTACCACTTGACCCGAGTTGCCGATACCTCACAGCATTCACATTAGGAGGCAACAGATATGAGCATTGTAGATTACCACAGGGGTACTCTGAGAGCCCGAGCATTTTCAATAGAATATTGCATGAAGATCTTGGTAACGTGAACGTAGAAGGCACAATAATCCAGTATGTGGATGACCTGCTCATCTGCAGGAAAAGCGAAGAACAGTGCAGGACAGATTCGATTTCTTTGCTAAATTTACTAGCAACAAAAGGATACAAGGTAGACAAAGGTAAGCTGCAATACTGCTTAGATGAGGTGCTCTACTTAGGGCAGCTGATTTCAAAAGATGGCAAAAGGATATTACCAGACAGGGCAGCAGCAATACATCACCTGATAATACCAAGAGTCACGGAAATGCAAACATTTCTCAGCATTTGTAATTACTGCCGTGCATGGATACTTGACTACGCAGTGTACACACGCCCACTGTTACAGGCTTTAACAGAAGCCCAAAAGAACAACATCCCCTTGAAATGGACACAAGAGATGATGACGCAGTACTACAAATCTCATCGCGCAGGCGCCAGTTCTAGCACACCCCGATTATGACCGGGAGTACTACCTGTTTTCACATTGTAACGGTATAGTGATGACCGCAGTTCTAACACAGAAGACATCAGTAGGCCACAAGCCATTGGCCTATTACAGCAGCACACTAGACTCAGTAATGCAGGGCCACTTCGCGTGCAAACAAGTTCTCGCAGCAGCAGCCTTCGCCATAGAGAAAAGCGCCACCATCGTAATGGGTTGTTCTGTGACACTATACGCGGAGCACTCGCTGTTCGCCATTCTAGAAAGGTCCAAATCCAAACTCACTACAAAAAGAGCAACAGCATGCAAAATCATAATATCCAGCCCAAACGTCCATGTGGTGAGATGTAAAACAATGAACCCTGCCATATTCATTACAGAACTATGCACAGTAGAAGATATGCAAGCGCATGATTGCGCCACATACGAAGGGGAAGGAGATGACATCCCAAAAGCAAGCGAAAACGCACTCAAGGTAGGGGAAATATATTTTGTGGATGGGTCTGCATCAATAGACAGTGAAACAGGAGAAAAACATGTAGGAGCAGCCGTAGTAAGAATGGAGGAAGAAGGATATGAGATTATTGTGCAAAAACGTCTCCCCTCACACTATTCAGCACAGGCAGCAGAACTAATGGCTTTGATTGAAGCACTCCGCACAGCTAAAGGGTGTGCAGTGACGATCTACTCAGACTCAGCATATGTAACCACAACTGTACATTCAGGGTTATCCAGATGGCTAAGAAGAGGGTTTAGAAGGGCAGATGGCTTGCCAGTACAACATGCAGCACTCTTAAATGACCTAATCAAAGCACTATCAGAACCGCCAGTGGTAGCGTTGGTCAAGTGCCAAGCACACACCAATAACACGGACGTGATCTCGCTGGGGAATGCGGCAGCCGACGCTGCTGTGACAGAAGCAGCATATTTCAATGTACTGCAACACTTAGAATGTATTGCGAAACCAACCAGTTCTGAAACACAAGAAGAATGATACAGTTATACCCCAATTGCACAGATAATTGAATTGCAAAAACGTGCACCAATAGAGGAACAAGAATTATGGGGAAAAAGCAGGTGCAAACTATCACCAACAGATTTGATATGGCGACAAGAACTAACAGGAAAGGTAGTGATGCCAGTAGAACTGTAAGAAGTAGCATTTCAACAATTACACTTCCCGACACATGTAACTAAACAACACATTGCAGCAGAGATTCAGGAAGAGTGATTTGTGCGAATTTCCAGGAGCATTTGTCCAAATTCATAATAGATTGCACTACATACCAAAGATACAACTCAGGTATGACTCTTAGAACGCTGCGAGGTACACTGCCATGTCCTGTGGGGCCTTTCAGAGAGCTCCACATTGATTACGGCGATATGGGAGAAAGGTGTAATGGAGCCAGATATCTCATTGTAATAGTTTGTCTATTTTCACGGTGGGTGGAAGCTGGGCCATGTTCACACCCAGACGCAAAATGTGCAGCGAAGGTTTTGGTACGAGAGGTTTTTTCCAGATGGGGCATTTGTGATGTGATAATGTCAGACAATGGCACCCATTTTGTGAAGGAGTGAAGCACAAATGATGTTCTATTTATCAACTGCAGGCCAACAGGCTGGTAGAAAAAATCAATGCCCTGCTTAAAAGCAAACTATCCAAGCGGTGTAACACACTCAAAAAGAATTGGGTGTATTGCTTGCCCTAAGCACTGTTCCAACTCAGAACGCAACTAAGTAAGGACCCCCATTTGAGCCTGCACGAAATAGTGACGGGACGGCGCATTCATACGCCTCTCTCACCAGTAAGGAGCGCATCAGATGCTCACAGAGCTGCCACAGTGCTGGGGGGTGAATTTAAGGAATACCTTACCCAACTGACACACGCATTGTGTAGTATAGCAAAGCAAATGGCACCACAGTTCACACAAAACAGTGGAACAGATACAACCACGGCAGCACAAGACAGACCGACAGGACAGTTAATGCCAGGAGAAACAGTGTATGTGCGAAGTTTTGTGCGGAGATGGAACTCCCCGCGGTTTCATCGTCCTTATGAGGTTATCTATTGTACACCCAGTGCAGTGAAGGAGAAGGGGTTAAAATATTGGGTGCATCTCTCAGATGTGAGAAGAGCACACGATAGTACAACTCCTCAGAGTGACCAACAACAACGTGGAGAAATTGCATGTGGATAAAATAAAAGTGTTTAACGTGCAAATAAAAGTAAAGAAACATATTTTGAAAAGTATGAAAGAAAAAAGCTTACTATAAAGAAACATGTGCAGAAAGTTGCATCACAAGTTTACAGAATATACATATCTGTCTCTTTTCCTATCTTTCTTATTCTCCACCTTACTATAATTTTAATGTGTTATAATTAAGTTGAACTTGTCCAAGGAACAGTGATGAAGTAAAATAAAAGTGTATGAATTAACAATAGATATGATAGATAGTAGAACTATAAGAAATTAATGAAATAATGAGCCAAAAGTAGAGATGTATAAAAGTATGAAAAGTTTTTTGCAATGTACTTAACAATTTTATATCGCCCCTTCAGGTGAAAACATGACGGAAAGGAGGGCCCTCACTAACAACGACGCAAGTGTAGATAGTGATAGAGTAGATAGTAGAATAAATATTTGTTACAACTACGAATGCGGGTTGAAATTTGCAGCAATATTATTTTCTCTAATGTTATTTTTTGCGGCCTGGTATTGGGCATTTACTTTCATAACTGGGGATATGAAAGAGGGGGGGAGTGGGGTAAAGCTAATACGGGAAGGCCCAAGTCTCAAATGGGCCGCAGTTACAACAATTTGGAGACATAATGGCTCTGTAAACGACAATCTTACCACGTTGCATAAAAACCGAACTGCCACAACCCCCGTTTTTTCACTTGCTGCTATAGGGTTAGGCAATGATAATGAGACTAATGAGTATGATGGTGATTATTCCTGGTTCAGTGAGCCTGATCTGACAAATACTACTGTACATGCAACCACAGAACCTACCTCACAAGGCACTGTAATGCACGTAAACCCGATACCACAATCACCCAAGACCCCCCGGTGTCACAGTCCTGGCAAAATGTTAATGAACAAAGTGATATGACATGGGCGGACATCTTTCCCATAAGGTACCAGAGGGTAAAAATGTTACATGACAGCCAAGGAGGGAGGAGGAGATGAAGAAGAGGGGTGGGAGGGAAAAGGTATGATGTATACCATGGCCTGGGATTGGATGAAATTGAAGACCCCCGCCACCCAGATCAATCAAACAAATGATACTCAGACATGAGTGCAACAGCCAAACAAACCACAAACAAGAACTGTTATGTCTGCTCTCTTATCCCGCATGCTTCAGGCACACCTAAAATACTTATACCTCAAGAAGTGCCCTTGTCGGATGCCTAATGTTTACTTCATCTCGTATTGTGTAGGATTCTGAGCACCTTCCAGTCACACGCAGTTACAATAGAAATGCTGCAGAATGAGAAAACCTAAACGAGTAAGCCGCTAGGAGTGATTTGCATCAAAGAACCATTTTTTGTTATCAGAGGGATACGTTTCACAGAAAACAAATGGCATGAAGAGACAATCACGTGCACGGCAGAACCGTTGCGAGGACTCACTGAAGAGAACTTTCAATGGGTCAAGGAGACATGCACTCCCGTCTGGTCCCAGCACATTGCAAAACTCACGTGGGTTACTGCACTTGAGAAACCCATCAAAACACAGAAGGAAATTCTGCATGATCTTTGTTTCCATGGTGAAGGGAAGGTACAAATGGGCTCCAACAGACAATGCAACAAAACGATCATCATTCCAGATATGAAAAAGGGTACGGCAGCACTCATGGACATGTATTGGGTTTGTGGCAAGCAAGCATACCTGCATCTGCCGCCATCGTGGAGGGGCACCTGCGCCCTAGCCACACTGCATTTGGCGCTAATGGTAATCCCAGAGAGCCGTATCCGAGGGGGAAGAGATTTGGCTGGCATATCGGGAGCAGGAGATTCGGCTGGCATATCGGCAGCAAGGGATTCGGCTGACATATCAGCAGCATCAGAGAAACCGACAACAGAGCCATCCACATACAATATTCTGTCTGAAAAAGAGCTACACGACAGAATGTCCCGCCAAAAAAGGTCATCCAACTATATCTCAAGTAAATCATCAGACCTCCTTGCTGAGATTCCAGACAAATATAAACTCTTCAATTCTGCTGAAAGTTGCTTTGCCTTGCTCCTGGCGCCAGGACTTCAAGTGCGAACAAACGCCAAATGGCTGCAGATCGTGTGCTGGGAGCTATTCCAACTGGCCAACGACACTGAAGAGGGGTTCAATGTCATAAAAGTGGAACTTCGAGCTCTACGCCTAATGACAATGCAGAACCGGTACGTTCTGGACCTACTCACAGCAATGGACGGCGGTGTTTGCCGAAAAATAAGGAGAGCCTGCTGTACATTCGTACCTTCTGAAGACACGGACAATGGGACACTTTCCCACGTTATCTCAGCAGTACATAGCCTTGGAGAAAAAATGCGGAAGGAAAGAGGAATAGAACCGAGCAACTGGTTCGACAACATCTTCAATTGGATACCCTCATGGCTCAGTGTCATGATGAACATTTTTATTCCAGTAATTGTTTTTATTTTGCTATTTTTCTGTGTGTGCCAGTTGGGCATATGCTGCTGTGCAAAATCTATGCCTAGTTCAACAATGATGATGGTGACAATGGGCAAAATCGACAATGGTAGCAACCATGATAGATGCACAAATACAGACTGGGGAATCAAATCCACCAAAATATTGCCTGACAGCAGAAAATCACCAGCATGGGGACAGGGTAGACAACTTGTACCACACCACAATTAAAGAGCCCCTAGAATTACAATCGTACAGGGAGGTGTGGGTGGACCTAGATGGGGATAGGGGAAATATATATATGACATGTACCCCGGATAAATATGCCAGGAGAGGTCAAAGCCTACATCGTGTTTGCAGGGCTTGGCTGCCAATAAAAGGGACACCAGCATGGGATGAGGCAGTACAAGAAGCAGAGTATTATCGAAGTGAGAGTAATAAAGCAAATTAGTTTGTTACTTTAGATGTAACGAAAGGGGGGAATGTCTGGGAGTAAGGGGTTGTTTGGGCCCCCCTCGCTCATTCAGCACGAAAGAAGCCACTTGCAAATGCATCAGCGGGGATGCCTCCATTGCCCGTATGCTAACATTAGCATAAGTGGGGCTAATGCGGGAGACACTTGGCTTCCATTTTGTGTGCCCTCGACTCCATATTTGGACTAGGCCTCACTTCGAGAATATAATAAGACTTCTCTCCACTCTGCAGCGCCGCACACAGTGCGCTCATAGCCCCCACCTTTTCTCTCACTGTCTGCATGCTTCATAAATCCCTTTCCCATGAATGTGCCAGAAGTAATTGAAACAAATAAGTCCAATGTAGCATCTTAATCTTCCTCTGTGGTCACTGGCCTATGTGTGAACCGGCTGGAACCATGTCTTGTAGCTCATCCATCTCCACAAACCCACCAGTGCCCACTTACCCCCGCTGGTGGAAAATTACTGCCAATGTAACCCTGTGCCCTCCTAAGGTATTCTCATGATGTACCAGAAGTGTGACCCTGCTGTGCAGCCCACCCCAGAGTGCCCCCACTAATACCCAGACCTCTGTCACAGTATATTGTGTCTCAACACTAACATATGTCATTCCACCACCATTTACCTTGATGTGCGAAGACCCACCCTGTCACCCACGTTATCTCACAGACTCTAAGCCCAGTACCCCATAAAAGTCCCACTGAAGGAAGGTATAATCATGTGTATACAATTTATGTGTTTTTTAGATTTACTCAAAGGTATAGCAGTAATCATTGTTTATTATATGTCTAATGCTAGTTTCTTATGCCAGCTTAGTTAGTGCCAGCTCTGCCTCACCGCAACCTGACCCTCATCCCTCTCGGACACAGGCAGATGGACCTTGTGACGCTCACCCTCCCACCAACCGAACAGCCAATCCGGAGGAAGCAGCGCCTAAAGCAACATATGTTACAGAATCCATGTCCAATCCTGTGTCACTGTAGTCCCACATGTAATGATATCATTGATAATGCTTTTGCCCTTCTTAAGTTCATGTAATTGTAATGTTTGCCATAGCGCTCTCGAGGCAGCAGAGTTCTCTGGATGCCAACTTTATATAAAACAACTGAATCATCCAACCTGTTCTCTTAGTCTCATTCCCCATTGGGGTGTCTCATACTTATTTTGGAAATTCATGTGTAAGTCGGGGAGTGAGCCTTTACAGAAGGTGCCTCCTATCTGTTTAGGACTCTAACAGAGATTACAATCTGTCTCAACATATTTAAGATGTCACATATTTTTCTCCTGCTTTCCCATATAGGGACATTCTTTTTTGGGTTGAACTACCAACCCTACCACTAACGGTCCAACGAGCGAGGATCCACTGGATTTACAGTTCGCAAGACCCGAGAATAGATAATACTCTTCTCCTCGACTAAAGGTGAGCCTATTTACCCACCTTTTAACAGTAGGCCAATAACAGTATAGTCACTATGGGGGTCATTCCGAGTTTGGAGGCAGCCATGGAGCTATTAGCGCCATTGCTGCCTCCAAACTCGGGTCTGGGTAGTTAGAATGGGGACTTACTGGGTCACTCCAACCTTGGAAGACCCGGTAAGTCCCCATTCTGAAAACCATTCCCCATTCCCATTCGAGCCCCCATAGGGCTCAATGGGAATGGGGAAGGAGCTAAAAATGGGCCCGCAAATTGCAGGCCCATTATTAGCTCACTGGTCCCTTAACGGGTCCCGCTAAGGGCGGCTGGTAAAACCAGCCGGCCCTGGTGCGACCCGCTCAGGGACCTCGGAATAAGGCGGTAGGGGGTTAACAGCACTGGCATCCTTTCCGGTGCCATTAACCCCTTACCGCAAGGGTCAGAATGACCCCCTATGTCTTTTGTAGCTCTTAGGGGCTTCTACCATTTTTGTATTTGTTTTTAGCGAATTGTAAACATATCTCCATGCTCTTACACCAACCAGGTCCCAGGAAGGCTGTATTTGAGTCCCGACCACCATGACTGTGAATGGTTTCGCCCTCTGACACACATTGATGCATGTAATTACCAACCTGCGGAAATGTGACACTCATTGATGGAGGTAAACTAGAAAATTGAGGAACAGTAGCTCACTCTAGGCATTTGCTTTTGTTTTGATCTGATAGGGGAAGGACGCATAGAAATTCCTCGCTGAATACCTCATAAGCACCATAGCGCAATCTAAACGCTTTGACAAGAACTGGATCTAATCTCCTGATGAATGTTCTGGGTTTATTGCCATTTGTGAACTGAAACATGTCCAGACAGTAGCCTGTATAACGACAATTCAGTGAAAAATAAACGTAAACATACAAAGTTGCATGTAATAATTCTAGATTTTTCACAGTATATGCAAACCAGAAAATGTGTGGTTAATTGACAACTGTTTTTTGTTAAGATACCCAGGCCACCATTGTGGCAGATTGCAAATGTACAGGACATTGACTGAGTTGTGCATACGTTGGTCTTTTATTTATGATTTTACATGATTTAACCCTTGATGTTGTACGTTTATCTTTATGATGATTCAATTTGTTATTTAACCACTGAAAGTACCCTCTTTCAGTCTTTCACCCTACCAGATCTGCCTCCTCCTCCCTCTGTTACACAGTTAACCCCTACCCAGAACTAGATAGAGGCAGCACTCAGATATTTGCTTTATGAGTGCATATCCGGGGTTCCTTGTTTATTCTAATATCAAGTAAAAACATCTGGTCCAGTAGTGAAAGTTCCAAGGGACGACCTAATAAGCATCATTATAGGGTCACAAGAGGGAGAAAGGTAGCCAATGCGATGCCTTCCCCCAAGAGGTCTAGAAGCGCTACAACAATTCAGGAGGGAAGAATTCCGCCGAAAGAGGCCCCCCCACAACCGAGGCCCCAGTATGAACGACGCATCCACCAAAGAAGAGATAGCAGGGTAATGGCGGAAATAAGAGCCCTGCGCACCGACATTCAAACATCCATCTCAGAATTGCCAGGATAAGTGGAAAAAATAAAAGGAAAAGTGGAAAACCTGGAGCACATCCAGGTCAATGTGGATCTTGTGGGAATGAAATTGTTTGCGAGAATGATGGACATTGAGCTGAGAGAAGAAGAGCTCACCCTGAAAATAGACGTCCTGAAGAACAGAGAAAGGAGATCGAACATAAGCATAATTGGCATGGAGGAGACAGACGCAGAGTTCCTGGCCCAGGTCGAAAATAAAGTGCAGGACATTGTAAACCCATGAGTAGGGAGGTAAGAAAGTGCAGATTGAAAGAGCCCACAGGAGGGGAAGCGTTCAGCGGCGGCCCACGCTCCGTAGTGGTGAAATTCCTGCAGTATAAAGAGAAATCCTCTGCAGGGCTAAGCAGGTACAAGGTATCGAATACCAAGGTTCGAACATCAAGATGTATCAAGATCTGTCAGACTTCACCCTAGGGCGCAGGAGGGAATGTAGGCCACTCACCACATGGCTTACGGAGCAAGGAACATGATACAGGTGGGGGTACCTATTTGCTTTGACATTTGATGTCAAGGGAGAAGATTATAGAGTCACCACACCGGAAGAAGATAAGCAAGTTCTGCAACACCTAACAGAGAACACAGAAACAAGGGGCCCAGCATGCCCACAGGGGGCCCACTCCCCAAGGCAATTGCAAATGGAAGTTCCACACCAAAGGCGCAAAGGAAGTAAAGCAGGAAGAAAGTACTTGAAACTGAGTTCCCTATCACCGTCAAAACCTCCCTGTCCAAGAAGGGGATGCCGAGGCAATCGCATGAAAAGGCCCCAAGAGGTAAAGGAGAAAGGCGAAGGGAAGGAATTAAAGATCCCTGGTAAGTGAGGGCTCATAACCTAGTGGCCCTCAGTTTAAAGAGGGCGTCTGAACTCAAGGAACCACGGGTTAGGTTCACAACTGTGGGTACATTCTGTTAATCACGGTTTTAGTTACTAAGGGAGGGGGGAGGGAGACAGACGGGGTCACGTCCAGAAGAGAGAGAGAGAGAGAGAGAGAGAGAGATTGAGGATACATGGATGGGGAGCTGGAGAGCTGAAGTAGGTGGGAATGGAGAGAAGGGAACCAACCTAGGAATGGAAGAAAAGGTAAGGCAGACGAAAGGAAGCACCCTCCTGAGGGTAGGCTCATTAAACATCAAGGGCATGAATTCCCCCACCTAAAGGTCATTGGTAATGCAGGAATTCGAGAGGGCATTGCTCTACGTGCTCTTCATCCAAGAGACCAGACTGAAAGCAGGCGAGGAGAGGCCACTGAATTTAGTGGGACAAACAGATTCAGCCTTATCCGCACAGAAAAAAGGAGGGGTAGGGCTAATACTACACAAGCGGGTCCATATGTTCAACCTCGGGGTCCACTCATTGATGGAAGGTAGGCTCCTATTGGTACAGGGAAGCTGGGAGGTAACCTGGATCACACTAGCAGGAGTATACACACCCGACCAGGGACAGAGTGCTTTCAACGAAGAGGCCCTCGACACCATTATGGCAGAAAATAGAGGGGTAACCATAATAGGAGGTGACTTTAATACTTGGGCGGAACCACAAATGGATAGACAAGCGACGAGAGCAGAGCAAAAGGGGACACCACTGGGGGGGGGATTTGAAAAAGGCCTGGCAGACAGGGGCTTGTTAGATGTCTGGAGGGGCCAACACCCGAGAGGAAGTGATACACATTCCTATCTAGTGTCCACGCAACCTTCACTAGAATCGAATATCTACTAATTAGTAGGGAGCACCACTTGTGAATAATGGAGAGTGCATTCCGAGCAGCGGGGTGGTCAGACCATGATATGGTGACCATGAACCTTGAAATGGAGGGCATAGGCGGACGGGTCGCCAAGTGGCACTGCAATGAGTACCTTTGGCGAGACAAGCTCTTCGCCAGGGAACTCAAAGCCGCTATTGAAGAATACTTCCTAATCAATGACAACGGGAAGGTAGGTGGTACAACACTATGGGAGGCTGGGAACACCAAATGGAGGGGGGCCTAATTAATGAAGGAGCCAAGAAGAAACTGGAGGAGAAATTGGGCAGAGAAATAAAACATCTAGAAGACCTATCGGGAGGAACACCTGATAACACAAACAAAAAAGGGCTGATCTGAGTGCGCTGGGAGTAGGGGACACAATACGTAAACTGAAATTCTTGAAGCAAACATTTTACGCAAAGGGAGACAAAGCGGATAAAATCCTGGCCTCCAAATTGAGAGCTCAGTGGGCCGAGAGATAGGTTGAGAGAGTTAGGGAGGAGGAAGGAGACTGGGCCACATCCCCGGGTGAAATAGCCGACCACTTTGCATAATACTATGAGGAGCTTTATAAAAACCAAAGGCTCCGGGGGAAAACAGAGATACAAGAATGCATTGCCAGGGCAGGGGTAAAACAACTCTCCCAAATGGAACAAGCTTCCTGGAGTTCCCTTTCACTCCCGAAGAAATAAAGGTTGGTGATAAATCAGCTTCCACTTGGAGGGGCACCAGGAGAGGATGGCTACACAATGGGTTTCTACAAGCAATTCACAAACAACCTAGTCCCCCATATGGCCAAATTATTCAACCACATTCAAAAGTCCAGCCAAGCTCCTCCCTCCTTCATAAAAGCACATATCATGGCCATCCCCAAAATGGGGAAATACCCCACCAGCTGCGAGTCATACTGCCCAATATCACTTTCAAACACAGACATGAAGATTTACACGAGAGCTCGGGCCACGCAGGTGGAAGGAATGATGCCTCGCCTGATCCATCTAGACCATGTGGGCTTTATAAAGGGGAGACAAGGGGCAGACGCCATGGCCAAAACCCTAGATATCATAGAACACTCGAGGGAGGAAGGGGAAGGACAAGCTCTGCTCAGTATGGACTCAGAAAAGGCCTTCGATCGGGTGGAGTGGGAGTACCTCTGGGCCACACTGGAGACCATGGCCTTTGGAGAGAGGTTCATAAAAGGGACTCAAGCAGTACATAAGGCCCCCACGGGAAGGGTGGTAGTCATGGCAAAACATCAAGGGAATTCATCCTCACAAGGGAAGCCAGGCAGGGATGCCCGCTGTCCCCCCTCCTGTACACCCTATCCATAGTATACCTGGGGAACATGATTAGGAAGGACCCAACCATTGAAGGGATTAAGGTGGGGGACCACGAATATAAGTTGGCAATGTTCGTTGATGATATGCTCCTATACATGCCTAACCTCTCAACCTCCATACCGAGAGTTCTGCAAACCATAAGGGAATACGGCAAATGGGCAGAATTGAAGGTCAACATTGAGAAATCTACACTCTTCGCATATAACAACCCGAGGGACACCATTGAGCAGAGCTCAAACACCTTGGGAATCCCAGTTGCCCTACAGACATTAAAATAGCTGGGTATCAACATCACAAGAGAAGCAAAGGACCTCTACAAGGCCAATCCCCCACCTCCCTTATGATGGAGCTAAATGCGGACTTAGATAGATGGGCAAAATTGACAATCTCCTGGTTGGGCTGCCTTAAAGCAATCAAGATGTAAATCCTCCCCAAGCTCCTCTATCAATACCAAATGCTCCTAATAGAAATCCCAGGGATTCACTTCACCAAACTCACCAGGTTCCTGTGGCAAGGGAAGAAACAACGGATAACTTACAACACCCTAACACGAGACAAGGAGGATGGGGGAGTGGGCCTTGCTGACTGTTACACGTACTATCGTGCAGCCCAATTTAGGGCCCTGGTGCCGCACCTGAGAGGGGAGAAAAATAGGCAATGGGTCGAAATAGAAAATTACCTCTTGCGACCATTAACACTGGGGGAGTGGCTTTGGGCCCCAAAGATCTACATTCCGTGGTAAAGTCATTAACCATAAAATGTTGGGCCCGCTCCTGAAACTCTGGTAAACAAAGGCGAAATCAGGGGACACACAACGTGGCCTTTGTCCTTGAGCCACATCTGGGCACCGCCTATTAGAAACGAGATCCAAGAAACACTACGCTTCCAGGAGTGGTACGAAGTGGGACTGGAAAGGGTAGGACAGATGATAAAAAGAGACTCATACATCTCACTTCAGGAACTAGAAGCAGGGCTAACCATCAAACCCATAGTAGCTTTCCAATTCCTGCAACTGAAGGGAGTCCTGACATCCCCAAAATGGAAGGAAAAACTACAGACTTAATGCCACTAGAAAAGATTTTGAGTGAAACCACATCGTCGAGGGGCCTCATCTCTCAGATATACAACCAAACAAACACAAGTGAAGCCCTTAGGGAGCAGTGGGAGAAAGATCTGTGCCTGCCATTGCACAAAGATCTTTGGAAACCCCTTTTCAAATATACCCACAATACTTCCATCTTCCACTCCTTCATAGGTGGCAATACGACACCAAGCGCTTCTCCAAAATGTTCAGAGAATCGAGCCCAATATGTTGGAGAGGATGCAGCGAGCGAGCGGACTACTGGCACATGTGGTGGTCGTGCCCGAAAGCTCAGGCATTCTGGAAGGAGGTTCTGGCCCGGATCAGAAAAAATAGATCGGGTGGAACGTGACTGCAACACCGTACCAGTCCTATTTGGACTGGAAGAACCGGAGGGCCAATGGTCGCGGCTCACACACATGCCACATTTCCTGTTACTGGCAGCAAGCATATGCCTCACGATAAAGTGGAAATCACAGACCCTCCCTTCAGAAAGAACTTGGGCCCAGAAGGCCAAAAGAACTATACAAGATGGAGAAAAATACAGGGGCCCTCCATGAACTTAACCCGAGCAGAGAAATAGAATTATCACTCTTCCTCAACACTTATAAGTAATCCATTCATGCGCTCCACTCCAGAGCACCCACCGACGCATTCGAAATACACGCTCGACAAATGATATTCTTTACCCGTCTTGTCCCCGGGGGGAGGAAGGAGTATAAGTGACTGCACCGTTTGAAGGGACGCACAAGGAAGTCATAGCAAACATCTCAGTGTTGTTACGTGCACTGTTTATTTACAAAATGCTTAATAAAGTAAGTTTAAAAAAAAGATATTTAATTCACTATTCTTTGGGACTTGCAATGACATCAATTAGGTTTTGTGATTGTCCTGTGAAAAGTAGAGCTGATGGTACTAACTCTTGGCCTCTTTGGGGTCACATTCAATATATCTGCTATGCTTAGGTCTTAGGGCTACCTGTTTCTATGATAAGGGAAATACTTTGTCAATGAAGTTGTGTTAGTAATTTGCTGCCAAAGAAGGCCTGATGAGCCCGACCTGAAGGCCTGTAGTGTCCATCCACCCTGGCCAAGAGGAAAGATCTTGTTCAATCTCAAAAATGTTATCCCCGTGAGAAAGGCACTAGAGTTTCTTGAAGCCCAGACCCAATGAAAGTATGTGTGGTGCCAAGAAGTTTGTATGAGCTGGAGCAAATCATATTTGGTCAAAAACTGCACATATTTAGTAGCACTAGCTGGACAAAATGTAAGTCTGAAAAACCAGGAGTGTGATTGAGGGTAATAAGCTGTGCACATCCAATGAGAGGCCAACACTATCTGCTATACTCTCAGGTCCTCCACCTGCAAATATACTTCAGCACTCATACAATAACTGACTGGGAGACAGTTGGAGCTCGCTCTCTGTACATTTTGTTAATTTTCAAACTTCTTCAGCAACAGCAACCACTAGCCTGAGCAGGGATCTTTGAACATTATATGAATTAAATGTCTGACCGCTGCCCACTTCACAAACTCCTGGTCCATACAACTATCTATGGAATTGTTTAATTATGAACTCACAGCTCTGCATTTATCTTCAGGCTCTATCAACACCTTTTCCCGCCGGGACCTTTCCTTTCATGCCAGATTTCCTCACTCAGGATTTCCAACAAGTTGATTGAAAGCTGTGGAACTTGTCTCTTACATCACCTGTGGCTAGCTCGAGCTTCAACTAAAGGAATTCTGTATATTTTGCCTTGCTAATTTTTCACAGCACCACCAACTCCCCCCTTTAAGTTCAAATAACTGGGAACTTCACTCTGGTCAATCTTACAGCCCATTAAATAAATCTTCAAACAATGCTAAATATTCGTGCCCAATCGACACCTATGATGAATGGCTTTTATAAAGCAGATTTCACAAAAAATATAAAAAGGTTAGGACAATGTTTATTCCACTAACTCCTACTTTTGCCCTAAAAAGTGTGTGCCTATTTTTGTGCTCATTATTTTACTAACTACTAAGTGCATTTCTACTGTTTCATATAACCCTGGATTTGGACCTTGAGTACCATATCCCTTGAATGTCTTGTATTGTGCTTAATGGTTGCTTAATGGTATCATTCATTCTTAGAAACGTTCCTATACTTAAGTCTTAAAGTGCAGCCTACCTAGCTAAACTAGAGGAGATGCAAAGGTCCATGATGGAGTCTTGGCTAAAACGCATGACCTTAATCAGAACAGGATGAAGCTCATGTAGAGAGGATGAAGTCTCTGCCTTTTTTTCCTTTCAATTTCCTAATTTCTTCCACACTGCAAGCTCCAAGCTCATACCACCATTTGCTCCAAAATCATTTTGTACATTAACGCCCTTTGTTGGGGACTATTGCAAAGTCAATTCAGAATGAGTTGGCCTCTTTCAGACACAAGATCATTAATAGGGCCTTAGATTAAACTTGTAGTGTATATCCACCACCTGATTCTTATCAGATTGCTAATGTGAATTGCATACTATTTGCTTTGACCTTTGTCCCCAAACGTTTTGTAATATCCAGTTAATGGACGTTTACCTTTGTCTGTACTTTATGCTATTTGCCTTTTGAATAGGTTGCATTGTTTATTTCTGTTGTTTTATGCCTTGTGATTGATCACACTGCCTAAAATGAGAGGCAAGTGTACAACTAGGAGTCAGCCTCCATCTCTATATTTGTAGGGTTGCTTGAACTTGGGTGTTGTGGCAGCTCAGTAAGACCACAATGTTTCGCCCCCTATATTAGACTTATGTTTCTCAAATACTTTCCTCGCAGATACCAAGGAGCTTCTGCAAATAATTTTAAAGTTATTTTGGTCTACTAATTGCATCACAAGCTCTCTGGGAAATCGTCTTTCGTTTCACGATGTTGCTAACAGGATTTAAGATCTACGTTAGTCTTGTGATTCAATGAATCTGCTTATGCGTAATTGACTTGAACTCAAAATACTTTAGTAGATTTCAACAGTTGTGTGACACACATGTTGTCTCGGTTATGACTGAATTCACCATTAAAAATTAACATCACCCACGTCCTCTCTTATTTTTCCACCAGAATGTTTATGTTGGAAAGTATTCTATCACCCACCTTGAGCAAGGTGGGTGAGAAGCGGCGGAAGGAAGGCTTTAAAAAATACAAACCATACAGGGTAAAATATGAACACAAGTGGCTACTGTGGATGCTGTGTGAGTAGGCTGAAAAAGTAATGAAGCAAAGGTGGTATCTGGATTAGGTTCTTATGACATCTGGTGCGATGAATGTATGAAATGTCTAGTGGGGGCTTCATGCTGGTGATAGCAACCGTTCAATCCGCCCTACACCTAAGTATAGGGGGCATTGCAATAATGCTTGTACCCAACACTAAGCATTATTGGTAGTACTCAAATTCTTATTATTATGAAGGGCATTCCATTTTGTTATATATCATCACTCTATCTATGCTTCTATGTTATTCTCTTCTTCCTCTGTCACACTTGACCCTTTTCTCCCCCTTTCTCAATCTCAAACATGTCTCACTGCATTGTTTTATAATTTTACCAAGACAACAAAAGCATCAACAAGTATTAGGATTAGAGAATTTGCACACATTTCTATTTAACATGCATTGTGATGTACAAGGGCAAAATGTGAGCTAGATGTCTCCCTTTTCCAGTGTCTTCAACGTTGCAAGTCCCCACATTTCTATTCATTATCCCATTCAACTCACCTCATTGGCGCATGTGATGTTACTGAAGCCAGTCCCAGTGATTGTTAATAGGTCAGAGGCCGGTCCTCTGGAAGGGGAGATGCTGGTTATAGATGGCGAGTAGCAGCTCAAAAATGTAAACACAAATGAGTTGTCTTTTTTATCATCATTGGAGGACTGACTGCATCCAGGATCCTGTGTTATGCAGTTAGATCCTGGCAGCGGGAGATTCCCAGATGATCCTTAAACAAACACAATATTTGAACAAATTATTGTGCTGCCTAAAACATCATCAATAATCTGTGGTAAATCCCAAATAACGCCCCAAATTTAGTTAGCAGTCCAAACGTACTTCAATCAAAATGGTTTTACCTTCCAGCAATACACTCGTTAATATTGGCAAGCCTATAACACAGGTATTGGTTAATAAGGACGCTACTTTGCTTCACTTTGCATATATTCCCTAGATAAAATGCATGCCTACACTTTTTCAAATGTTCCTCTACTAAAGGCAGAGCTTCCACTCCCCTTTTTCTTTCCTGAACCAACACTGAGCACACTTTGTCCCTTCACTTCCTGTCTAGCTCCTCAGAGAGGAAGTGGTGTCCGGAGGCTGGGAAGTCCATTCATTTGAAGGTGATCGAGCCCTTTCAGGTGGACTTCTTCAATGATGCAAAAATCCTCATACGTAAAGATATAATAAGGGAAAAGCAATGCAAGATTAGCCTGAGAGATGTGCGTGCTATAATGGAAAGGTGAATTATTTCTGTATTCTTCTCTATGGGCTTGTGCCCAGAATAGGATAGCAGAAAGGAGGCGTCCCAGAGAAATTGACACTAAGAAGGAAGGAATGCACTCAAATGTGGGTTGCTTGTTTGCTGTGCTTAAGGAGTGAAATTGCAACTAATTGAGGTGGTCCAATAAGCTAAAACGTCTTGTGTTGCTTGTGTTTCCGTTCAGAGAGGACTTTGCCTAGCTCTCCAGCCTGAGCCACTCCCATCAGTGACAAGACCAAGACTTATTTGAATATGGCTCTCTTACTTCTGTAATGGTGCAAGATAGATAAAGGGCAACTGGCTGTAACAGGCCTATCATACTCAGATCTAAGGCTACCCCGCACTCATCTCCCTCTCTCTGCTCTCTCTATTTCTCACTGTTTCCTCTCAGGCTTGGCCTTTGGCTGTTTCTATGTGAGTGTGAGTTGTGTTATTTGTCAGGTGCGCATTTTCTACAGCCCCCCCTACCGCTGCTGACAGCAGCATGATCAGAGAAAAGGACACGTTACCGTAGGGGTGGTTGCAAAAGAAGCTATTACAAAAAACAAAACAAGGACATTATTTATTTTTAGTAATATTGTAAACTTGCTGTTTCTTTTTAACATTGTGTAATGTTCATTTCTAATGAACTGCTCCAGTATATATTTTAGTCACAATAAGAACATTGCACATGTTTTACAGAACATCATCAAAAATCTACGGTATACTTGCACATTATTTTCTGAAAGAAGGTTATCATTTCAATGTGGACAGTCGGGCACACTCCTATTGAATTATTTCAGAATACACATGGGGTAAGGAGAAAGGTAAATATAGAACCAGTAAGAGTTCCACCTTGCATAAAAAAACAAATAGCACTTTGGGAACATAAGTGTGTCCACAGATCTTTATATGTGACACATATCACTGTGGTCAAAGGGCTGTATGCTCAGTTACTGCACACTGGGCTTAGTGATCATTGAATTTTTCACTGCCCTCACAGTAACATTCAAATGTTTGCAACATTGATCCACATATATTGATTTTCACAGCACCAGGATTTTAAGGCAGGGATAAAATGGCTGCAACATAAGTTTCGTTTCTGGGACCAATGGCTGATTAGAGTTTTAGCTGTGTCTCAGGGTGTGGATGGTTGTGCAGACGCTCAGTTCCCAAATGCACAGACATCTGTTCTTGAGAATTATATATGTAGGATGGAAGGGAAGCTACCCGCTGACATGATGGATGAATTGCTTTCTAGCCACCAGTTTTAGATGTCTGTGTTAAACATATTACCACCAATGCCTCTGCAGGCACAATGGGGCTCATTATAAGTTGGCCAGTGAAGAATGAACATGTCGTATAGTGCCACGTTACTGCACCGGACAACTACGAGTTTGCCAGTGAGGTGGCAGAATTACCTCAAGCTGGAGGTCATTCTGCCACTCTACCGGCATAAATAGCCAGTAATACCGGCACCTGTAATACTGGCAAACTCCCCCATGAGTCGTATGAAACTCCATGGAATGGGGAGTTACACTGTCTCCCGGTACTCGTAATCGGTGGACATTCCTGTAATGGTAATACAGTTTTCCGGTATCCTGGCAGATTTACCGCCAGGATACAGGCACATTTATAATAACCCCAATGTCCCTTTCACGTGCTCATTTGATTCATTGTCATTATAAAGATTGATTAGAACTGTGATGTGCTGTAGCCAGAAAACAGTGAAATATCATGGTGGCTATGACAACTACCTGATGGTATATTGCTACAACACTCCCATGATTACCTTTAGCCGCCGTGGATTACCTGGATTGTATGTTGCTTCTGTACCGCCAATGCTCAGGTGTAATCGGCTTTTCTGTCGTGAAAGTTGCTTCACTTTAACTGCACCTTGCATGAAAATTGTCTGTGAATCACTAACAAACCCACTGCTGTAGAAGTAAACTCCAGGCAATGTGAACTGGTAAGAAAATGATCCTAAATAATAATAATAAAAAGTTTGTAAGTGGCAAAATTGATAAAATGTGTGCTTACTGTTTATGTTCTAATATAACTAAATGATGCCCGCACCTGAACTTGTTTTCACATTTCCACTGGTGAATCCGCTGCCATCATAACTTGTATCTCCTGGACTTGAGACAGAGAACACACGGTAGCCTATTCCCTGGACCGCTGGTGGCGCGTCCCACTGCCACTGCACTCTGTCCCCCACAGAAACCTCAAGGGTTGAAGGAGACCAGGCATATCCCAGTCCATATACTAAAGACAGAAACATTTGCAATCAATAATACATTAGATTACAGAAGAAATGTTGATTGGTTATTCAGATGCATGATAAATACATACAATGCAAGATCACATTACTGAACTTGAACATGCACTTGACTAAATAGGGCAACATAGCTCTGTATGGAACTACTATTATCACCCTGACGCAGGAAACAGCCAATCAGCCCCATTGGGTGATGGGTCAAACCAGGCGATGAAGGCCTGTAATCTGAGGAAGCTGTCAGCTGTTCCTCCACTCACTGAAGCCTTGTCCCTCCTTTCCCACCCCCACCAGTAAGTACACCTACAAACAGCCCTCTCATGTCTCCGAACCCACCATGCTACCACTGTCTCTGCCCAAGCCGCCAAGGAAGACGGAAAGGGCTCACTGAGGAGCGTCCCTCTCACATTTCCATTGTGGACATCTTCTGTTGTGCTACGTGTCCCTTTGATGAAAGTTGCATTACTGTGCACTGCCTTCAATCAAGTTTTTGTGCAGAAACACTGTGCATAAGTTCAACCAACAACTGATGTGGGATACTAATATTGTTAATGGTCATCGTTGTGGGATTACTCAGTCTGTAATGGCTCTAGGCTTGTGGCGAAAGCCAGTTGTCATTATCGGCCCAGTAGGTCACCACTACGGCTATTAATGTTATAAAACCAGCATAAATACAAATAAGGCCTGATTTACAAAAGCGTTTTTCATTTGGAATTCACAACAAGAGTGAAAAAATGGTTCTTGCAATGGTCTCTCGACAGGAAGAATGATAGCATGCGTTTTAGAGCAAGGGACGGAGCATTCCAAACGGTGTCCGGTCAAAGGGTCGAATACATTGTTTCGAAATACAATAGTTTCGAAACAAAAGGACGGGAAAAAAAAGTCGAATGCCTTTTTTTAAATGTATTTTTTTTTTGCTTTCGTATAGGAAAGAAAATTGTTTTTTACACTAAAACGTACATTCGACTTTAACGTACATTTGACTTTTTTTCCGGTCCCTTTGGTTCAAAACTATGCATTCGAACCAATTGCATTCGACCCTTTCACCTACAACCTTCCAAACATCTGGAGCCACACATGAGAAGTTACAGGCGACCAGCATTGGGTGGAGCATCCTTGCTCGGTGAGACATTACTCAATGCCTGCCTGGTGCTACTAGGGGCACACTCCTGAGCCACCACCAGCATCCATGGTTATGCCAGACATCCATAGCATTTGGAAGCTCATTTTGATTCTCCCGTACAGCTCTCCCCGGCTGAAACCCATGCCACCAATCTGGGGTCTTTGCTTGCTCAAACAGGGGTCAGGTGGCATAAAACGTGGGTAAGCAGCAGCTTTGCCCAGTCCACCCAGAAACATTCATGAAACATGTAGATTTGGATCTTGTATTGGGGTGTTAAACTGGTAATGTCTCCTCCTATCAACATCTGCATCACGTTGGCTTCTCCCCTCTTTCGGACAACTCCACCCACATTTTCTGTCTTTGTATAAGAAGAACATCTTTCTGCAAGATATGACTATATTAAAGGCTATTGTGTTTGTCCATATTATCTTGAGATGCCATTCGTCCCTATACTGAATTGTTCCTTTACCAATGGGAGTTCAGGAGCGTGCACTCATCACCAAATGCACTAAATGCTAGACATAGTCTTTTACTTGTATCTCATGAAAGAGAGATTGTTGTTCCTGTAAAACCTGCTGTAAGCTTTTAGCATTTGGTTCCCAGAAAAAAAGACAACCGTTTTTTAATCTGTTTTAAAAGCTACATTTTCTACATGAGTAAGTAATCCATCCACAACGTCTTATCTGGGATTGCTATCGGTCACATGGTGTAGAAGTGATGTAACCTAGCAGTGAGAGCTAAACTGCCTCTTTTGTGGTGGAACTAAGCTTGATGGAATGTGAGTATTCCTTAAGCAATAATACCCGATCCAGTAATTTCCATGGCGGCCAGCAGGGAGACGGTGGGGCAGCAGCGGCGGCGGCAGGCGCCGCCGCTGCAGTAATCAGTTAAGTGGGGCTGGGGGTCGTAGGAACTGGAAATTGAAAGGAAAGGAGGGTGGGTGTAAAATGGCAGGGCGGGGGAAGCAGCCGTCAATTTGCTTGGAACGCAGGCTTGGATTGAGGGATTCAGCCCGTAATCCAAGCAATCCAAGCAACCTGATTGGTTGCTTCCCTGCCTGGGGGACCTTACTGATTGACAGTTTGTCAAATGTCCTAGCAGAACACCACCTTTGCCTGCAGATACCATGGCTTGTAGACATGCCCTTCTACTTCCCCCACAATTTCTGAGGCTTTAGTGTGTCACACGATATCACAAAATACACTAAAAGTTCTGTGGATTCAATAACAACCTTGGTTTAATGGTGGTCAAATATTTATAACCGGCTGTCTTTGGAGAAACCTGTGTATTCAGATGGCTCCTTGGTCTTGTTGATGTCTGTTGGGAAGTTTGCAGTACTTCATGCAAACTTCGGGACCTCATCTCTATGACCATGCTGTGAAAGTAGTGGGAATGGCACTGGACCACTTTGAACGTAAGAATGTTCATCTAACAATAGACATGCGTCAGAAAATAACATGATAGGGGAGTTGATATCTGGGAGAATGTAAAGGTTATTGGCTCAGTCCTCACGGTTTACAATAGGCTTTGTGGCTTCTGATTATGGATATAACTGCCTTAAGGATAGACACATGTCCTCCATCTTGTGGTGACTCACTTCATAAAGTAAAACCTGTTACTAGATGGGATTGTAATTGTGGACCAGAAGATCTGAGTCCACTTTAAATGCTCATCCATTGCCGATAATATGCTAGGAAACCTGCAGTCATACTAGGAAATCTGCAGACATGCCACCATCGCCCTTACAACCTGCAATGTTGACTCAGTGGACTTCAACCCTTCATACGCTGTAGCGTCTGCGAGAACAGTGCAATGCAGTGATTGACTGCTGTAATATCACAATGGATGGTACCTATTTAATACCTGTAAACGTTGGACAATTGCAATGCAGTGATTGACTGCTGTAATATCACAATGGATGGTACCTATTTAATACCTGTAAACGTTGGACAATTGCTTTTCTTTACTGCGGCCACCCGTCATGTTAGCGTGTCAGCTGTATCACTCCGCGCAGTGCTGAGATTTGGTGTATCTTTCGGAATTATACTTTTCCAGTATAATACATGATTATAAACTGCCTGATCATGCAGAAGCAGGGCAACTGGCTATTAATCTGTGTCCAACCTTCTGACAGGAACCACACATTGTTGGGATGAAGTGGAATAAGAATGACCTCCTGTCATCTGTATCTAACTCACAGTTGTATGTCAAAGTGGCAGGTTTTAGGCAGCCTGTGCCTGATGATGAGGAAGACGCAGTGGGATTTCATTCACAAGAGTACAGGCTAGACATATCTAGGGATGTACAAAAGATAGTTTAAATGTCTGCATGGAAGAAGAAGATCGAGGCAAAGGCCAGAGTTAAACAACCCATTTTGGGATTACACAACTGCAAATGTATTCATCAGAGAGTGGATATATGTGTTCTCCACAACTCCTAACACTACTTCAGGTGGCCCCAATGAAAACCTTTTGAGTGTGAAAAATGTAAGCGGCTGTGTGATAGACACATACCGACGTCTGGTTTATCCCCAGAATAATTCAGCAGGCCCACTGCACACCAGATGGTTGGCACCTCGACACATTCCAACGTGACATTATTGAGGATCTGCTGCATTTTTTACTCGTCAAGCGGCCTTGGGGTCTGTTTGGTGTACTTTGCAGTGCCTGCTGTGTCAGTGCACTTGTCTGAAGCGCCAGTGCTGCTGATTTGACTGACTGCAAAGTTGTACTACACTAGCATGTGCTTCTTATGCCTGTTTTTGAAAAAGGCTGTACACCGGTGCAGAGCGATTGCCAAAAGCATCCTTCCTTTGTCAGTGTTTTCACTTGAAAATTGCATCTCGCAAAACAAAAGAGGTGATGGCTGGGGAGGTTCTGCAAAGCCATTACAAAAGGGGAAAGGCCTTATGCCAATTAGGCATGGTCACACCCCAACCCAAAAGGGGCAGTCCAGCCCAAACTGCTTGGTCACATCCCTTCTGCCCGATACCACAAGCATCACCAGACATGTTTCGGCATCATTCGCCAGTGAGGAGATGCTTGGGTCTCTAGGCCCAGCAGGCACAGGGTCCATGTCTGGACATACCCGTCCCACTCAGGGTGACTATAGCACAACAAAAGAGGTGATGGCTGCAAGGTTTAGAATGAATCTTAACCTCTGGCCTACACCCTCTTCTTCTGTCTCTTATTCTCTCCTGCTCTCTGTGGTGTAGAGGAAAAATAAAGAGACTTGAGTCTTGAAGTTTAATCAGGTGATGGAGCAGACTCTTTGTGAGGTTCTACATTGCCATCTGATTCAAAGGAAATCAGAGGTGGGAGTTTTCAGGAATCACCTCTCCTTTCTCATCCGTGAATTGATGTCTTTGTTGTTCAGCTGATGTCATATTTGCTCACTCTTGCAACTAGGTTTTGAAATCTCAACATTCTCATTATCCTCCACTTGAACTCCATCCTCTGCCACCTGATGAATGTACAAAGACGCTGCATGCCCAATTACATTTCTTACTAATGCACAAGAATCTTTGTGAATGATTCCTTGGTTCTTTGCACAGGAAGAGATCCCACAGCTCCGAATTGACCAATCTAGCCAGTGCATAGACCCACACAATATCTGATCTTTGTGAGAAACCTGAGGGCGTCCTCACATCTACTCCCCCTGGATCCTTTCCTCAGGTGGCCAGGTTGCTTTTGGATCCTGACCCTGTGGGCGGAGAAGTGAGGGAGGATCACCTGTTAGAGGATCATTGGGTCTTGGGGCTGAGACGTCCTCAGGTGAGACGCTGTATTATGGTTTCCCATTTCAGCAAGAATCCTCCATCCCAGAGGTAGTTATGGGATTTTGCTATCCCGGTCCCACTGACCCATGAAAAGACAAGCGATATTAGCAATCTGGAAATACCAGGACAAGGGTGAACAAGATAGGTGTTTAGGGTAAGGTAGGTGATACATGGTATCCCCTTTTTGCCTCTGAAGGCCGACCTAACCCTCCCTCATCTCGCCTCATTTCCCCTTATTTGATGTGTCATAGTATGAGATGAGGAAGAGACGGCTAGGAGTAGCGAAAACCAATAGGTGTTTTCACCACTCTGGTACTGAGACAAAGAAGTCAACTGTGAAGGAACACCATTGGGGAAGTCAGGAATGTCCCACTAATAAGTTGACTGATGCTCAGGCAATTGAGTTTATTGACCCAGACCTGTGGGCCCTTAATACTCCTAGAGAGTATAAGAGATGGGGCTTCAGAGAGAAGAGAGAGAGGCGAGCAGGGAGAGCAGGGGGTGAAACGGGCTGGAGAGGAGCAAGTTGGAGTCAGGACTGGGAGCTGCGTGAGTCCGGAGAAGGAGAGAGATGCCTAGGCTGTGTGCGAACCGTGAGAAGATCTAAATCTCTGGCCAAACTCCGGTTGTCGATAGCAACATCAGAAAGCTGTGCTCTGCCCAAAGCTCAGAGCTGCCGTGGCAAGCGGCAGAACAAGGGAAGCTCTGGGAGGCCGCCGAGAGGGAGCCGAAGCTCGTGGATCCTGGAGGCTCACAGAGGGAGATCCGGCAAAGCTGCAGAAACAGGATGTGCAAAACCGGTCATTGTAATTAAGGGAACACTCTGTCCGGAGCACTTTGCTAATACTGCCATGTGTTCTGAAAATGCCGAATGAAATCAAACAAGAAAACTATGAATGTCGAAGAACATAGCTGTGGACAGCAAGTGATCCTTTTACGCAAGTAGTGAACACTTGAAAGGAAGTATTTAACAAATATTGAATAACTTGAAAAGGAAGTATTAAACAAATATTGAATGCCGAAATGAATGCCGAACTCGGTTGAATGATAAGCTAATACTCTAACTCTTCCCATGTTTTGACTTTCAGAATGTTTCTCGATATCCCTCCTTTTTCATGTCTTTGTGTTTCTCTTTGTAAGCGCCCTGAGGCCAATGGCTTAGTGATGCTATAGAAAAATGGAGATAGATAGATAAATAGAAACGTTGTGGGCAAACCTATGAGATGATAAAAGGCAAATGTGAAAGCACCCATTTAACGGAGCATACATGTGAAAGAGCCTAATAGAAAGGTGGGGAGCAAAGAAGACCACACAAAGTGAATTGGCAAAGCCAAGTGAACTTTATGAATAACTACCATGTGGAAAGGCCAAAGACTGGCAGAAGTTCTGTGACACAGTGGTGCAAAGCCAAGAGTCTAATCAGGAGAGGTCAAGAGAATGGAAACCTGTACAGAAAGAGAAGAGGCCAATAAGGAGAATCTAAGTGAAGGACCTGTCTGGGCGGAAGAGCCTATGGTTCCTAGTTGCGCAACCTGTGATAGGTGGACCGTGTGGTCTGAGAACTGTGCCTAGACCAGGGAACCCTCAAAGTTGAAAGATAAAGACATTGTAAAACAAACCCAGAAGGAACACTTTGCGTGAACTCTTAATGTCATCCAGAAGGTATGTCAAGTTGACCTGGACATTGGAAGTTTTGAAACCAAGCATAAGTTGATACGTTAGAGTCTTGGGGAAGGGAACCCTGAGGCTTGATGAGCTGCAATGCTGTCTTGAGGAAGAAACCTCAAGACCCCTTTTCTTGTGGAACTGTGTGAACCTGTAAAGGTAATCTCAATACTTTTGGGGTACTTTCTTGAGCTTGGGGAAGGGGAGCTGAGAAGGAAGCTGCGAGAAGCTCAGAACCTTTTCTGAAGAAACACTGTTTCTTTCGTTGTTGACATCCCTACACATTGTTTGGCTTTAGTTGTGAGTGTAAGGATAGGTTTCAGAGATAGACAGACTTTTACATTGAACTCTTTGACTTAGACTTTGCTTAGTTTCATTCAGGTAGGGAAATCCCACCTTAGCATAGGGCAGGTTAGGCCATCTACCATCATGACATGTAATTAAATATTTTATTTTGAACTTTGAATCTGTTGTCTGTGTCTTGACTCATGATGCCTTCACATCTTCTACAGTGCAAATAGCTGTGCCTATTAAAGGTGAAAATTGCCCAACAGACACATTCCACCCCGACCCTTCCCTTGCCCTCTACCAAGTTTAGGTCTTGCAGGACATAGACAGGTTCATTTTATTCACACTTCCCTTCAATAAATTAATTTGGCTTTGCAGTGCTTTGGCTTCCTCTGCATACAAACCGCAAATGGGGTTCTCAGCACTTTCGCCTTCTCCTATACCTAAGAAATTCACATGAGGTTTCTTATGCCTACTTTATGCACGTGGGGTTTGCAGTGTTTTGGACATTTCCACCTAAAACATGCACATGGGGGCTCTCAGTGCTGTGGGCCTTTCCATATGCCAACCAATCCATGTGTGATTTTCAGTGCTTTGGGCTTCTCCTATGCTTAGTAAATGCACGGGGGATTCTCACCACCTTAGCAGCGTTTTCCTTCACCCAATAAATGCACCTAGTGTCCTCAGTGCTTTGGTCTTCTCCTGCTCCTAGTAAATGCACCTAGTGTTCTCAGTGCTTTGGTT
The DNA here is from genome assembly GCF_040938575.1 of Ambystoma mexicanum. Classification (NCBI taxonomy): domain Eukaryota; kingdom Metazoa; phylum Chordata; class Amphibia; order Caudata; family Ambystomatidae; genus Ambystoma; species Ambystoma mexicanum. The sequence goes on from NC_090933.1 coordinate 1,400,879,514, forward strand.
TTCTCCTGCTCCTAGTAAATGAACCTGGGTTCTCAGTGCTTTGGTCTTCTCCTGCTCCTAGTAAATGAACCTGGGTTCTCAGTGTTTTGGTCTTCTCCTGCTCCTAGTAAATGAACCTGGGATCTCAGTGCTTTGGTCTTCTCCTGCTCCTAGTAAATGCACCTAGTGTTCTCAGTGTTTTGGTCTTCTCCTGCTCCTAGTAAATTAACCTGGGTTCTCAGTGCTTTTGTCTTCTCCTGCTCCTAGTAAATGAACCTGGGTTCTCAGTGCTTTGGTCTTCTCCTGCTCCTAGTAAATGAACTTGGGTTCTCAGTGCTTTGGTCTTCTCCTGCTCCTAGTAAATGAACCTGGGTTCTCAGTGCTTTGGCTTCTCCTGCTCCTAGTAAATGAACCTGGGTTCTCAGTGCTTTGGCTTCTCCGAAACCTAATGAATGCATGCGAGGTTGCCAGTGTGTTGGCATTCTCCTAAGCTTAATAAATGCACATGGAGTTATAATTGCTTTGGCTTTATTTTCCCCCTAGTAAATGCTCATGGGGTTCATAGTGCTTGGAATCTTCTGCCCCTCCAAGGTGCATCTAAGTAGTACTGCCACTCCACCCACAATTCCCATCCCCACCTACTCACAATTAATATGCCCCACAACTCCCCAAAAAGAAATCCAACCTATCTCTACCTCATCCCTTTTAATGATTTAAAACTGACGTATCCCTTCCCTAACAAGTCTGCCTCTTTAAATCACAACAATAGACTGTCCCGTGTTTCTACTAACTTGTCTTTTGCGGCGCAAGTTCACCTCATATGTAAAACTTCGTGAAAAATCTGCCAAGTGTGACTTGAGTGTACAAATGGAAACTCTACAGGCTCAAGTCTGCAACTAACCATCCCGCTCATGCTTAAAACCTTGGATTGCAATGATAACAGTGGAGGCTGTGTCTGGCAAGTATCAGAAATACATTGGGGCCAAAATAGTCACATTGCGCAAATGAAGTAACTTGGGTCCTATTGTTTGCAATAATGAGCAGGGAAATTAGTGGAGGGCAGGGGCACCCTTAATTAGAAAGTGTAGGTGCCTCGCCAACAGCTTAGATACATAATTAAGACAATTAATAAGGTTTGAATTGAACATTCCCAGAATACAAGACATATCACCTACCTCGATGTTTGCCGCCATTTGTCACTATCTGTGTGTTTGCAATTGATTGAGTAACACAGTGTAACATAGTTTCTGAAGAGGATGTTACAGTGCAAGGAATCGATCCTGGAAGAAGGCAGAATACAAGATATCATACAACATACATCAGTGAGTGCAAGGATGCATACAGCCACAGACGAGCCTCCATTTTCTGCCATACTCCCCCTGCAATGGGGCCCTGTCTTACATCTTTAGTGTCAAAAGGAAGCTTCCTTGTACCCCATTGTAGAAGTGACATTGATTGTTTTTTAATACAGCACTGCACATGTAAGAATGTTTTTGGGTGATATTAGAGCCCCGAAATGTCCTAATTCAAACAAATGATGTAGGGCAGGAGTCAGTTATCAATTTTGAAAGTACCTTGAAAAAACGTACACGTGTGAGTACCATATTGCCATATAAAGGTTTTTACTAATTTGAATTAAACTGAATAATGACGGGTCAACCTCATGATGTAGCAGTAACAATAGGGCCTAACTATCAAGAAATAAGGGGCCCAAAATGATACAAACCTTCTTAGAAATGACCTGTCGTGTTAACATGCACCCTTGTTATTTTGGTATTAAGTAAAAAAAAATAGTTTTCAAATGATCGCGAGGAAAAAAAAAGATCGATTTTTAAAGACCGTTCTTTCACTGCACAGAGGGTCTTTCCAAACCGAAATGTCATGCCCCTGCCGCACACGAGTGTCCCAGGGGCTGACAAACATCGGAGCAGTAAGTGTCGCCGCGGGAGAACATGTAAATGTTTATATGGGTGTGAATGTGTTGCGTGTTTGTGAAAGTAGGGGGTAGTGGTATGCTTGGGTGGGGAGGGATGTGGGGGCGGTTCTATGTGGGGGCAACTGAGGAGGGGGTTCCTGGGTTATCATATTTTCATATTTTGTGGGATGCCGAAAACCGGCTGAAAAAATATGTCTTTTTAGTCGGCGACCAACAAAAGGCGAAAATATGACATAGAACCGTTATTTTATGGGGCATTGATTAGCTAGGATTATACAGTTTTAGAAGAGGAAATGTCCCAAAAACATACAAAATGCTTAAAATGCATGTTAAAGCACTGAATTCGAAAAAGAAAAAAACAGGGTTGCTACATTTCCACAAAAAAACATATTTCTAAATAATACTAAAATGCTTTAAAGGGAAACATTATATTATGTTTATATTATGTTGCTGGATTTTTCTATAGAGTGGTTTTTGCCCCTAGCACAAGCTCTGGGCGCATTGGGTGGGGCAAGTAAATGTAAGGTTATGGGTGCATTACTGTGAGCAGAGGGAGCAGAGTAGAGCAGAGCACAGGTGTCTAATAGATCAACTGAGTGGGACAGGTCAGGTGCTACAGTTGCCTGTGAGAGGGTGTGAGTGTGCCTTTTGTGTTGTGTGTAGTAGGGATTGCTGGGATTTAATGTTCAGCAAGCTGAGGTCCATGGTCTGTGTGCTGACTAGTGCAGCTGCATTTTATGCCATGTTGATTTATATCACGCACCGCTGACATTTTCATGGTCTTCAGGCAAAGTGAGGTGGGATTGGTTATGGTAGAAAGCGGGTTAAGACAGGTGTTGTGTCTATCAGACCCTCAGAATATCAGTGTGGCAGACTAACAGTGTGGCAAACTAACAGTGTGGCGAGCTAGCAGTGTGGCGAGCTAGCAGTGTGGTAAATGAATCTGTTGGAAAAATATCACAATAGTAGAATATTAGAATGGCTAAAACATCACATGTGTAAAGTGCTACTTTGTATCAAGCTATCACCGGGAAAACTAAAAGCGTGGCAAACAAGTCACGTGCTAAACTAACCTGTTGGAAAAATATCACAATAGTAGAATATCATAATCGCTAAAACATTACGCACGCACCCGTGGAAGTACCCGGAAGTGCCGCTCTGTTGCCTGCACAGCCTGTATTAGCAGTACGTGACTTTCACAAGCAAGCCATCCATGAATATTACAAGGACTTTCATTCCTAAGGGATTGGTGTGGTGATTATCCTTATCTATTGTTTGTTTTGGTCCTTTTTGTAGATATACTCTGGTAAACTTCAAATTATTAGCATTGAACACTAAGCCCCGCTGCCAAACCAGCAACTTCCTACATTAACGGAAGGCGCGCGCCCACCCGTGAAAGTGCCTGGAAGTGCTGCTTAGACGCTTGGCTGTGCGGCGAGCAGCAACTTCCAGGACTTTCACTGTGGCAGGTTATTTTATCCCAGGCAAGTTTTGTTTCTGTTTCCGGTCCTACTCATTCAAGGAGATTCACAAATATATCCTATTTTTGTCTTGAGAGTTGGTATTGTGAAATTGAGCATGCCAAAAAGCGTATTACTCCTTAAAGACCAACATGCCTCAATTACTTGAAGTCTCAAAGGTATCTATGCAATTAAAACAAACACCTCAGAGAAATATTACTGCTGTTACATCAGCGAAGAAATCATCTTTACTTAATTCTGATATCAGAAAATGTTGTCGACCGGGTGATTATGGCTTAATTCAATCTGCCGTAAATCAGCCAATGGCTCTACCATCACCTGCACCCCGTCACATAGTAAACACTGATGAGGCAAGTCCTGTTGTCATACCAGACTCACTTGTAGTAGCAGGCTTCTCCGATACTATGGCTGACTCCTCACCTGATTTAGATGCTTCTCAAAACCGTTTAATATACAGAAATAGACATGAAGACGATCAAGTAAATAATCCCGAGTCAGGACAGATACAGGTGCAATTGCACGAGACACACGAGATCACGATTTAATAGCAGCCCCGAACAATATAAATCAGTAGTACATAGCTGAACAACACAGTCAAGACCTAACATGCATTTCGATTCCATCGGCCCCTGGTAGTCCTGTTGCGCACAATGTACCTCCGGCCAATTTAAATCCAGACTCTCAGGCAATACACGCCATAGTGAATAACAACAGTCTTTCACAATCTCCTATAATGTTTGGACACTCAATTCATAATTCATCAGCTCTTTCGTTATCCTTCACACATCCTACACCCTGCAAGATAAAAAGTGCATCTCAATTACCACTAGTGCGTCAAAAAGTTGCACCTTCAGCAACACTCGTGGACATTACACTAAGTGCAATGAACACAGCATTCATTTCTTTATCAAGACATTTTGAGACTTTAGATGCAAAAATGAGCCATCAGTCAGCCTTCATCACGCAATTGTTAGACCGCAATATAACCAATGGTGTTAATCTGATACACAAGGTCACTAGGCTACCCTTCCAGCTGCCGCCCTCAGTGAACAAATAATGCCACTTTACGTCCATCTTGACCGACAATCAGAATCTTGTATCGAGGGAAGCCATAAAACTAAAGAAATGTGCACTGCCATCCTTTGATCGAGTCATCCGACCAATTGAAGCAGTCAATACCGATCTATCCCTGACCACTTCCTTATTGCCTCAGGACACAACAATGCCACTTCCATCAGAAAAAATGCCAGAAAACGGAAAAATGATCCTATACAATTGTTACTTTTCATAAGAAACAAAAATAAAAAAAGTAACAAATGTCCTTCCCAAGAAAAAAAAAGAAAAAACTTGAATTCGATACATTTGCCCTTGAATTCAAGCTCCAAGCAGTTTATCAAAGAAGTTTATCAAAGCTATAACAATTCCTAAAAAACAGTGTTAGAGCTTCATCAGCAGTATTTAAAAAATACTTGAACATTTCCCAAACAAAAGAAGACAATGCAGCCAAAAATGAATGCCCAACAACAGCCTATGCACCCTTAGATGAGTTAGTCTCTGCTGTTGAAGAACAACAAGATATGATTGATGACCCTTCTACCCGGCCCAATCCATCTCAGGGACCAAATTCCACTACATTTCGAACACCCTGCTGACAAAACTTGATTATCTCACCATTGAACAAAGACAAATAGAAATACAAAAAGCAATGGATCTATATTTGACCTCTCAGCAGAACCAGTACCCACTTCATGCACAAAATCAAAATATGATCCAGCAAATGCGCAAGAGTGAGATTCCTCATAACATAAACTCCAGTGACTTGCTCTGGCATAAGGAGGAGTTCCAACCTTCAGAGAGAAATTCATCTATTTGAGCTTCAACTCACATTAATAAAAATAATTGTATCAAATCTGAAAATCAATTCAAACTTCGCTCTTCACAATATCACCACCAAATCATGGAGTGTCGCCCCTCCCCGTACACCATATATGATCTTAACAAAACTAGTGTTCCGGCCATTTTTGCAGATATTGCTAGTCTTGAGGACATAACCTCCTCAGATGTGGAACAAGTTGAATTCCCTAATGAAACTAATTTATCAATAGCAAGACTATGAATTTGATCAGGAGTTGTTCTAAATACTATTTGGAAGGCAAGAATGGAACTTTTTGCCTTAGGCTTTGTGATCGTCCAAGACTCTAACATCAAGCCTTTACTAAGAAAAAGGGAGGATTCTGTGCCATTTAGCATGCCACATTACTGCTTAAACCCACCAACTCTAGAGAATTCAAGGTACACATGTCAGCAGATAAGTGATAAGATCTTAAATGCCGGCACGACTTGCCACTGTTGGAATATCCAAGAATAACAACCTGCAAGACAATTTCTAAACCAAATCTCCTTAGCGAGCTGGAATACACAAGGCTTCACCCATCTAATGGGCAACCCTGACAACCTTTTAGACACCTATGATATACTAGCTCTTTAAGAGAAATGACTGTCAGAAACCCCTTTATGAAATGACCATGGGATCGTTTTAAATCCAGCTAAATGTGCAGCCAAAGGAAGGCCCATGTCTGACCTCCTTGTGGTGGTTCAAATCAGCTCTGGGCTGTCAGTTCAACAGTGGGCAACTCCTAACCAATATATGCGGCTAGTTCAGATACAATTCATGACGAGAGTAGTTGCATTAATCAATATTTATTGGAATCCCGTGGGGTAACGGTTGATCATTTCTTCCATGATCTTGAAGCTATTTATAATCTTATCAGGCAGACACCATGAATTACGCATATGGTTCTTGTAAGTGATTTAAATCTTCACTGTCTATCAAGACGTGATTCAATTGCAAATCCAACAAGGCAACAATGGACAACCTTCATGAAAGAAAGAAACATGATAATGACCAATGGCTCGCTACGAGGTGATATCCCTCCACAGAGTATTTGGAGAAGGGAATCACAGGAGGCCATTATTGATTACATTTATTTAGACCAAAATGTATTTGCAGAGGCTGACAGTCTCGAAATCGTTAAACAAAAATATAGCGATCATGAAATGCTAAACCTCAAATGGTCATGGCAGTCCATCTCGAATAAGCCTTGTAGGAATGAATTTAAAGGCAAACTCATACTTAACAGTGGGAGAAATAGATTTTGGTGGTCTGAACTATTATTACATAGCCTAAATAACTGTCTCATACAATCACAAGGTTTTCCCAATGAATATACCAATGTACCATTGTACAACTGTATGCAAATATGTACCCTAATGTATAATTGTATAGCCACTTCTGCTGCTCCCAACCTGTAACTAAGATCTTTGCAAGTAACAGCAGCTCAATGCCCAAGGGCTGCTGTGCGCTATACAAATGTAATAAATACATATATTAACTATGAAGATAAACAATATGAATCAGTTCTACATCTCTTTAGAATCCATCCATTTATAACAGGGAACAAGATCCACAAAAATATACACATTCACAATCCTCAATTAAAGAATAGAAAAACAAAATTTCGCCGGGACAAAAGACTGGCTCTGCGCTTTCCTCTGACTGCAAGATCTGGTGCACTCAAGACCATAAGAACTAAATACAAAACTGGCTAAGAGCACGGAAAGCCTCCCTATATATGAAAGACGGGGAACCATGCTGAAGGCCATCATCTCTAAAAATTCGGCTCAGACTTGGTTTCTACTCAATCAAGCGAACTTTGTCTTGCAGACCTCGGATCAAATTAACGGGGTGACGGAACAACAATGGGTAGCTCACTTTTCAGCTCTATACGCATCCTTTTAGCCTACAAAGATTATTTCAAATCACTATCTAATTAATTTAAACTTAAAATATCTGAAGAAGATATTCTATACTCCATCCAGAAATCTAGTCAATTGAGAACACCCGGGCCAGATGGGTTGAGCGACGCCATGGTTAAAGAGCATCCTCAAGCTTGGGCAACGGTTTTATATAAGATCTTTGCACATATAATCAAAACAAATCGCTTGCCGACAACCTGGCGACACTCGATAATAATACCTGTATTTAAGAAGGTCGATCGACAATCTCAGGCCAACTGCAGGCCAATTGCCCTACTTGATACACCTGGCAAGATATTTACACGCTTCATCCTAACATATTTTAATGAATGGGTGACCAAAACCAGCATCGTGACCCATTCCTAACAGGGTTTGTTACAAGACTGGGAACTACCGTAAACCTTATGACAATCATTGTCTTAAAATCACATTGCCTCGCTATAAAGCAACCATTATATCTGGCATTTGTGGACGTTTTGCTCTGCCTTTGATTCTGTATCTAGGCAAATACTACTGACTAAGTAGTTTAAAGCTCAATGTCCCACATCTATCAGCACCTTAATCAATGTATTACATTCAGCCACATCAACCCAGGTGCGACTTACATTGGATGGTCTTCTGACTGCCCCATCTCTACTCATAGAGGCTTAAAACAGGGGTGCTTTTTGGCCTCGGCTCTTTTTAATTATTTCATATTAGACATGAAGGAGAAGTTTGCTAATATGATGACAGATGCTCCCAAGTTAGGAACCCAGCTAACTGCTATATGCAGACGACCTAGTGTTATTATCAACAACTCCCAAATGTCTACAAAGATTATTGAATGGTTTGGCCTCCTATGCAGACCAAAATCAACTGCAAATTAATATTGATAAAACAAAGGTGATGCACCGTGGCAGAACACGAGACGCAAATAAAACGCTTAGTTGGACTTTGCACTCCAAACAACTTCAAGTAGTGCATCACTACACTTATTTGGGTATTAATGTAAATGATCAAGATTATGATAACTTATATCTTACTGACATCAAGATCGAACTAATTATAGCCATATCACAAGCTAAAGCCAAATTAACCAAATATGGCAAATTCTCATGTACGCCGGCGCTCACTTATGATAATCAAAAGGCTGTCCCGGTTTTGCTATATGGTGCGGAAACAAAAAACATCTTTCAAAAAGTGTTCTGGGATAGAATTGAAGGCCAATTTTGGCGAAGGGTGTTAAACCTTCCACAATACGTACCAGTAGCCATGGTCCGATTTGAATTGGGCCTGATTTCCTTCAATACTATATATGCGTGGAAATTATGTGCCTTGATAAGAAAATGTATTTTAGCTCACAAATCGGACATGCTACTAAGCATATTAGCTACTTATGTATGTACATCTACCCACAAGTTTGCAACCACATGGAAGTCTGCTGATATAACATTAGATATTTTGCTAAGCAAACCAACACGCGCCAAATTAAAATCATACCAATTTGATTGGATCAAAATGCAACAAATAAGTCGATTGCATATTGACTTCAGAAATAATCTTTTTGGCAACAAAAATGTTTGTGTGTTGGCAAGTTACTTAGCAAAATGTCCATCAGCACGACATAGGAATGCATACTTGTGATTCAGATTTAATCTGTGGCCAACCTATGACATATTATCTAGGCAAAGAATTATTAGCAAGGCTGACAACATATGTCGAATTTGTAGAACTGTGGGCCAACGAAAAAACCTTGCAACATCTAATTACCTAATGCCCAATGCTTACTGAAACATGTAACCTTTATTTGAAGCAGTGCTTTAAACATTTCAGAATTGTACGCTCAGTTGACCTTTGGTATCACATTTTTTGCAGTAATCAAACATCTGTTAAAATTGCAACAGTAAAATTCTTAGAAGCATTGCAACTAGATAATACATGAAGTACTTACGACTCTGACTAAGGAAAATCTGTTTTCTGTTATAATAAGCTTATAATTGTAACAAACATTTAAGAAATATTGTTTACCGGTTTTATTCCAATCTTTTATTTTAAAAATATTGTCCTTGTACTGCTGATCAAAAGTTTTAATTGACATAGAATTGTTTGCATGTTGATTTATTTTTATACTAAATTTTGATGTGTCCTTTTCTCTTATGCTGTCATGCTGAATTGCTTAATTTTATTTTTCATTGTTATTTGATATCTAAATCTTTAATTGGAATTGAAAGATTGATTTTAAATCAGCCAAATCAATAAAAAAAAAACTTTACATTTGCAGAGTGTTACTTTGGCCGAGTAATCAATAGTATTGGTGTGGCAAACTATCAGCATGGCAAACTGTCAATATGACAAACTATCAATGTGGTAAACTAGGAGCATGGTAAGCTAACCTGTTGGAAATCTATTGTAATGCCATGTATCAGTGTGGGAAGCTATCAGTGTGGCAATCTAACAGTGTGGCAAGTTAGCAATTTCGAAAACTATCAGTGTGGCAAACGGAAAGTGTGGCAAGCTAACAGTGTGGCAAATTAGCAAATTCGAAAACTATCAGTGTGGCAAACTATCAGTGTGGTGAGGTGGCATGGATATATGTTATAGATGTTAGCTAAAGTCGTTCCTGTCCTGATTTATGGCACGGATGCAATGCCTCTAATCCCTGATTCAAACTGGCAAAAACTTGAAGGTTTCTTCTGGCGGGGCGTTCTAAATCTGGCCACCTCGACACCGATAACACTGATAAGAAGAGAATTGTGCTTATCCTCTCTTCAGGCCTTAAAAATGAGATCGACCATCATGCTATATCGTAAAGTCTTCGACTCTCCAAAAAATAAAGTTCTGGACCTTATTAGGAGAGAAACTAACTACGGGAACAACTCAATGTTGACCAAATGGGCCCAATACAATCTCTTCATTCTCCAAGAACTAAACATCAACCTGGAAACATTAATACAAAACCCCAACCAGGTATCAAAGAAACTTCTTGAAGCTGACTGGATAAAGACCCAGGAAGTTGCAAACAACTACTCGATGACAGTCAATCTACCCACCACGCCGATGAAACTTGACGGGGTACGTGGATACCTATGCAAGTTCCCAGATAAACAGCTAAGCAGAACTTTCCTAAGGTTCAGACTGAACCAGTTGAAAACAAACAAAGTCCTAGCGATTCGAAATCAATCCAGCTCAAACAACTGCTGGTTTTGTGAAACATCGGACAATGTGGAAACTACTAAACATCTGATCCTCAAATGCCCTGGCCTAACAGGGAACAGACATCGATTTCTGGCCGACCCATTGAAGAACTACTGCACCCTCGATTTAGAAAAACTATGGGCCCTATTGGCTAGCGGTAACAACAGAAGGTGCACTATCGGTCTGTCTCTGTTTATGGAAAAACTGAATTTGTGAAATTGGCCTTCTCGGTTAAAAGACCCCATTCAGAACTAAGAATGAACAATTCAATAAATCATCATTGGTCGGATTTTTGTAAAAATTGTAACACAATTAAATCAAAAAAAAATATATATGTTATAGATGTTGAGTTTTGAGATTTGTGTGGGGCTTGTTGTCTGAAGGCAGGGAGACAGGGTGCTGTTTGAGAGTTAGGTGTGTGTTGGTTAGGGTAGGAGGTTGGGGGTTTGCTGCTACCCACAGATTAGAGTTTCAAATGATTCATAATGCAGCAAAGTTTGCATAAACTCTGCCAAAATCCAGTTTTAGGTCAGTGCTTTTGTCCATATCATACATTGTTTCATTTCAGCCTAGAGTGTCAAAATGGCTGAATAGCACCCACCTTTATGAAGCCATGTAACTGATTCATGACATCAATAGGAGGATGGGATAGTGTTATTAGGTTTATTATGATCGGGTGTGAATAAGGGATCTATGGCGATTTTTACCAAGCATACCGCAAAAGTACACAGTACAGAAAAGCAGGCAGTCCTTGAAACAAACACCCCATATCCTATTGCATTGTATTGTAGGGTTCACCAGTGTCCAGTGAGATGCAATATAATGGGTGTGAGCAGTCTGTGTAGGTTGCCTTGTGGTTGGTGGATGTGGATTTGGTGTGGGTGAGTGGGATTGCTCAGTGAGTGCTTGAACACCGCAGTCAGTGTTTTTGGTGATGAAAAGAAGGGTATTCGTCTTGGAGCATGCTTTCACCAGTATGTCCCTCTGACTGTCAGATGAAAACATCTTTTCGCACTTTAATTTTCATTTATCATGATTCGTGTTGCTAGTTTTCCATTTCTAGCCCAGGTATCAATTTGGTTGATGTCTTTGTCTTAGCCTTTGCAGCCAAATGGCACAGAGTAAAGTGTGTCAGTTATCATACTTGTAGTTAAGTGTGTGCACCTTAATGGAAGCTATTTGAGACGTTATTGTCATGTTAAGCCTGACATCCAACAACACTGTAGTTGCAAAACGAAAAAATACATCAAAGGCGGTTTGCACAGTTTCATGATACAAATAACAACAAGCAATTCATACCTAGTAATACTTTATTTTCTTGGGGGTTTGTGCTGAATCCATCTCCAGTTAAGGTGATTTTGGTGCCTCCGTATAGAGAGCCTTGTTGTGGAGACAAGCTGGACACTTTGAAAAGGTACTCAATTGAAGGATTCAATGATGCGCTAGAAAGTGACATTGCAAGAACCATGGTATGTTGAAAACCAATGAAACATAGATTGAAAGAAAGCATTTAAAGAAGGGCATTCACCAAATAGATATTGCTACAAAGTTTAACAAATTAGATAACTGAAGAAAGAGAAAAAGTCTAAAAATAGCTTACCTTAGAATGAAGAAAAAACATTTTAAATGCCTCTATTTTGTTTAAATGAATGTCATTTTATAAAGACAATGATCAGTTTGAAACAATTTGTATAGCACATTACTTCAATATTGATGTGTACTAACTGCGGAAAATATAATGTATTACAAGAGCAGCCTCCAATGCTTCAATAATACAACTTAAAGACAGTGAATGTCTGATTTGCCTGGTACCTTCACCATATGTATTTATGTATTTATTTATTTATGCGCTTTGTTATTGTGCCATAAACAGCCAGGGCCTGCTTCAGAGTAACAACATGGGGAAGAATGATGGGGAAAGAGGGAAGCAAAAGCTTAAGAGTGTAGGGTGCACATCAGGACAGATGACAGCACTCATGGAGGACCTAGTTATAATGTGGTGGCTAAGTGGGTGACATTAACAAGGAAGAGCATAATTTTGTGGGCTCAGGAATGCTGGGGACTAGTGAAGAGTGGGGTAATTGTGAGGCAGGGACTGGGGCAATAGCCTGCGCATAGTATTTCAACCTACAGTGTCAGGAAGTTTATGAGGCGTTCAATTCAGTTTGTAAATGCACTGAGGAACAGGTAGGTTTCCAAGGTCCTTCTGAAGTGCATGTGGTTGTTCATGAAGTGAAGGCTTTCATGCAGGTTGCTCTATAGTTTAGGTCCCTGGATATTCCGTCTTTTTCACCTTTTCAGAATTTGTTGGAAATTGTTGATGCTTACAATGTTAGCCAACCTATGGTTTCTTGAGGGGGAATGAGTAGCGCTAGATTTCATTATCCAAGTATTTGGAAGGTAAAGCCTTACATTTCATGTTGCAGCCCATCAGTAGTGCCTCCAGAACATCAACCACTGAGCCACCACTACCACTTAAAAAGGCAAAGCACGTGCAGCTCTGGCTCATAGCTCCAACAACCGATGGCACATGCATCTTCATCTCCTTCCATTCATGTTTTCTCTTCAAACTCACACAGGGTTGGTTTCATCCTATTGGCACAGTAAAGGTGGGAATAGGAGTTCTCAGCCTGTAACCCTTCCCTGCCCCCTCATCAGCCATTAGGAAGCTGTTGATGATCTAGGAGAGAACCAGGGGTGGGAACTACAGAAAGCAAACACGGATCTTATGGAGAAGTATTTTCTTTCTCTTACCCGTGCTACCCCTGCAACCTCTAAATCAGACGTTGCATGGGCAGTACCAAGAGTAGGTAGGGAATTACCAGGCATAAAGATTAATACCACTGGCGACCCCTTAATAACATTCATGTCATCATGGATACTGTTTTTGGGTGTGTGGCCAGGGGAGGCCTATTGAGCAAAGCCAATCTTTAAAAAGGATCACTTTTGTGGACAGGGCAGAACTCACAAATCTATTTATATTTTATGAAATTAATATCAAAGCATAAAGAACAAATTATTTACCTCCCTGTAATGTTCTTTCTGACGGATGTTCCTCCCATGTATCCATCATATATGATATTCTTATCCAAGCACATCTGTTCTTTGCAAACTTTTCCCCTGCCAGAGGGTGCAGCGCGGCTCCGTCTGATGCCTCCATGCACCGGACATGATTTTCGGGACCAGTATATATTGAGGTAGCGTGCCACGTGACCTCAGTTCCAGCCTTCTTACCTAACACTCTGACACAGAGGAACCGCAGAACTAAAGTGTACTAGCTACCCAAGGGGGCAGGTATGGAGGGTGAACTGGAGGCTTCCAGCCTTTTAAGATGAGTAGCGGTACCCTGGAGATAAATGGGAATGCAGATTTTATTCACACATCAATAATCAAGAGGACACACATAGTTTGGCAAAGTTTGTCTGTTTTAATGTCAAGTATCTAAAACAGGGAGTACAACAAACATCAGCAATTGCTCGATACTCTGACTCTAACTCATTTAAGAAAAAACAGCATTTTTATAGATAAAATGTGTCATCACTGACATTTTGACCTGCGTCATTACCAACGTCATCCTACATGGCAAACTTCAAAAGCCTATCGGGAAGTAGAATTGGTTCCAAGTGAATGACTAAGCATAGGTTCTATATCTATATGGAGTAACAGATAGAAGTAATAGGATAGCCCTTCATCCAAAATGGCCACTATGAACTAAATGTACAACATTCCATTGTCTACACAAGCTATAGGACCCCCAACTACGTGGTCCCCTACAATTGGTTGGCTTCTAACCCCCGTGAGTACTTTTCCACCTACGTGAGCAGCACGCAGACTGAACAACCAGGTGCGGGTGAGCTCATCTTGATACCAGCTTCCCACCAATTAAAATATCATCCATCATCACCTTGATGGTCCCGTGTTAATTAGTACTTTGCAGTTGGCCTTGAGTTTGCACTGTTCTCTGAGAATTTTTAAGGAATATGGGCACTAGCCGGCTTCTGTGCGTAGCTGTGATCGTCTCATTCGTCCAACTTTCTTCTATCACATCATTGGACACCATGAAATCGAGCCTTTTCATGTATTTCTTTTGTTTTTGCTTGACCTTTCTGAACAGGAGCTTCTGTTCTTTCACATTAATTGTATCCAATGTCAGCCAACTCCAGTTCGATAAGACCTTGTCTTTCTTGGCTCAGTGCACTCCTTAGCTGAACTTGTATTCTGTTTAACTCAATTGCTTTTCTTGACTGTTACACTAAAATTAGGCCTTCTTGTTTTGTTCAGTACTCTGCTTTATACGTGGTGGAAACGTCCATCTTTTCTTAGTCCATATGTATCTATAGAGGTATAGATTTGTATATTGTTGGCGCTTGCCGCGGTCTAACTATTTAAAAGCATGTGGCTAGCTTCATGATTGCTTTGCTGCTTTCGTTTCGTTGCATCTGTACACGTTTAAACTAACTAAGTATCTTCATCAAGATTGTTGCATAAGTCTCTTCATCTTGATCCCAAGATGTCACTTATCCTTGGTACTTTGTTCTTTGTAAATCATCTGCCTCTCTGGTCTGTTTATCTTTCTATATGTCGATTCAACTTTGTATGACATCACAATTCATCCTTGTTATTTAGTTTCTTTGTTTCTTCAGGAATCTCGTTCAAATGGCCATCATATTGTCTTGGATGCAAGTATGGTTTCCTCAATGGGTACCTTACTTTCCATATTTTCTTAGGTATAGGTATTCTTATGGGTACTGCGCGCTCTTCTCTTTGCTGTTTTAGCTGTTCAGTATACGTCACATACTTTGGTTCATATGTTTCAGGTTATGTAGGCGGGGCAGTTGGAGTGGGGGTACTTGGCTCCTCCTCTACAAAGGCGATGAGGAATACGTGGGAGGAATATCCATCAGAAAGAACATTACCCAGAGGTAAGTCATTTTTTCATCTAATGTATTGCACGGGTTCCTCACCAATGAAAGAGTTCCAAAGCAGTATGTAAATCTGGAGAAGAGAGGAAGCAAGTACACCACCTAGACCAGAAAACTCTGTAGGACTGCACTCCCAAAACAGGCATCCTACCCTACAAAATAATCCAAGCAATAATGCTTTGCAAACGTGTGTAGAGAAGCCCACATTGTCGCCTGGCAGATGTCTAGGACTGGGACCCCCTCTGCAGGTCAGATGTGGCTGCCACTCCCTTTAGTAGAATGGGTCCTGAGGCCCTCAGGGACATCCTTGCCAGCCAGATCATAGCATTCCGAGATGCAGAGAATGAACCACCTCAAGAGAGTCTGGCGACAGCCTTGCCAGCAAGAGCCCCAGCGTGACCCATGAAAAGCTGGTCCTCTTTCCTAGCCTCTCTAGCTCTATTACGAGAGATGTAGAACTTGAGGGCCCGCAGCAGGTCCAGCCGATGGAACCAAATAGACAAAGCCTGGAGCGCCTCCTGTGGAAGTGTGGGCAAGTAGGAAAATCACCTTAAGAGTAAGTAATCTAATAGACCAGTAATGGAGGGGCTCAAACGGAGCACCCATCCAGAATGTGAAAACTAAATTGAAATCCCATGCTGGAACCACATATTGGCAAGGGGTAATCTGGTTACGAAACCCCCCACACAAACTGTATAACAGTGGGGATTGTGCAAAACAAGCCCTGTTCCACGACCCCTTGAAAATTGAATACCAGGGAGGTAACCCTTTACAGTGCCAATCTGCAGGCCAGTTTGGGTCAATGATAGCAGAAAATCCAACACAGGGGATTGCGGATCGGATAAAGGTCCCTCTTCCGGCACCAAATTGAAAATGTATGCCAACTGCAGGCACAAATGGATAACGTAGCAGGCCTCCTAGCTGAAAGGAGCACATCGAGAACATAATTTGACAGGACCTACTCCTTGTATCTCAGACTCTCATTAGTCAAGCATGAAGGTTCAGGCGGCTGAGGTTCGGGTAGATGACCCGCACCTTTGACTCAGAGAGCCAGTCAACTCTTCTCGGGAGATGCCAGGGAGGGCAGATGGCCATGTCAACAGTTGGACACAACTGTGATGTCTTATAGAGACCTGTTTCTATGTTGTTGCAGGAGGAATAGGAAAGAAGGAGAAATACCTGATACGTAGTGGGGCAATTCAGTCCATGAAAATCACAAGCAATTGCAGAATGTGATCTGTGTCTAGCTTCAGGTATCTGTTGATGATACCGTTTGATAACAATAATATGTTACAGAAAAGTGAGAGTTAATAAAGAATATAGCGGTGAAGATATCACATTCTGGACCTAATGAAGGATTTATTCCAGTTCACCTTCTCTTGCATCTCCTATGATATATGTCGAGGTGAGTTTAGGTGCAGGCAATCATGTATAAAGTTGCTTGACACAATTGTAGTGTTCACAAAAAAGAAATAAGGATGACAGGACAAAATTACAGGTTTTATAGTAGTGTTTATATGTTTTTGTGTAGGTGGAGTGGCTCATATCAGTCTATACAAGACAAAGATATAACAGGATCTTTGTTCAACGTCCTGAAGAAGGTCGAGAATTCGAGGGCTATACTTGTAGGACCCGGTATAAGACCAAAACATGTGTCGACGATTATAAATTGTCCAAAATGAGAATTAACAGTGAACAACACATGTATTTGTGATATGGTTGAAAAAGTGCATGTGGAATTGAATCCATAGTGAATATTGTAACAGTTATAAAAACTTGTGATGTTACTTAATTGAAAAGAGTTATTGCCTATGTTGGAAATATGGGAATGATTGACTGAGAAAAGGGAGTGTGTGAGATGTACTGTGAGTGTGAGTTGATGAGTGATGCTGTTGTTTATTATGAATTAATTATGTAAATGGTTTTAAACATACAGAGAATTTGTACTATGTTGAATAAAATTATTTTTAGAACGAATTAAAAGAGATTTTCTTGTCATCCTGTATCTTCTGGTTCAAAACCACTATATAGTCTGCTTGATATGTGCCTGAGGAACTAGGGATTAGATAACAGGTAACTCCCTTATATTTTTGGAATGGATGACCTATAAGGACAACGCGTCAGAAGTGGTATTTGACCATTCCATGCTGAACAGTGAAAGCCTACCTTCCCCATTGGTGTTGAGTGGCATAGCCTGTCACTGAGGCTGCACAACCCCTCTGAGCACCTCTACCTCTCACAAAGCACCTTCACTGTATTCTTCCCAGGACAGACTGGCCACTGCCTCTAGGGACACAGGCAAAGGAAGGACAGAAACCCCTACCCTGAGATGTTGACTGTGCAAGAGCTATTGCACGGCATGCCCCAAGGACTTAGCCGTTGCCATTGATGACTTGAACTTCTGGTGGGTGTCATCAGCCAAGAGTGGCGTCTGACCACAGTGCGTGTGGCCATGGACCTGCCCACACAATTTGCAGATCCCAGTCCTGATTGCAACATCTGGATGGATGCTTCCTTGCGATCAGTAACTATGGACAGAAATCCATCCCTCATCGCTCCTTCAGGGACATGCTCATTGGCCATGGCACAAGAGGCATTCAGGGCATGCAGGGCAAGACTGCCCGACACAAAAACTTTCTTACCCCAGGCATCAAGCTGGCCAGGAGACCCTAAATTCACTTCTCACTGCGCCTAAATCTATGACCTTCAACTCCACTCTCAAAGCTAATGACCTAGCTTGATACTTCGCTTCAAAAAGTTCCAAAATTAGAGACTCTCTCCTGACCTTCCTTACACTCCTGCCTCCTACATTTTAAACTCTGCCACTCTCCCATCATCCTCTGCCTCTATCTCCCTCATTAGTTATACTAATACTGACAAAGTCCTATCTCAACTGATAAAGGCTAACCTCTCTTGTGCACCATCAGACTCTCTTGCTCCTCAGCTAGCCAAGCCTATTGCCCCTTTAGTGGCCTCTCACCTCGCTAAACGCTTCAACCTGTCCACCTGTCCTTTGACTCCACATGCTTTCCCTCTGTTTTCAAAACAGGCATGGTCATCCCTCTCCTAAAAAAGCAAGGGGCTGACCTGAAACTACCGGCTAACTTTCGCCCTGTTTCTCTCCTTCGGAACTACTGTAAAGTTCTTCAAAGGACTGTGTTGAACCGTTTTACCAATTTCTTAGACATCCAAATAATTTGCGGACCCCCTACACGCAGGTTTCCGCTCCTGTCACTCCACAGAAACTGCTCTCATGAATGTGTCTAACTTCATCGCCTCTGCTAAGCACTCCAGCCTATCCTCAATCCGAATTCTTCTTGACCTGTCTGCTGCCTTTGACACGGTTAATCACTTTGACCTCCTTAACACTCTCTTTCTACTTGGGATTCGCGATCGAGACTAGATTGAATAGTACCTTTCACTTTGCGAATATTCTGTCTCCTTGAGCAACAACACCTAACTCACTCATCTAACTGTTGGTGTTCCGCAAGGCTCTGTCTTAGGTCCACTCCTCTTTACACTCTACACCTCTGCTATTGGGGCTCTAATCTCCTTTTTTGGGTTCTCGAACCAATTCTACGTGGACAAGACCAACATCTTCTTCTGTGACCCTGAACCCTGCTCTCATCTCTCTATCAAAAGTTCAAACCGTCTCTCTCTGCCATTAAATATTGGATGGCTTCGCACTCTCTGATGTTAAATTGTACCAAAACAGAGGTACTATTATTTCCTGCCAAAAGCACTCTCTCCTTTCTCCCTCGGCCTATCCAGTACCCACCTGACACTCTCTCCTACTCTTCTTCAGGTACAAACCTCAGTGTCATCTATGATTCTTCTCACACCTTCTCTACTTTCATCTTCAAAACTGGAACAGCAGCACACCCCGAAATATTAGGAAACTCAGGCATCTACTACTTTGCAACACAGCCTAGCATCTTTAACCACTCTTGTCTTTTCTAAACTGGACTCCTGTGCCAGCATCCTCTTTGGTCTTCCCAACTATGCTTTCGGTCCTCTCAAGAAGATCCTTGACTTCACTACCAGGACTCTTTGAATGCCCTCACTTCACGCCTACTTCTTCATACCGTCATCAGGCTGGATGGCTGTCGATGCAAAACGCGGCCAGATTTAAATTTCTTCTCCTAGTTCACAAATCTATCCACGGTTAGGTACCACTGTATCTATCCTCCTCTATCCAACTCTTCAAGCCATCTGGTAATCTTCGCTCTGCCTCGTCTATCCTTGTGGCTCCTCGCCCTCCCTGTGCTTCCTCTTGCATGGAATTCTCTTCCCCAGGACATCTGAGAAACGCTCTTAACCTACCTCACATCTGCTTGCTAGCTAACATTTTTACACTCGCCTCTAACCTGCCTCTGTCCCTGCACTTAAAAATGTCCAATGCTCATTGTCCTTAATATATGTATGTCACCTTATGTATTGTCCCCTGGTGACTGTTCCATTTACTCCCCTCTAAAAACGGGGTGAACAAAAGAGCATTGTTCCTCCTGTATACAAATAAATCCATAAATACATACTTACTCTGTTCAGATTAAGGGAAGGGAAGGTGGAGGTCCTCAGTGCTAGTCGTAGCAGCCTGAACTACCAGACTCTCCGGTGAGGCATGAGAGGAGAGGAACATCAGGACTGATGGGTCGGGACAGTGTTTGTTTGCTTGCTCCCAATCCACTGCCAGAACAGAGGCAGGTTTCTCCTACACTTTCAGCAAGGGGACCTCCACTGCCATGTTTAAGGTCAGGAGTGTATCCTTCTTGGGTGCATATTTCAGTTTGTACTGAAACTTGGATCTGGACGGAGCTGAAAGTCCCAGAGTACTGGCTATCTTGGCTACCACTCGCTGAAAAGTGGCAGGAGGCTTTCCTGGGGTGGGAGCTGGCAGACTGTCCATCTCAAGGGAAGTATCAAGGCCACAGCAACTTGCTGATCTTCGTCCAGTCCCAGTACATCCTAACCTTCCCTATAGAACTCCTCCAGAAAAACCTCTCACCTCCGTAGAAACCAACGGTTCAAACCCAAGTCACCCTTATCGTCACAGATGTCATACATCTTAAAATGAAGGTGTCCATAGGCAGTGGAGCGTATTCCCTGGTTACATGCCTTTATACCAAGATATTTTACATTGAATGAACATATCTCAAATATTTTATAACAAAAAATGTTATATAGAAGGCCCTTTTTTTGGATAGTCTGCCCCAAACCAATGTTTCCCACCCCTAAAAACCCACCCCATACGTTTCCTGAAAATATTTAACCCTTTATCCCACCGCTAAATGCGTTCTCCATAACATTGTTCGTTATAAAAGTTTTGATATATAAATATTCTTTTTAAAATAATTCGATATAAAGACTGCATACCATATCCCTGCAGAGCTGCTGTGTCAATATCACCAATCACCATCATCTAAGCTGAAGGCGCCTGGGCCAGAGCTGCTGGGACCTTGGCAAATATGTCACGCATCTGAAGGCGGACATTCTCCCATTTTTCTGAGGTGGAGGATTGAGTAGTAAAAGGTATCTGTGCTGGCCGCTGAGGTGAATCCATAGAGCAGTGGCCCTTCTTTTTTGAGGACGAAGAGGATTGTTGTTGCAAGGACTCATTCGGGGAGTGGGACCTGTTCCAGTGTTTTTTCTTCTTCTTCTTGTCCTTTTCCTTTTCCCTGAGCAGAGCCACCCTGTCTTCAGAGCAGCGTTCTGCACCTTGGGAACTTGACCAGGGTCACAGAGCCTCACCCTTAGGATTGTGGACGAACATGAAGATCTTCGCTGCCCATTCTCGGAGGGCCTTTGGGTCCATGGATTGGCATGACTCGCTATCTTGGGTGTCATGGTCCTGGCCCAAGCAGTACAAAGAAATCTGGTGCAGATCCAAGACCAAAATCTGCCCGCTGCAATCTGCACACAGCTTGAAGCCTGAGGCCTTTGACTGAGTAGGCATGGTGCAGAGAAAACATCTCAATTCCCGCCGAGCATTTTTTCGATTAGCGAACATAGTGCACAGAAAAAAAGGAACTGAGGTCATGGGATGTGGTGCCTCAATAGATAATGGTCCCAACGTCATGTCCGACACAGGGTCCATAGAGGCGTCAGACAGACCTGAAGCACTGCAGTCCCGCAGTGGCCGAAAAGTTTAGAAAGAACAGCTGCACTGGATAGAAATATCATAGATGAGGAATCTGTGGGAGGAAAGAATCCACTAGAAATGTGTGTGTCTCTATCACCCGCAAGAGGCTTACACAATGGCATTCAATAACAGCACTACATGCGAAAACAGACCTCTTTGATTAAAGTGTTGTTAGAAAATTACCCAAAACGTGTTTTTAAGCTGAGGCATTCTCTACAATTACAGTGCAGTGCACAATAACAGTGGATTTCAGAGCAATTAAACAATTTCCCAAAAATGAGCGCTGATTGGCAGTACCTGAATGATGCAAAGGAGTGGAATCCGACTTGCACCCGCATCTCATAAACATCAGGAGGTTGCTGAGGTGAAAGGCAGGTGATGCATGTGTCATTCCAGGCAACGATTGTGCATGGAGTCCTCCCAATTAACACCTTATTGTCTGTAGATGGATTTCCAAAGCCGGAGCCTATGATTATTATTTGGCTTACACCTGTAATTTAAGAAGAAATGGGGTTCAATTTCTTTAAAATGTAAATATGTTATTGTATTAATGCTGATTAGTATATCAGTGAGCATTGATTTCTAGAACTTTGGTATCCAAGGTGAGCAGAGGATATGCAAAGGGCACAACGTGTGCTTGGTTTGTTTGGTGAGGGACTACCATGATACTGAACACAGTGCCTGGAGAGATACCTTCCGATAATGATCAAGAGGACATTTTCAAATAGTGGGGACCGTTTCTAAAGGCATTCTGGTGAAACCAAGAATTGATATTTTACAAAGTCTGAAATGTGCAAAAGTGCACTGTGTGATACCTTTATATGTTTTTCTAATAACTGTATTGCTTGTTAATGTGCCTTGTTACAAACCACTGTGCTTTAGAGTTCGAACTTTGCAAGATGGAAGGAGAAGAGTGCAGTAAATAATCAAAGTAAACACAAAAAGGTCCTTTCCTGATATACATGGTGGACTATCTTATAATCTAACAATATAATAAAAGGTGTGATGAATCAGTGATGATTCCCTCAGGAAACGTGGCCTGGGACCCTTCTTACGTGGCCAGGGAAAGGCAGACGCTTTCTGATCCCGACCCTGGGGGTGGTGTTCTGCGGAAGGATCACATGAGGGGGGAAGCAGGTCAGGAGGAATGGGAAACCTTCTTGTTCAACTTCCCCCGAGATCCCAACCTTCTAATGGCGTATTTAAAGACAGAGGAGGTGAGAAAAACTAACTTTGTGATTAAGGACTCCATGTCCCACAATTCCCGAAGTACTGGGGTGAAGAAGAGGGCTAAAGAGGAACAATGCTTCAGGAGTGGTCAGCTTGTTAGTGGAAATGCCCCACACCTGAGGGAAACAGAGGCTTAAAAGGCCCCTTCAGGTGCAGGCCATTAGTGAGCAGGGAGAGCAGTGTAAATCGTGTAGATAGCGAAGCAGAAAATGGAGGAGGAAAAAGACTCTGGGACCACTGTCAAGTAGAAAACAGTAGCCGGTCATGAGAGGGTCTTTACCAGCAGAAGCCTTGAGCACAGAGGTCATGCAGTGGGAAGCGTGTAAGAGGGTATCTTGCCCTCTGGGAACCTGTTTTGCAGAGGCTGCACAGTGGGAAGCAAAAGAGTGGAACACTTTCTTCTCCAAGAGGCTGTCTCTAATGGCCGGCGAGCACCAATGAGCCTCCATATCAAAGGAAGCTCCTATTACAAGTGGCACGGGCGACGGCAGACCAAGAGCAGCAGTTTGCCGGTTTGCAAGGAGCCACTGAAGCAGAGAACCTGTGAGCAGCAAGTGGATCGGGTGCGTACGCCTTACCCGGTGAGTTCACCAGTTGATATTGACCCCAGAGCGCTCTGAGACTGTTCGCGTGCTCGATGCAGGCGTTTACAGAGTAGCAAAAACTTGCGTGTGAGTGGAAGTAATATTAATGGCACTTTTGAATACCAAACTATTCGAAAACAGTGAAAACAGTATTTCTCAAAACCAAATTACTGTAACTTTAAGCGTGTAAGTTTGTTGAGAACCCAGCAACCTGATGGGGCAATATTATTAGAATGTAATGCAGTCAACCACTGCCTAAGCCAAAAGAAAGCAAAAGCGAGGCAATTTGAAACCAACAGATATTGCCAAATGCAGAAGGGGACTAATGAAAGTTCCAAAGTTGGTGAAGCTTGTTACGCATATTTGAAGAAGCATATAATAACATCAGGGATAAACCCACATTGCAAAAGCCAAGGAAGAATCAGAATAAAACCTTATCCTTGTCAATATTTGGTTACTCATTTAGTGGGAAAATGAGTGGCAAGAAGGCTGCCCTTCTGGAAATGGTTATTCAGAAGGACAGGAGAATAACTTGCAGAGTGCAAAAGAGTATTAAACAGCACCAATGTGAATCTTGCTTTCCCTGAAGAATTGTGCATAGTAATGAACACTGTGAAGCTGTTGTAAAGCTATTGTGATCTAATCCTTATCACAGAAGCGCTTGCCATTTGTGAATCACTATTCAGGCAGGGGAGTATGCCTGAATGGCAAATCTTTGAAGTAGTAGGCCAGACATGGGAGTAAACTAGGTGTCATTCAGGTAGTTGGCCTGGCATGGGAGTAAACCAGGTACAAGTTGATGAAGTGCTGTGAACTGGTATTGACAAAGAATATTGTTGCTTTTAGTGCTGAAGAAAGAACTGTATAAACTGTTGTATCAGAGTTATACTTCTTCAGAAACAATACATTGTGGCAAAATATCCTGACCAAGACAGTTTATGTCTCCATTGACGAACTAAGAAATTATTCTTTGTTGCTGTTAAGAAGATAATTTTGAATCTTACAATTGCAAACACGAGAAAAATAACCTTTTCATTGAACCACTGAAGTGGTGGAACTTTCTGTTGTTAATACTTTCTATTGTCAAGTTGAAGTTACAAAGAACTGTGTTAGAACTTTGATACAAACCAGGATTGTCTTGTTTCTTTTGGAACTGTAGCGCAGAATCCTGCTTCAACCTGGGAAGGTGAATTCACCCAGGTTATAAGGAGAGGCTGTGATTATACTGTGAATTTAACTGTTATATTTGTATTACCTTTTTAACTGCCATGCATTACCTTGTTGATTTACTTTATGTATAATTATGAGGGACAGGTATCCTTTGTAAGAATGTTTCCTTTAGTTTATTTTAGGCAGGAAAATCCTTGTAAGGGTAGGGATAGTGAGGCATTTAACCAACCTTTTTATTTAATAAAATTTCATCTTTTGAAAAACCTTCACAAAGTTTTCTGCGTAACGTTTCTGACCCCTCACAAAGGCCAGATGTATGTTTGTCGCTGTATGTTTGTCCGGTGCAGTAGCTTCCCCTGTTGTCACCGCTAGAGGGACCTGTTGACTTAGGATACACAGAGACAATGCCAATTCGCATAGCTTCGCCTGTTGTGACAGGTAGAGGGAGCGGTAGGTTTAGGATCGATAGTGGTCCAACTGTGTCAATGAAATCCTGCACTTTTGCCCGTGTACACGGGCCTGTACACTATTTGAAAATACAACATCAATTTAGTTCACATATACCACTTTCTACTGCCCTCTCACCTGAAACACTCTATCCCCCAGGTAAAGCCCACTCCAGCCCTGCCCCCTATCTTCACGGTCATTCGGCCCATGAAGCATATGTCAGTGGATGCCTTCACGCCACTTTCTCTACTCCTCCTACCCCTGCGGCTGACTCACACCCTGACAGAACCCTCTCTAATCTGCACCTTTCTGTCTCCAACACTCTGGACATCCTTGCCCCTGTCATGGGAATTCGGCTGAAGCCTACCTCTAAGTGCAACACTTGGTATGACCCCGACCTCACTGCCTTAAAACGCAAGTGCAGGGTGGCTGAGAGGAAGTGGAGGGCTTCGGGCGCATCCTCTGACAAACTGGCCTGCTCCCTGCCCCAAAGGCAATACAGACTCTCTGTCTTGTCCAAGATGAGAGCCCACATTCAAACCTGCATCTCTGCGGCTTCTAACAACATGGCCAAACTCTTTAAAATCTGCATGGAACTGGCCAATCCTGTTGTAGTCTCTATTTCTCCTGTTCCCTTCCAGTCCCTCAGTATGGCACTGGCCTCTAACATCACCAGTAAAACTCACGACATCCTTTCCTCTATCTCCTCTCCTGATTCCTCTCCCTCTTCCTCTCTCGGCCCCCTTTCTGGCCAACTCTCCCTCTCCACCCCTCTCTCCTCTTTCACTCTGACAACACTTGATGAGGTTTCTAGACAAGTCCGAACTATGAAAGTGTCATCCAAACAGGTGCTTCCCTGCTCCTCCAGAACCATCAAAGACCACATTGACACCCTTGCTCCAGCCTTGGACGATTTCTGCAATCCATCCTTTGCCACCGGAACTTTCCCCTCTCTCCTCAAGCACTCCCTTGTGCACCCCCTCCTCAAAAAGCCGATCCTACCTGTCTAGCAAACCATCGCCAATCTCTATCACCCCTTTCCTGGGCGAACTTCTGGAAAGGCTGGCCATCTCTCAGCTTTCTATCCACATTGAATTTGTTGGTTGTCTCTATGTCCATCAGTCTGGCTTCAGAGCAGTCAGAGGAATGGAAACTGCTCCCCTGAACACCTGTGAAGACCTGCTCTCTAACATTGATTCCAGCATTCCTTCTGTCCTTCTGTCCTCACCCTCCTTGATCTCTCCTCTGCTTTCCAAACGGTCAATTACACCATCTTGATCAATCGACTCCATGAGAACCTGGGCATCATGGGTCAGGCGCTGATCTCCTTCCACTTGGACTGCCCCTCCCAGGTCCAACTTGGTTCCTTTTTCTCTGCCACCTCTCTCTCCACCTGTGGCGTTCCCCAGGGCTCTATCCTTTCAAGCTGGTTTTTCAACCTCTACTTGGCCTCTTTGGCCCACCTGACCTCTACTCTCTGCTCTAACTTTCAGTGTTATGCAGATGACACTCAGCTCTCCTTTGGGCTTTCCTCAGCCTTCTCTCCTTTCTCACTTATTCCTGACTGTCTTTCCACGATTCAGGATTGGTGGGCCTCCAACAATCTCTGCCTTAATGCCAGTAAGACAGAGATCCTTCTCATTGGGACCCCTGCTCCCGCTTTCCCTTGCGCTCTCTGGCCGCTCTTCTTGGGCTCTCTTCCTTCACCTTCCTTTGAGGCAAAAAACCTTGCTTTCATATTTGACTCCACTCTCTCCTTATCTCCTCACATTTTGGATGTCGCCAAGATGTCCCACTACCAGCTTCACCTCCTCACAGGTACCCTTTCTCACCTTCCCCCAGAAGCTCCCTGTCTCCAGAGCCCTTGTTCTCTCTAGGCTGGACTACTGCAACAGCCTCTTTCTCAATCTGCCTTCCTCTACTTTCCACCCTCTACACCTAATCCACCTGAAGTTCCGGAAGCAGCTCAAAAGTTTCCTCTTCTCCTCTGCTTTCTCTCTCTGCCTCAATTGCTGACCTGCCTGACCGACCTGTCTGCTGCACTGACTTGCTGCTTGGCTACCCTCAGTCCCACTGGGTACCATTCTCTCTCTTGACCAGTCACTCCTGCATTGCCTCTGGGTCTATCAAGCACTTAGGTGCTGTAACTGTAACTCTACAGCCCCTTGCCTCCTTGCACTTACCCGGAGACACTCTGCACTGGCTGCACTACTCAGACCATTGCTGCCCTGTTCCCCTTCCCTCTCCCAGGCGCTTCCCGCCTCCCTCTACCCCTTTTCGTTTTCACACTTGCACAATCTGAATGACACATGGCCTAGAAAGGTGGTGTGTCTTGTCCTCCATCTGTTTTCCCTCCGTTCTTTTGTCGCACATAGAAACACTTGTGTACAGGCGCATTATAAATGACATATCATATCATATATAGCACAAACACACTCTAAAGGGGTGGGGTATAAATAATGATTGGGTGAAGGGTGGTGAAAGAAATGCAGATGGGGTAGAGGTCAGAGTGAAAATACTACTGAAACCCTAGGATTTGAATTTGCTTGAATGACTGGAAAGATTTGAAGCAGCCACGCAAATGGAGTTGAAGAATACAAACCCAGATATGAGTGTCTCAAGTAGACACTGTAAGGGTACTATTTGGCTCCATCTGAATAGGGGTGGTCGGTCATTTTTCCGAAAAAATAATGTCGAATGACAATTTTTTCGAAAAAAGAATGTCGAATTCCATTTTTTTAAATTATATATTTATTTTGGGGTTCGGGATAAAAAAAATGGGTAAAACAAAAAAAAAAGGGGGTTGGGGGGAACCCCCCCATTTGGAAAAAAAAATGCATAAAAAAAAAATTCGACTTTTTTTTTCGAAAAAATGACTTTCGACATTATTGGTTTCTACATTATGACTATAAACCCTGAATCGGACCTTGGATTTATGTTAAGTGATTGTAATCTTCAAAACAAAAGAAGCATGCAGCAGTTTGTATTTCCTTTTTTCTGTGGTTAAAATATCCTGAGAACATAATAAAACATCAATGTATGGCGGTTATCTATGTGTGTCTCATCACTTTGACAAACAGATGGGGAGCTTTTCCAATAATTTCATCAAGATTTTGCAAATGTATCATATAAAGGAAAGCAACTCCTTCAAAGCCATAAGATAACATACAAGTTTACGAATCATGCAGTTGGCTAGAGGCGGGAAGCTCAGAGCTGGGGAGAAATCTGCCAAAGCCCTGATTTGGCCGACCCTTAAACCCTTAAATCCGGCGGTAATAGCGCTACCGCCGGATTTAAGGGTTACCGCCAAACTCGTGATGAGGCCCTTGGTCTTTAACAATTTGAACGAACAATGACCCTAAATTGTGTACATACAGTCTACATCACTGCTTAAAATCAACCTAATGTAGCTGTGACACAAATTGTAGAATCATTTAGAATAACATGACATATTTTTGTATATATATAGCTGGATCACAGATTGTGGTTGTTGTTCTATGGCATTTCACATGATATAGTATCTAGTTAATTTGAGATCATAGGACCTTCCCTTGAACTAATATGAGTTCGTTATTTTCCACATCTTCGATGTTCTCACTTCTCACACTACTTTGATGTTCACATTCAAGCCTTGATAAAATGCTTTGGTTTGAAAGGCTTGTCAACTTTTTGTTTCAAGTTATAGTTTCAGTGAAAGCTTACTTTACACTTTATGATATGATATGATATGGCATTTATAACGCGCCTATACACAAGTGTTTCAAGGAGCGACGAGGCAAGGGAGGGGGAACAGAGGGAAGACAGACAACGATCCTACTAGGCCAGATGTCATTCAGATCGCGCAAGTGCATGGGACGAGGAAGGGAAGAGAAGTGTGGGGGGGAAGGGGGAGAGGACAATGCAGTACATGGGATAAGAAAAAATAACAATAAGTGAAAGTACGGCCAGCAGGTGGCAAGTGCAAGGGTAAGTGCAGACATCAGGTTTCAAGTGCTGGTAGTGGGACTGTAGGGATACAGAAAACAATCCCCATGTGCAGGGGTTCCCAGGAAGGCAGCGCAGGAGTGCGACTGGTGGGGGAGGAGACATGCGCCCTAGATCAGAGGGTGGCCAGGTAACCAGTGCAGTTTCAGTGTCAGCCAGGAAGTCAGCAAGGGAGAGGAGGAGAATAAGCAGAAGCAAAGAGAAAGGTTTTGAGGTGCTTCCGAAACCGACAATGATTCTCCTCAAGTTTCAGGGGGGCGGGGAGGCTGTTCCAGAGGGAGGCCCCAGGCGAAGAGAGAGATCTACCACCAACTTGTTGCTTGGAGAAGCGACTGACCCTGAGGGAGTTTGAGGCAGAAGAGCGAAGATCTCGAGAAGGAAGGTATTTAGGAAGAGAGAGTTGAAGGTATTGAGGCCCCAGGCCCCAGAGGGCCTTGTGGACAATGCAGAGGGTTTTGAGCTTAATCTTCGCGACCACTGGGAGCCAGTGCCGAGATTTCAGTCATGGAGAGATACAATCCCTGGGCTTGAGGCCAAGGCCAAGTCCTGCAGTCCTGTTCTGGATAAGTTGCAGAGGGCGGAGAGTAGAAGCAGGCAGATTTAGAAAGCGGCTGTTGCAATAGTCCAACCTAGAGAGAACCAGAGCTCTGGAGACAGTGAGCTTCTGGGGGAAGGAGAGGAAAGGCAGAATACCTCTGAGGAGGTGCAGCTGATAGTGTGACTTCTTAGAGATATCAGAGATGTGAGGAGAGAAGGAGAGTGTAGAGTCGAAGATGACACAGAGGTTTTTAGTCTTGCAGGTGGGAGCAGGAAGAGTGCCAAGAGAGGCTGGGCAGAGAGCTACAGGAAAGGAGGGAGCGGGTGTGTCGATGAGGAGAATATCAGTATTACTGGCATTAAGGCAGAGGTAATTGGATAACTCCTGGATAGCAGCCAGACAGTCAGAGATGAGGGAAGTAGAGGAGGAGGCCGAGGGTAGCCTGAAGATGAGCTGGGTGTCATCCACGTATCACTGAAAGTAGGACAGAGAGCGGCGATGCAGTGGGCCAGGAGTGCCAGGTATTGGTTGAACAGCCAGGGAGAGAGGTTAGACCCCTGGGGGACATCACAGGTAGAGAAAAAGATAGCCGCGAGGAAGGATTCAAGTTGGACCTGGGAGGGTCGGTTGGAGAGGAAACAGGTCATCCACGCCAGAGCCTGACCAGTGATACCCAGGTTATCACGGAGACGGTTGAGCAGGATTGCATGGTTGACAGTATTGAAGGCAGAAGAGAGATCAAACAAGATGAGGACGCAAGGGGTGTTAGAGTCAAGGTTGGAGAGCAGGTCTTCACTGATGTTCAGGAGAGCAGTTTCCGTGCTTCTGGCAGTTCTGAAGCCAGACTCATGGTAATGAAGACAACCAACAGATTCAGAGTGGAGATTAATCTGCGAGATGGCCAGTTTCTCCAGGAGCTTTCCCAGGAAGGGAGTGATGGCGATTGGGCGATAGTTAGCCGGGCAGGAGGGGTCGGACGAGGGTTTCTTATGAAGTGGGTGAACAAGTGAGTGCTTCAGGGGGGATGGGAAGACTCCAGTGTCGAAGGTCTGATTGCAGAAATAAGCCAGGGAGTCATTGTGGTCCTTGATAGTTTTGGAGGAACAGGGGTGAACTTGTTTCAACGAGACTTTCATAGATCAGACTTGTCTAGAAACCTCATCTGTGGAGAACAGGGAAAAGGCAGAGAAGGAGGGAGGAGAGGTGGCTGCAGAAAGGCCAGAGGAAGAGCAGAGAGTGAGAGGAGGGAGGGCATAGGAGGAGAGAGAGGACGATGTCCTGAGTTTTAGAGATGAAGTGAGAAGCCAGTGCCATACAGAGGGCCTGGGAGGGGACAGGATAGGTAGAGTGCAGCAGGATTGGCCAGTTCCTTGCAGATTTGAAAGAGTTCAGCTGAGTTGTTAGATGCCGCAGAGACGTGGGCTTGGATATGCGCTCTTTTCTTGGTTAGGACAGAGAGTCAGTATTGCCTTTGTAGCAGTCGGGAGGCCAGTTTGTCAGAGGATGTACATGAAGCACGGCATTTCCTCTCTGCCACCCTACACTTGCGTTTTAGGGTGACGAGGTCAGAGTCGTACCAGGAATTGCACTTGGCTTTGGGCTTCAGGCAGATTCTCATGACAGGGGCAAGGATATCAAGAGCATCAGATATAGCAGAGTGGAGCTTGGAGAGAGCTGTGTCAGGGTAAGAGTCAGCCAAAGGGGGAGGGGGGTGAGAAGGTGGCGGCGAAAGCCTCAGCTGACACGCGCTTCATGGGTCGGATGACCGAGAAGGTGGGTGGCAGTGATGGAAGTGGCTTGGCCTGAGAGGTAGGGAGGGTGCGGTGGGAGGAGGGGAGAAAGTGATCACTCCAGGAGAGAGGAGTGGTGTGAGGGACAGAAAGGGGAAGGTCTGAGGAGATCAGAGCATCAAAAGTGTGCCCTGCAGAATGAGTCGGGCCAGAGGGAAGAATAGTGAGTGAGAGAGAGTCTCAAAGGTCACGAAAGAATCCAGAGGGAGGACAGGAGTCCTTCAGGTGGACGTTGAAGTCTACTAGAAGGAGGAGTTGAGTAGTAGAGGCCAGGAGTGAGGCGGAGAGGTCCGCCCGCTCAGAGAGGAAGGATGAAATGTGACCAGGTGGCCGATAGATAGTAGCCATAGTAAGAGAATGGCTAGGGGAGAGAGATAGCGTACAGACGAGGCATTCAAAAGAGGAGTAGGCCTGCGTAGGAGTGACAGAGGCAGGAATCCACTTGGGGAAGATCAGGGCTTCACCCCCATCAGAGCAGTTGGCCCTGGGTGCGGAGAGGATCTTGTAGCCATCAGGTAGGAGCGTATCAAAGCTTGTGACAGAGCTGGTCGTGAACCATGTCTCGGTGAGACCGAGGACATCAAGGTCAAGTTCTTCCAGGAGGCGGCAGATATCAGAGGAGTGTTTGACAGCAGAGCAAGAGTTTAGAGTGGCGATATGGAGAAGGTTGCCCTCCTTGACGGACTTCTGGGGAGGGGTACAGATCAGTGGTACGCCCTGCAGAGGTGTAGAAGGAGCCCAAGAGGGAGCAGAGAGGGTAGGGGAAGGCAAGGTAGCCAAGGAAGAGGCAGAAGGGGTGAGGGAGGTGATTAAGGAAAGGGGAGGGGGACAGCAGGAGAAGAAAGGAAGTTGATGAGGCGCAGGAAGCATCTATCAAAGAGGAGAAGGTTGGCCTGAGGGCCTTGGACCAGGACATTCCCATTAGAGTAAACATGAATGATGACCTTAGAGGAATGGAAGGATGCTAGGAGGGCATCCCAGCGGGTGGCACCATTATTGGGAGAAGAGGAGAAAGGGGAGAGCACAGAGACCATATGAAGGGTCCATAGGTCTGGCGAAGGCACGACAAAGAGGATGTCAGTGAGAGTTTCCTTGGAGGAGGCACTGGTGTAGGTGTCAGCGATGGGGAGGCCTGGGTTGGAGACCAGGACGTCCTTTATAAACTTCTTCCTACCAGATTTAGTGAGGAGAGCAGGATAGTCAATAGTGAAGCAGTTAGAAAAGATAGGGGAGACAGAGAGCACCATAGAGTAGGTGGGAGAGGAAGGGGGGGGGCTGAGGGGGGGGAGACCCTAGCGAAGGTCACTGGAGTAGGCAGACAAGACAGCAGGAGGCAAGCAAGCTGCGCAATAGGACAGTCGACAACACTAGGATAAGAGTTTTCAAAATGCACCGGTTAGCACAAACCTAAGTTTGATAATCCTAAATAGGGGAGAAAAGGTGTGGTTTTTTTCACAATGCAATTCCTTAAATACTGATACAGTGCATATTAAAACAACACAGGGAAAAACACCTAAGTTTGAGAATCCTAAATAGGGGAGAAAAGGTCTGTTTTTTTCACAATGCAATTCCTTAAATACTGATACAGTGCATATTAAAACAACACGGGGAAAAGCACCTACGTTTGAGAATCCTAAATAGGGGAGAAAAGGTCTGTTTTTTTCACAATGCAATTCCTTAAATAATGATACATTGCATATTAAAACAACACCGGGAAAAACACCTAAGTTTGAGAATCCTAAATAGGGGAAAAAAGGTCTGGTTTTTTCACAATGCAATTCCTTAAATAGTGATACAGTGCTTATTAAAACAACACAGGGAAAACCCCTAACTTTGAGAAAAAGGCCAGTATTTCACAGCATAGGGTGAACAACACAACCGAGAAAGGTGTGAAGGTGGCAGGAAACACGTGGGACCAGCCTGAAGGCTGACTGGCAACTGATGTCCCCTGCGGACACCTGCAGACACTTATAGGGAGCCGCCAAGTAGGGGCCGCCCTTTGCCTCAGGGCCCTTATCCGTGGGGCTGCCGGGCAGGGGGGCTGACCAGGGAGGGCCTGTAAGAAGGACGGCAGAGCCAATCAGGGAGGCGGGGTGGGCGGGCAGGCAAGGAGGGAGGCGGGCAGAACAACACTGGGAAAACAACGAGGGACAAGGATCATGGGACAGGGTGCACCAAGGGACACAATAGCAGGCAAAATGATAAGGCCCAGGAGGGTCTTACCTCAGATGGTGAACAGCAGCACGGTGTAAATAGTGAGTGCGGTGCGCGACAAGAAGGACAACCCAACAGGGAAGTTCCAGCAGCCAATCAGGGAGGGAGGTTGACGGGCAGGCAAGGAGGGAGGCGGGCGGAACAATGCTTGGGAAACAACGGGGGACAAGGAACAGGGGGCCAGGGGGCACCAAGGGACACAATAGCAGGCAAAATTATAAGGCCCAGAAAGTCCAAACTTCTGCATGGTTCTCTTGTTTTGAAGATGTTGAACATATATGGACACCATCAATATGGATCAATAATCAGTGCTTTAAGTGGACTGTAAAATCGAGCTGGGGGATTTATGGGGGTGTGTCTGTAAAATAGTCATGGCCTGGCACAGGGGCATCGTTTCAATTAATAGAATAGGCAGCACTTGCCTCACTTGTTAGGCCACGCCCCCGTAAGAGCCCCGGCTCAATTTTGCAAAAGCCCCATGGCCTACATGTGGCATTTAGATCAGATAAGATTTTCTGCTTTACTGCGGCATCAACCCCCTGTCAGGCACCACTTTGCTTCGATCATCACCCTCGCACCTGGCACTCAAGGGTGACGATCTCTGCATTTCTGGTGAGGGGGCGGTAACACAATGAATAGGCAGACAAGGCTCATAATCAAGAGCTTCGGGCTTTAGATAAAAAGGCCTGGCTTCTAGTGGACTAGAATTAGCAGGGAACTTTAGAGAGCCCCAGCCAGACCTGGTCTCAGACGCTATTTTCAGAGCCTGCCACGGCTCTCTACCAGCTAGCCCTGGCCACTCAAGGCACTGCCAATTATCATTAATTCAAGGTTTGGCACAACAGAAGGTCAAAACACATTCTCTTAAGCCCATATCTGATGACGGGGTGGGCATGATTGCTTTAGGAGCTAACTTGAAGAGGAAACATCTTTCAATCTATTCCTATAGAAGTAGGAGGCACTCAGGGCTTACGTTCATGCTACTGTCCACCAAGTGGGTATCCCTTCTATCCATTTAATCCAATGGACATATATGGCTCAATGGCTTGGATGGACCTGCCCATCTGCAGAAAATGCAAGAGCATCTCCACCAAGATTGATTTCTGGCCGAGGGACTGGAAACACATGCGATTCGGTCTATTCTTTGATCCCGTTTAGACCAAGTGGAATCTATGCAGAGTCAATGGAATGCCGCCTGTCATGCAAGGAGATGCAGGGGGCATTTACAATTGGTTTTATGAATGCATCCGAAAGTGGACGGGAAGCCGCGTCTGCTCTGTATCCTGTGCAGATGCAACACCTGTCAGTAAAATGAATCATTAGTGCACATATAGGGCCACTTACATAAGTGAAATATACCGGCACAGTAAGAATGACTCCCATGCTAGTGAATGTGTGAAAGGTTTATTGTAACGTGAAGTGATTGTGCAGTTTCGTATATGATGTTTCAACCTATCATTCAGCACTCAGAAATGTGGGAACTGAAACTCAGTGAAATTCAATATTTTGCAAGCATTGTAGAAAGTGGCCAGTGGATTAATGCAAGATTGGAACCCAAATGCTGAAGATACATAGACATGACTTAAAAAGTTAACCACTTCCTCGGCTGATTCAGAAGGATCGAATGAACATTGATAAAGCCATTTCATACATGTGCTAGAAACGAACATTTACAGAAGCGATAGAATTCTCATGGAACACCTTACCCCAGACAGGTCTTGTCTTTGGACTGAAATCAGTGATTGTTGGGGTCTGTGACGCTGTATAAGTGAAGCCACTGTTTAGAGTTGCAGTAAAGCCATTGGTCAGGACGGACAAATTAACAGAACCTTCTGTGCCCTGATGAAGGAAGATAAAGAAAAAAACACATGGGATGAGTGCGGACATAAACATAGATTCACAGTCAAGAGCCGGTGTGATCATCAGACACATTATCCAGTTTCATTTCTGTATACCAACATGTGAACATTATTATTGGTTTGAAAAAGAAGCCAACTTGATTCTGTGGTTTTTGTTCAGATGATTTTCCAACTTAGGGGTCTAGTTTTGAGATTGAAATACATCACTAGAGCTCCCAAGGACCAGCCTTGAGTTCCTGACATGAAGCAATGATTGTTCTCTATCCTTTGTTTGGAAGGACAGGAGTGGGGGACAAGAAGAGGGCTCTTTTATCACTGAGAGGCCGGTGCACAGTCCTTGCCTGTCGCCTGTCTTCTGGATTTCGATATACCAGGTTAATTCAGAGAACACTGTCCCTGAAACTGAAAAACAGCAGCAGACTTCCCAGGAGAGAAAGGTTCGGCCCCTTTGCCCACATAGCAAACACCCTGGAGGCTAGCCCCACCAGAAATACCAGATATCCACACAGCTGAGGGAGATGGCATTACACCAACAAGCCATACAGCATGTCCATGATGATCTACCCCTCGGACTTCAAATCGTCCTGTGGTTATCTGCCAGCATGTATGTTCATGCTGGTGGAAAAGAAACTGATATGTCTGGAATCCGCCTGTCATTTACAACTGGTAAAAGCCGGGGATTTCACAGGAATCCATTGTAAAGTTTAGCTTAAAAGTGTATTTTGCAGGCAGCATTTGCACTTTTTCCAAAACGGACTAAAGATTATAGGAGATTTGCACTCTGTTTTGGAAATGGCTTCTGAGGCAGAGGTAGAAAGGAAAAATGGTAGTAAATGTGAATACTGCCATTATTTCCAAACTGCCCCATTTTTGGGAATATTTAAGGCAGAGTTGGGGAATGGGGTAGACATACCTTTGCCCTCTTCCCCAATTCTTGCCTTCCTTAGAAATGCGTATTTTTATTGTCAGCATTTATTTTTATGCTGGCAGTAATGCAAACTATTCCTATGGAATCCATCTGAAATTGCCATCTTCAATACATCCCTCAATCATTATTTGTGGGAGGCATTTACACTTTTTCACCAACATGGTGCAAATGTGAAGTGTGAAGGTGATCTTGCGTGTGTTTACTACTCCCTTCTTTACACCATTGTAGAAATGAGGAACATTGCAGTGAAGGATATTTTGCACAAGTGCAAGCAGAGGAAGCCCCTCCGTGCATTGTATGTTAGCAATCAAAATAACCCACAAAAGTTGCATGGAGAGGACCTTTTGCACTTTTGTGCAAACAGACTCAGTCCATCTCTAGTGGCAGTTAGGAGGATTGTAAAAAAAGATACGTCTCTGTTTCTCTAATGGCAGAGAGTTGTATTGTCCGGTTAGTGCTTGCTAGAGTGACTGCAGCCATTGCAACAAGACCAATACCATGGAAAAAACTAAAAACATCATGAATGAGGGTCTTTTCTTTAAGGAAAAGAAGAATGTAAGCAGCAGCAACAGAGGCATCCACAGAGGTGTGGACCGTCCTAATATTTGATAAGTAAATTGTGCTTCCGGAATCTAGCATCATACAGAGTGCATTGGAAGGTGAGGTTGATGCAAAAAACCTCTGCACAGGGTGCCCGGGATCTCACAGGCCATGCAAGGGACCAATAGACAGCCTGCACCCTCTACAAATGTGCTTATTTTCTATTTTATTTCAAAATGATTAGTGTTTGTGCATAACATTGCCATGCTGATCTCATAGGGGACATATCATTGGTTGCAGTCTGAGCTCACCCTTCCGAAAAAGGAGGAAATATTGAGACACTAAATGATGTTCTTTCTTAGCAAAATAATCTATTTTAAAAGGACGTTTTAAAAAAATGGTATTAACATTCCAAGATGGCCCTATTTAAAACCTCCAATTTCTAATGCTCACTGATATACATTGTACTCATAATAAGAATGTTTCAGTTGTCTTACTAAGTAAAGCAAATTATCATAAGGGATACTAATCCATTTTTTCTCTTAAAAGTTTATCATTCTGAAATGGACTATATGGTGTGCTTCTGTTGTACTTTTTTCAAAATACCCTTATGAGAATAGGGAATAGACAAAATAGCAAACCATGGCGGTTCCTGTCTGCTTTGCATAAAATCGACTGAGCTGTAAGGAACAAGGAGAAAAAACTAAACGAAACAACGCGGTCTGCATTGGGAGAAAGGAGCAGTCGCATTTCCCGGCTGATGGGTACATTATTACGCTCATCATCAGTTGCCTGACAGCAGAACACAGGTGATCGCAATTTAAGAAAATGAACCAGTTGGATCTTGAATGAGCGTGCAGGCATTGTGAAGTACAGCTGCAGATGGCATATTTTGAAAAGGTGCGCCATCTGTGTATTTCCAAGTTTCAGAACTAGGGATGACTGCTGGGTTGGGTCCCGTTGACGGAGAGTGATGCTGTGAGTGGTTTACCGTGGTCCACATTGTTTCACATCAACACGGTTAATACTGTTTTCAATTTCTACACCACTGTTTATTTAGTGACTCTGTGCAGGGGATAAGAGAGTTCTCCGTGTAACATTGCTCGGTTACAATGTTTGGTCTCTGAAGCCTCTCAAAACACTCATACATAACGATACGTGAACACATGCTGGAGATGGCTAAGGAGTGCCACTTACTGAATGAATGTAATCTGTTTAAACACTGTAACGAATTCTAAATCAGCAATTGAACAACAGGACACGGTCAACATTGTTTTGATGTCAGAGGAGGGTTTTTTACGGCTAGATATAACGTGGAAATAAGTAAGAAACATTCAAGAGGGGCAAGCTGCGAGTGATCAAGCAGTCTGTCAATCGTTAGAGGACGAGTTAATAAGGGCCGTGGACAGGCAGGAGGAGATAGTGGTGCGGAGTGGAGCTTTTTCGCCCTCCTTCTACTCAGAAGGTGAAGCGTGAGATAGACAAAACGATTCCTATGCATCTACGCCTCGGCCGGCATCACAAGGCTCCTTCAGCCCTTAATATCGCCAGATGTCGGAAAGTGAAACCAAGGCACTGACGGTATTGTCAACTCTTAATCACGTGATATAAACATTTGCCGGACTATAGGAAGACATTAAAGTTGAGGTGAGACTACACACTATTGTTTTGGGAGTGATCCAAAATAAATTGGACGCTCTGGGTAACCGTGCTGGTTTCAGTGAAACTTTGTTTCAAACTGACCTCCCTGAAAGGTCAGATTTGTCTCAAGCCGTGTCAATTTGTCAATTTAGTCAATGCTTGCACAGGTAAATCCCTTAGAAATCTAGCCATTTGTGAGGCAGTAGTGGCAAACAAACAAAAAACAGCACTAGCAGAGAAACTAGAGCAGGTGGGTGCTACGACCATTGTTATTGACAATTTCTCTGAAGAGGAGGAGGCGGTGCCTGCAGTTTTGTGGAAGTAGGTATTGTAACAGGGGGTATGACTACGGCTGAGACATTTGAACCTTGCATACCTGTGGAAGTGCCAATTGTACGATCCTCATATACCCAATGTGACAGCAGATTCAGTGTAGGATTGTCTTCGAAGTAGCCGGAAAAAGCGGGTCAAATAGAGCCCCTGGTGGGTCCCCCGACAAAGGAAGTCCTCTCGTGTCATATGCAGTATAATGTGAAAAAAAAGTAGTAAAGCAGAAAGCGGGCATAAATTGGCCGGTGGTGGGATCCTCCTCCTTCACGACCACCAAACCTACAATAACAGACTGTCAAAATGAAGGTGCACAAAGTGTCTGGACTAAGGGCACTAATGACTGTGAAGACATGAGGGGTTTTGAGGAGAGAGGTCCAGTGGTGTTGTTGAATGGGCCTTACCCATCCTCATCGCATATGCTGAGCAAAGCATTTTCGATTTGGGGAGACAGAACGCATAACATATCTACAATGGTGCATGATTATGAAAGGATTAACTCAGACATAACAGACGTAAATGGGGTGCAATATAATTCATGAGAAGTTGTGTGCGAGAGGGAGTTCGTACCTTAAAGGATATCATGAACATGGCGATGACATATATCGAGCAAGATCATTTTCTGTCCTTAAAGGGGCGAGGGGAAGAGATGAAAGTAATCCTTTCAGAGGGGTAGTACAGGAAAAAGAGACTAAGATGAAAATTGTAATTAATAGCACTCAAACAGCGCTTCACAATGAGGAAGACACTTATTAAAATTTCTTTGGAAAGTATTTTCTGTATTGGTGGTCAACTAATACTTAATCGATCAGGGGTGTTAACTTTGTTCTCAGAAAATACAAATTCAAGTGTTATTTCTATGCAGGATATTGAAAGCGTAGAATTCACAGATTCACATCGAACAGATAAGGTGGTGCTTGGTCTAGAATATAAAGCTGTTTATGAATTCTTGTTGAGGGAAGCAATTGATAGCTCCTCTAGAAGGGGGATCGGATCCAATTAGAAAGGATAGTGACTCTTGAATGGATAAGGGTAATTTTACTACTATTACCTTTACAAAATGATTACTCAAAAATGAAAAGATATGTCAATTCTGATAAAAGGAAGATCGATCAGGGAAATATGAATCAGGATTGGTCTTGGGTGGCTTCCTCATTAAATAATGACCATCATCCAGAGGTTTCCACTCAAAGGCTCACCCGCCTTAGATGGGTACTCTGTGGTATCACAATCTGTAATAAAAGGGCCCTGAGGGAGACCAAAGTGGGGTATTACTACTATGCTGAAATCAGAGTGTTGCTTTCTTGACTTAAAAAAAATATGACACCAGAGAGGGTTTGTTGGGAACAGAATGGGGTACCTTTGAAAGGGGCATTCTAATGCATATTTAATTTGCAAAATCTACTGGCATGAAGGAATTTGTCAACTGGATACTTTTTTGGTTATTTAGTCAAATTAATCACGGAATGGATTGAGAAGCAGGTTAATGGCCATGTGATTGTTCTCGGCAATCTCAATTCTACTTGCATTCAGACAGAGATAGAAAGAAACATAACAAGTACTGTTGCCTCGATATTTAAGGATCCTTGCATTAGTCCCTTTGATAATCCAAACAATGGAAGTGAATGGTGAAGTTGCCTAAATAACTTGGGACTATACTATCTAAATGGGGCTGTTGAAGAGGACTCTGGGTGGGTCTTCCTACATGGAAGAGAGGTTCCCAGAGTTGAACATTGGACTATATATTTGTAGATTACTACTTACTGGGGAAGTGCAGATGCTTTGAGAACGGCAGGAATGGATGGAGTGACCATAGCATGTCGAGATGCTCATTTGTTTGCAGGAGAGATTGTATTATGTAGAGAGTGTGTCATTTAATGCAGCTAATAGCCAAACTGTTTGGAACCAGCATAAGATCGAGAGGATGAACAAAGAAATAGGGGTGGCGGTGACAATGAGTTATAACCGAAAGCTGCTAAATTTTGCACATGATCATTACAATGTTTTTCTGCTTGATTCTATTAAATTAATGTCAGGGGGCATAAAAAAGAGAAAACGTTCTAAATGCCCAATCTATAAAAAGTCTCATATGTATGACAAGGACGTGGCCAGGCATAAGAGGGAAATGAGGGCCAATATTAGAGTCATTAAGAGGACAAAGATGCATGATTCGTCCAAAAACTGGGTGAAAAATCACTGAGCCCAATTGCTAAAAGCAGATGCAGAGGAAATGCTGGGTCATTTTCAACAGAAGAATTCTTGATCATTCTGGTAATTGATGAATGACGAGTGTATGGTAAATGGGGAGCAATTTATTAACGCATTCGCAGAATTGTACTGCGTGAAGCAACTTCAAGAATTATATGGGGATTCTAAATTTCAAGTTACATCGACTGTGGGAATACATTGTAAGAAATGAGTATGGAGGGTTCTATTGCCTATGACGTAGATGATGTGTGCAAGGTTGTTATGGGAGCCAGTAATTCGAGAACACTGGGTCCTAATCAGATTGAAAGACTTAATGGTGGAATGTGAAATGGTAGATGCATTACGACAAAAAGCTTTGTGTAGATTTGTGAGAGAGGTGGCGGTATTGAAAATAAAATGTTTCTGGCAAAGAATCAAGAACAGCAGTCAACTTTATTTGAATTTTGTAATTTTATAATGTTGGAATAATGTAAAGCACCTTTTAGATTGACAGGGTTTATCAAAATAAATATATGAT
The DNA here is from genome assembly GCF_040938575.1 of Ambystoma mexicanum. Taxonomy (NCBI): domain Eukaryota; kingdom Metazoa; phylum Chordata; class Amphibia; order Caudata; family Ambystomatidae; genus Ambystoma; species Ambystoma mexicanum. The sequence continues at coordinate 1,400,920,938 of NC_090933.1, forward strand.
AATTCATATGTAAAGATGCAAAAATTGTGAAAAAGATTGACGATTTGGAAGAGCAATTTTGTCATATTTTCTTTTTTCTTGCAGTTTTTCAGTTGTGTAAACGTTTGCTGTACACCAAGACAGGCACACATTCATAAAGAAACTTGTTTATCCCTTTGATGTTTGAATACATAGCTTTTGTTTTTGAATTATATCACTTTCATCATGAAATGTATCAGCCTCCACACAACATGTTTCATGAAAAGTGTTTTGCCTGCACTTGTATAGCCATCTGTTTTTTTGCCAGGTTACAGAAAATGTCAACTGGTGACAATGACATTTTGCAGGTTATCAGTCTATGTAAAAAAAACATTTTTCAATGTATTTTGCACAAGGGAAAGGATTTACCTAGTGCTGATACAGGATGGTATGAAGTAAACCTTGTTCTTCTGCAAAAATCCAGTTGAAGTAAATGTTCTTCTCACTAAAGCAATGTTTGCCCTAGTGCTGATTCTGTGCAAAATTGCTCTTGCACCTAGGAAATGTTTGTGTAATATGACCCCTGGATGGTTTGAACATAGGACTTCCTAGGCCTACGTACAAACATTAAAATCTAAAACATCTCCAAGCAACATACCACTTAAAGAAGTATCACACAACACATTTCCCTTCATGTCCAATACCAACATCACAAACTGAACATTCAATATGCAAACATGTTGTCAATGAATGAGCGGTCATCGCTAAAACGAGCTATATGTAAGGCATCACCTGGCTCCCACTCAATTCACTTACTGTTGGGGATATACACTGTAGCTCATTCAAACCTCCTGTAAGAACATCACAGTTGCTGTTTCCAATCATCACAGTGGACTGTGAATTGAATCCATATCCAGAGATGGTCAGCAGAGTGCCCCCTAACCAGAAAACAAATTGTTAACATGTTAAATGTTTAATAAGACTCTATTCTAAATTGAATTAGATTGTGTCATGGAATGGAATACTACCTGTAAGGCTTCCTGAATTCGGCGACACAGTAAAAATATGTGTATGGTACGTAAAGTTGAAGATTGCATTCGCAGATAGCTGTGCCAGCCCTACTTCAGCAATGTAGACCGTTGTCGGGTAAGTTCCAGCGCTACCACGTTGAATCTGGCAGTGGATTTCATTGTCTTATAAAATAATAAAAAAGCAGAGCCTCCTTTCAGACTACATTGTACACTGAGTTATTTCATATATCATTTTTTCCAAACAGTTAAAAGTTCCTAATTAGCAGATAGCAGTCGATATGGACTCCCTCTTAGCCAACCAGACTGCTTAGAATACAGTTGATAATCTCTGATATTAACCACATTTTTTTACTGATCAAATAACGTACTTACATACCTAATAATACTACAATCTTCATGTAGGACCTCACAAAAATACAAATAAATACTCTACCCATCATGTGGAAGTAGCCCATTATTACTTGAGAGATGTGTTGTTCACTAACCTATGGCCCTCTGTATCACTTCAATCATAACTTCAAATGGTAATTATCTAGTGATAATGGCCTCTCCCCGAGTCTAGAATACTTAAATATAGATGAGCAAAAATAATCCTCCTAAAAAACATAGATTGAAAGGAGGCAGAGCTTTCTCAAAATGGGCTGCCATAGGTAACATGTTCTGCTCTTCCTATGTTCTCTTTTTGAGCACAAAATTCCACCTTGTTGAGTTCTAGGGTAGCATTATTGACATGAGAACATATCACTATTGGAGCCCACATGAGAGGGCTCTATCGTGAGGTAGGTAACTGCCACTCAAGTTAGTGGTCCCAGGCCAAAGGTCTCCTGCAACACAATAGAGCCTGCTGGTAAGGGCTATAATGATGCTAGATCGTGCGTAGCTGCAAAAAAAAAGAAGCGTCGCTTGCGGCTTCCTGTGACTGAGCTTGTTCATGTCTACTTGCTGGTGCCCAGTGTGTTTCACATTGGTAAGCTGAGAATGGCAAAGTTAGAGAGTGCATTCCAGGTTTGATGGGTTGGCTACGAAGCAGGAAACAGTTCGAACAAACAGTGAGAACAACAAAAGAGAAACAACGAATAGAGGCTTCTGGTGACGGTTAGAGTCTGCATTCAAAATGTTCTGATTTTCTAAAGAGATGAAAATATGCTCTAATTCTAGTTATTCTCCTTCATCCGACTTTTGTGTCTCAATTGCAGATGAGATTGCATCGATAGTACAAAGCACAACAACTCATGTTATTGACTGGCTGTCACCTCTACCTCCCTGAAATCATTTTCTAGGTCACTTTCTATTTCAACAGTCGTTCAACAGGTGGCCTGCACTGATATTTTCACGAATTTTGATTGGTTGTCTGCTTTCAGACCTCCGATAAATATGTTAACATAATCCAGGAGATATTCTGGTGGGAATCTGTTCTTAATGAGATTATAAAACCTCAGCACAGTTTATAATTTTGTGGGCAATTGCTAAATACAACTTTCTCAATGGAACCGGAGACTTGAATTGGTAATATATCTTTGACTTCTTCTCTGCAAGGGACCTGTTTCCTGCATCAGTTAACATCATGAGGGACATGTATATGGTGGGGGGTAAGAACTTAATCGTCATCCCCACTGCAAAGTATTTTATGATTTGGAGCATTTGGATTGATTGCTTTTCAAGGGACCAGTGGATTTCTATTATAAAAAAAAGTGTGTGTGTTACATCAATGCTAAACATTATATAGTGTAATTTCTACCACACGAGATTTCATATAATCGGAAAGACATTTCTATTCATGCTGTTCACTAGCATTAAACCTTTATTTGTGCAATCTGAAAAGAATGTAGGGTAAAAGAGACAATTAGATATTTCGGTTAATCGAATTGAGTGCCAATTTGTATAACAGCTATTGAGTGTCAATTTGTATAACAATTAATAATAATGCTGGTAAAACAATCAATGAAGTATGAATACATTCAAATTGCTTAGCTACTTCAGTTTGCTTACCGGTGACCAAAACAACTGGACAGTTCATTGTCCCAACAGTTACCAAAGTTGTATCATTGTTTGAGCTGTTGGCAAACCCAGATCCTGAAATTGTCAAAATGGATGCTTCTTCGAATGAACCTGTAAAATATTGAATGTATTAAATGTATTCATAGTAAGAAAGTAACAACACAACTCATTGTGAAATCTATGACAGTGGTTGTGGTCCGAAAGCAAAAATCCTTTTCAAAACAATAGGGAACATACTAAAGGGCTTTGTAAACAGAAAATACAAAATAACACATGAACGCTTTAAAACAGTTTATATAACGAATACCATTATTTTTGATGGGAGGGTATATCTGGCCCACTAATGGCCCCATAGTCTACTATTACTGCTTTTGGCACCACAATATCAAAACCAGGGTGTTAATACATTTCATTTAAAAAAAGGTTTCCTTTCTGGAAAGGATGCTCTTAGTTGAGCCTCTAGCTATGAAAAGAAAGCAATGACACCAATAATGTCCAAAATGTAAACACGAGATGGGTACTTAAAATCAAACAGTTCTTTTCTCTCTGTTGAGCTTAGAGAGGATGGGGTTTGGCAGAGAAACTCAAGATAAGTTAAGTGTGATTTTTGTTTGGGGCCGGGGGAAATGGCACAGAGGGCGCATGGAGGGGTGTGAGGTGGCCCAAGAGAGCAGAGGGCCTTCGAGGAGTTATAAGCAGAGGTAAGATGTCTCCAGATCTCTTGGTGATAACGCAGGCCCTTAGTGCTAGATTGAGCCCACAATTCAGTTGGCAGGCCAACCTAATACAGCAAACAAGGGGAATAGGCATGAAAGTATAACAGATTTCAGCCTTTTGACAAAATGATGGAGCATACATTGGATTTGGCTTTGAAGCATATACTGAAAAGGTGAGAACACATAACTAGCAGGCAAGCTAGGTAGGATTATCAATCCACAGTATGTGAGGAATTATCCCGATTTAGCACACATGGCTTACCATCCCACACTCTCATAATTCAGATGTTAGAGTCTGTGAAAACCTTTTAGACTTATATGGTCTCTCTTCCGCAGGAATTTAAAGACTGTCATGAGTTTCCCTTTTCCGTTATGAGCATTGGTAAACTAAGAGGGATCAACAAGGCTCTGTGAAGTGTATGAGTTTCGACCTCAGCCAGTTCCTCCATACTACCGATGGCCTGCCAAAAAGTGTACCTCTTGTTTGAAATACCAACTGCATTCTGTTTATATTTGCGAAAATGCAACAGCTTTTACTGTAATGGAGCTCTTATTTTATATCTCATTACATAGCTTAAGTATTTATATTTTGTATTTGTTATTTAGCTGACTTGCAGCTTTTAACAAAAGAAAAAAAGAACAAAACTCAAACAAAAGAAGAAAAGAATCCACATTCAAGATAAATCACATATACAATATAATTTATACAATTACAAAAAATTCCCAAAGCTAAAAACCTGAATGCAAAAAGTCTAAAAAAACTCGTTTCGTTCCTGACTTAACCCACATTGATGGCTTGAAAAAAAACAACCACTGCAATTATGTCAGAAGTTATGTGACCACTCAAACATCTATTCCACCCCTCCAACTCATCAGAAGTAACATCATTCACAAATATTCTACTTAAATACTTTCATAGAATGACGTGCAAATGAGGGCATTCCATTAATAAGTGTCAGGCTGTTTCAGTCAAGGGGTTGTCACAAAACCTACACTTTGAATCCTCAGCTTTGATCATTCTATATCTCAACAATGTCTGTCGTGTATACAGATTCCACCTAAACCTAAAAAATCTGTTCCTGACAGACCTTGATGGATAAACAAAAAAGGAAGCATTCTACCACACCTGAATTCTTATGGTCAGAAGTCAAATGGACTAAAGCCGGCGTTTCGTGTGCTCAGGTTAATTTATTAATTCTTCTCGATTGGAACGGATCAATGATAAGAAATCTTCAAATTCTTTTTGGAACATGAATGGACCAATCATGGGACGTCTCGACATAGAGGCCCGAATGGCTCCGTAAAGTGAGGAGGAAACTTCAGTAAGAATTTAATGATACAGATTCATAAAACTCCATATTCCCTTGGATCTAAGTGACTGGATTCCCAGGTTCCATCTTAATAAGATCCCTGGTAAGGAATTCGGAGTATGAAACAATTTCCTCCAAATGGAGGCCTCAAGCTTGTGAAGAACATTCAGCAAGCCGATATCCCGTATCTCAAATGCATGAAAAAATTTGAGCACTACTTTCCCCAGATAAAATTTCAGAGTAGGAAACACTAATAACAATCCAAATTTCCTGTCAATTCTTTTCAGCTGTGAACCAAGGGCTAAACACCTATTGACCACGTTTTTGACAAGTAATTGCTTTGTAGGTTTAGACACAAAGCGAAACCCCAACTAGGTACGAGAAGTCACATTGTTGGGTTGGGAGCTTCCTTTTTTGGGAGAATGTAATAACTTTGGTCTTAGCGCAGTTGAACAATAAATTTTTGCCCTGCTATAACTGGTGAAAGCATTGATCAGTTTATGCAGACCTCAGGGGGTAAGGTTGAACAGGAGGAAATCGTCTGCATAGGACACCCAGGTTAACAGCTGATTATTCAACCTGGGGGATGCAAATGTAACCTGAGGTATCTGAGCCAGGGATGACATGGAGCAGGAACCAGGCTGACTCAGGTAAGTATCAAACAGAAGATGCTTTATTCTTGCTTGGTTACATAGAATAGTTCATGAAAGGTAGGAGAGAAGGTAACATGCATCTATCCTCGTTCCCAGTCTATCTCCAAGTCCCACCGACACTCCGTGGAACCCCCGGGCCTCCCACACTCCAAGCTCCACCTCATCATTCTATGAAGCCCCTGCATACACTCAAGCAGTCACTACAATTATACTAGGATACCACACATCTCCCTCCTTCAAAACAACCATAAAATACACCCACTATCATGCTAGGATAACAATCAGAAACAAAAATAACGCCTTCTACCCCAGCCTGCCGGGGTCTCAGTGCTGCCACCACCAAGCACATACCTTGCCACATTGGCAATACAAACTAAACTACCATCAAAAACCCTCCTAACCTACCACCCTTTGCCAAAACTGCCACTCCTGGCCTCAAGCCTTCCACACCTGAGCACTAACCATGTCTCAAACGAGACCAACATACCTTCCAAAATAGTGTAGCCCCACAAGCGTACACAATGGCCTAAACAAAAAAAATACTAACATGCCAACAACAAACGAAAACAACATATCCAAAAACAACCACGCCTCAATGCTTTATCCCCTCTCCCCAAAGGAAAACGTTGAAAAAGGATGAAAAATATAGCAAAAAAACTAACTAGACAAATACCACATGAACCACAAAAACGCAACCACGGAAAGAAAGAAGAATGGTGCGTAAACTCAAACACGTTAAAAACCATGCTAAAAATAAAACTGTCCACAACCGCTACAAAAATGGAGTGTAGCGTTATGCATAGAATATAAAAATGCAGAAATTATTCTTATAGCACAACAAGAATAATGTATGTCACTCTAAATCCCAAAACATCATATTAAGGAATATGATGTTATGAAATATCAACAATTTCAATTTGCCAGTGTTTGGTTCAAATGGTCCTCTAACGACCACAACTCTAGCCAAAATTAATCACCGTCAAAAATATAACACTGGCCTACTATCTGTGTGCCACTCCAAAAACCATGAGAAACAAAAATCAACTGGGGTGCTAAACTACTAACTTCGCATTACCCTGCAACACCTGGCACTACAGACCAACTACTAGGAGTCTAACTACTGCCAAAAGACACCACCATGTGAGGTCACCTTCAACGCACATACTCATAAAATGACCCCATGTCCATAACTCCCATACACTTTTGCATTTAAATGTCCTCCAAACTACAAAAACGGGCCCGATGGCCTGGTGTCTCCTCAACTACCCTACTAAAAGGGTTAATCTCAACTGGAGCACTACTACCACAAGTGTCCAACCTCCACAAAAACATGAGGTTACTACAAAAGGTTTTCCTAAATTTAGGCAAACACACCCGGCCGGCATGTGAAAGCCACTCTCCAAAATACATGCTACTCTAAATACATGTACAGCTACAACTCCACTACAACGTAATTGCCATTAACACATACACAAATGTTACACAAACAATGCTTCTTCATGTGCACACCATATGTCACATGCTCACAAATACTACAAACTTGCGCTCACAATCGCAAACTCAAAACTCCAAACTTACAATCCACACCACATATACACACTACACACAAATTCACATTAGAACTTTGCATTACCTAAATTTGGATGTGTTGCGCCACCAGCCATGCTGGTGATCAGTCACCATGCTGGGGGCACAAGTAAAAATCACTAAAACCATCAAAGTGATTTCTAAATGAACTCGTAACAAATGTACATGTTACATTAAAAACATCCCTGAAATACTGCTAAACCTCTACTACCAAACGCTGTGGACATTTCAATAATTAGAACCAAAATTCATAATTATGCTTCTTGTGTAAAAAAAATACATAGCATCATTACTTAAAATACTTCATGTGGAGTACTCATTATACATTACAGTGTTAAAATGCATGTGTGCTACCTACTAACACATGCTGCACTTCAAACATTTATGCCCTCATGCATGCAAACATAACAGTCCTCCTGCAACTTCAAAACATCTCCTACTACCAATTTTTGAAATATACAGCATTACATCAATGTTAAATGACAACCTCTTAAAAACTGCTTCAGATGGATTGCTATTCCCTTCCGAATACATGTACTGCAAATACCCACTATAAAGTTCTCTTGCAAAATTAAATGTGACTTTAATAAAAAAAACAAAAAACAACCGCCTCCATATAACTTAGCTCAGTCACGTGTCCCCGCCGTAATTACCTTTAGGCATTTTGAATATAATTAACACATCAACAAAACTAACTCCACCTAAACTGTCATTTCAGCAAACACGTAACTCCGCTCTGCCAGACAAAATTCCAGTTGTTCCTTTTCGAATCTCAAAAAAAATAAAACAAATTATTTTGCTGGTAAAGTGTTGGTAAAACGATAAAAGTACCTTGTAACCTCGTAATTCTCCAAACAGTCTACTATTCAGTCTTCAAAACAGTGCAAACAGAAGTTCCAATCCATTTTGTGAGCGTTAATGTGGCACGTCCCCACATTGGAAGTGTTCACTTCCTTACGGCTCCCTACAGCACGGTTTCTTTGCACTGGAGATAAATAATAAAACTCAGTTACCCCGGACAATATGAGTGTCTTTAATTCCGATGGTAGGAACACTGCACTTCCTGAAAGCGCGTCACATAGCATGACGCCTAGTCTCCTTGGGTCCTTCCTGATACGTCATCACGCCCGTCCATGATCCTAGGGCCTTTCCTCCAATGTGTTTTCCCGGCCCGGAGAGAAGAATTATGGCGTCGGGCCCCCTGCTCTGCGTTCTAGCTTAACGGGCGTGCTGGGACGCAAACATGGGAAGGCCTGCTGGGCGTACATGCTACCCACAGCCCCAGGGGACCTCTTCAAGAGTCCGGATTTCGCACAAATTCTCTGCCCACAGCAACGTGCCTTGAACATGTGAGACGCTTTCTGTAATGCCTGCATTACGTTCCATTCATGAAGCAGGCACCACTTCGCACAAATCACAGCTGCTCCTGGCACAAAATGGCAAATCTTCCTCTGCCTATCTCCTACAGCCTCTCGAGCCCCCATTCTCACTCTTTGGTCTAGCTTGGATGGGCTGTACGGTCTAGCTTCGAAGGGCTGTACTCTGCTACCATTGCCTGATGCCACGGCCATCTCTAGGGTTTCTTCAGCTTCATATACCAGTTCACCATGTCAGCACTTCCTCTAACTGGTACACAGGATTAGGTTTTATACTCCTCAGTTCTCCTCCGCTCTCCATACCTTGCTTCGGGTTCTTGGACTCCTTGTCGCCAAATGAGGTATCTGAGCCAGGGATGACATGGAGCAGGAACCAGGCTGACTCAGGTAAGAATCAAACAGAAGATGCTTTATTCTTGCTTGATTACATAGAATAGTTCATGAAAGGTAGGAGAGAAGGTAACATGCATCTATCCTGGTTCCCAGTCTATCTCCAAGTCCCAACCGACACTCCGTGGAATCCCCAGGCCTCCCACACTCCAAGCTCCACCTCATCCTTCTATGAAGCCCCTGCATACACTCAAGCAGTCACTACAATTATACTAGGATACCACATAAGGACATATATAGGTTGAATAAACAGGGCGCCAACATACACCCCTGTCTGACTCCTGAAATGGTGTTATATGTACAGATCTATCCCCCCAACCTGTTTAGTCTGATGCTAATTTTGGACAGGTCATGGAGGGCCGATAATCATTCTAAGGAGACCCCTCGGTATATTCCAATCTGCAAGCTTTTTCCAAGTTGAGCGGAGATCGAAGCTAATGATGTAGGAGGCCTTAGCATGCCTCTTCAGGGCAAGGCCTTTGATGCATTTTAATAGTAGGCCATTGAGATTAGTAATGTGTTTTTACGAAAGCCCACCTGCCATTTTCTTAACTGGCCTGATTCGACAGACCATGCTTAGAGATATTTAAGGAGCATTGAAGTAAAAACTTTGCTATCAGAATCCATCACTGAGATAGGTCAGTAATTACAGGGATCGTTCCTGTCTCTAAGCTTATAAAATGGGATTAAATAGACATTTGCCAGTCAATTGGCAGAGTTTGGTCTTTTATAATCTATCTAAAATAAAGATTCAAGATGGTGGACCATGAAGCTGGATCATTCGGATAGAGCAAGTTGGAAAGCTTATTAGGCCCAGGGGCCGGAGAATTATGATGTTAGCTATGACATCAAATTCAATTTTGGAATTTCCAATCGTCGGTATTAGGCTCCAAAGGGAGAAGGAAAGGGGAATCAAGAGTCTGAGAAGGTCCAAATTTGGATTGATAGTATGAAACCCAATGCTGTTCACCAATAGGGTTTAACTGCATATCGCTCTGAGTTCTGCCTAGATGATTTATAAGACACCAGAAGGAGGAAGAGGATGTTTTGCATAAAGAATCCATCATACATTCTGCATCCTTCTGGAGAAGCAGACGCTAGTACTGTCTACACCTTTGGCGATAATGTTTTTCCTTTTTAATCTCCCCTAACTGTGACTGAGAGTCAACCGGGGGGGTGGGGGGGACTCTTTATTGCCTTTATTTTAGCCCGTATCTCCCTCTTGTGGTTACCCACGCCCTGATCGAATTGATGGAGATGTTTTTTGTTGGCAGCCTTAGTTCTATTCCAGACATTACCTGGCAGGTGGGACAGAAAAGAGTCAAAAATGTTTGTATTAAAGGTATCCATTTTCCAATCCAGTGTGCTGGATGGCAAAAGCATCTTGGCTCTTACGCTTACCACTGAGGCCCTGTGTACGTTCCATGAAATTCGGTTGGAACCCTGATTAACAGAAATGGCGGGAGGTTGAAACTCGTATCCTTCCTCACTAAAAAAATCAAACTCTGCGATGATCATCTCGTGGTCGCTGAGCTCAGTTGATATGATCTTAAAGCTTCGGCACTTGTGGAATAGGCTGTCATCCACAAAGAGGTAGTCGAAGATCACTTGTTTCAAACCCTTACTCACCTTGTAAATCTCCCTGCACCGAGCCGTTAAAGCAAGAAAGTCCCAAGGACTTCAGGGACTAATGCCAAAGTTCACTGTGTTTAATCTTTCGAATGGCTGGATGTCGGCAGGGACCTGGGCAGGGATTTGACTCAGAAAAACAGGAGGAATTGAGATTGCCTCTCAAAATTATAGAGCCCTCCCGGGAACTGGCAAGCCAGTTTGAAATGAGGTCAACAACCTCATCCAACATCACTTGGATTGGAGTCAATTTGGAATGCCACTAGATGTTCAGCAATAACAGCGTGGGGTTTTTACCGTCAAGCCATATAGTGGTTTGTAATCACAACAGACATTTATTTGCGATGACCACCTTATCAATACTCATCCCTGCAATCTTTTTAACTAGGATGACTAACCCACCCAATGGCCTACCCCTCGGGCCTTTAGTCATAGAAGAGGCTAAAGTAACGTAGCTGTTGACTACGGTTGTTTCTGTCAACCAGGATTCCTGTACATAAATTATGGTGTGGTCTTGATGGAATAATCCCAGTTCTATATTTGTAAATAGCTGGGTGTGCCCACAACTATTCCAGGAAAGAACATTGAATTTATCAGAACCTGTAACTGTGCCTTGGGGTGTATGAGTCGTGAACTGCTTTCGAATGATAAATTCGATCTCTTGGGTCCAGAACCCCTCCCACTCACTGCCTAATTGGCATAGAACCTCTGGATCCATGAACAAACCCAGAGGAGGTTTGAAGGTTTGCCCCACGTAGTTCTGGTTGGAGCTGCCTCCTTCTACTAACATCCAAAGAACATTCGATTCTAAATCAAACAATGATTCAATCTCACCAGCTACCAGATCACAAACCATTTGTGAAACAAATGTTAGAGCAACCATGTCTGTTCTTCCTTTGTAGGGGAATAGAATGCTCTCAATGACTTTCGATGAGATGGCCTTCAGGGATGGGACTAGGGAAAGCAGCTTTAAGATGCCACTGTGATTCAAAATGAAGAAACTCTTCTCTTATGCTGCACAGGAGACCCTCATTTTTAAATCTGTTTGTTTGTTGGAACTCCTTTCCACGTGGGATTTTAGTGACACGTTACCATAAGTAGGGTGGAGGGAGGAATTGGGAGGTGAGTCGATGCCCTGCTGTGTGGTTTTGGACTCCACCACCCTTGCTCGCCACCACCAATCTGAGTTGGGGTAGGCTCCCTGCCTCACCTTCCACTCTACCCTCGGTTAATGTAGTGAACTGCACTGGATGCTTAACTCAGAATAGTTAATGTACTACCCCCTCCTGTGAAATAAGCAGAACTATCTTTCCTGAACCCACCCCCCACACCTCATTGTCTAAGACTGGGCAGGAGTGGCCACCTGAATTTGGCAATAAACCCGGATGGCAAAGATGTTGCTTATAGTCTGACTGCCCTCCCCCTCTTCCCTTATGAAACTCTTCGGAGGGCGGCAAGGTTAAGACACACTGTAGTTGTCTGTCTGTTGAGGCAGGCTCCAGCATTCTCCCTCCACCAGGCAATAAGGTAGGTCCAGATAAGGCTCTGGTAGTGGAAACAGCAGAGTCCAAACACAAAGGATCCACTTGGGCGGCTGTGTTCACGGAATTAGGGTGAGATTTGTTTAAACGGCGGAAGCCTCACTGCCGGAAGAGACACTGCCTTGGAAATAGAGTTTGCCATTTTCACTGGTTCCATGTTCTTTGATTTTTTTGAAGAACTTTTTCTCTTTTGTTTCGCTTTTAGAGTGGCAGTGCTCTGGACTTTACTAAGCATTGACGTTTGGTCCGCATCCTTGGCCTTAACGGCTTTGGGTGATGAAGGCACTTGCCCATTTAAAATGGGCTGTATCTTGTTAGGAGCTCCAGGAGCCACGCCAGCCTGGGGTATGTCGGAGGGAGGCTCCAGGTCACCTGTCGAGTGCTCACCCACTGTAATTGAGTCTGGGGCTATTGGAACAGGCAGATCAATTGATTTGATTGCCAATGATATCCTTCTTTGCTGCGCAGGTGCAACCGTAGACTCATAAGAGGTAATAGATGAGTCCGGGTCAGAGTCAGAGTCAGAATCCTGTTCTTCAGAAAATATAGGTGGTGTGTTAAGGAAAGAATCTTTGACTTGACCAGTACTTGTAGCTTCCAATTCATCTAAAGAAGTCAATTTGATGGCAGATGTAGATTCCAATTGTTTTGCTTGGGTCATGGCAGAACCTAAAGACTCTTTGGTTAGCTCTGAGGTGGAAGGTTTGTCAGAGTTAACGGAGGGCAATTTTGCCTGTTTTGAGAAGAATGAGCTGATCAGCTCAGCTGCTTTAAAATTATCTTTCCTTTTTCTGCCCATCTCGCCCTCCTTTGTATTGTTGAAAATAGGCTTGTGATGGTCCACAGCACCGGAAGGTGGCTCTTTGGTGGGGGAGGGAAGAAGCAGTAAGTGTATTGCGTACTGAAGCGCAGCTGAGCCATCAAGCTCCTCTAGGGTTTTCACACCACTACTCAAATCCATGAGAGGAGGAGTGACTCTCGGGGGGAAGAAACAAATCCCTCCAAAGCTCGCCGGCCGAGCAGTCACCCCTGTATGGCAGACGGTGGCCTTTTCAAAACTTAAGGTGCAGTAATGCGCCAACCTCAGATTCCTCACTGCTCGTAGGACCAGATCCTAAAGTCTGCTACCCACTGCCCTCAGCAGGCAACAACGTAATGGCACGGTGGGAAGTTGAGGTCCGGCTTACTGCTTCCTCGCTGGCGATGGGATGGGGTCTTCATGTGAGTCTTTGCACTGGTTGAGTGAAGTGTGAACCAATCTCCAAACACACCAGAACATAAGAAAACACTTTGCGAAGCACTTTGCTAACACTTCCCATTTGTGGGAGTGTTTTCATGTCCTTGGGCTCTTAAAAGAACAAGCACCAGCACAGGAGGTTCAGGAGTGGCAGCGTCGTACAACCATCAACGTCTGAATGAAAACACAATAAAACACTTCCTGAAGCACTTGTCTGGCTTAAGTAGACAAAACAATTTGTCAATCCGTACTTTTAATTGTTTTGATGTGACGGCATGGTATGTGTTTTTTAAGGTTTTCTCAACCAATCGCCTCCCAGAAAATAATTGAAGCATACTGAAACAGCAACATAATCAAGAGATGGGAGGTGTTTCGGCACAGGAGTCAGCAGAAATGACATGCCATTTCAACGAAGAATTCTCATTATTAATAATGGGGATAAAGGCAGAGAACCACAATTTTAAAGGAAAGGAACATTGGTTATCTGGTGGGCCTGAATGTTGATTTATGGCAAGAATAATGTGCCAGTGTTTACCATTTACCTTCAAGCATTGGGACATCAAACTGGACACTGGGTAAATGAACTCATTTAGGCCTCTGACAGCTCAGCTAAACTACAAATGGCATGATACTTTAAATCGCTTTATTGGCTGAACTAGAAAATAAATGTCTATCTGCAAATTATTCTCTTTTTTGGTGACAGTATTCTATTTTTGTTCTGGCTTTCTTGGCCAATTATCTCCTGACAAATAATTGGCACATATTGAAAAATCAAATTGTTGCGATTATTATATGTATGAATCAGAGGAGAACAATGCATAATATGGTAACATTGGTCGGGGGATCAGACCCACTGCTCTGGTAACTGCTTATTTCCCAGACAAGGGCCCTCCATTCAGGTTCACTAACTCTTTGCCAATGATGTGTACCTGAGCGTTTATAAGCCTACTTACAGCACAAAATACATGCCTGAATTGAGGACACAGCATGCATTTACAATCCCTATTAAATGACAAGGAAAGGCCAAGTGGTAAAACGTGAGCCAATTTTGTAGAGAATTGTATCCACCATGTATCGGGGACATTTTGGGGCCATCTGTCATTGAAATAGTCGAATACGAGAAAAAATAGTGATATGTCAAAATGTTGCTCTGAAGTACAGTAACTAATAAGGTCTGTTCATTTATTTATTTATTTACTCACCCATTTTTCCATTTGTTCTTATTTATCCCCCTCTCTAAACCACTGTCTCATCTTGCATTATTTTTTAAAGCGTTTTAACTTTTTCCTTTTTTAACATTTTGCATAGAACATCTGCAATGGATCAAAAGTGGTCATAGAAAAATCCTGAAGCCACAACTCAACTCATTTTTCTTCAGCTCCATTTCAATCCCCTACCTCACACTGTGTTGCTTTTATTTTAGCTTGATTTGTGTACTTTTTGCTGTATCTTCACAATTTCGAGTGATGTTTTCTTGTATTTTTAAATTAAAATGAAATAATATCCAGAAGCAGTTACATTCTGGCAATTAGAAAAAGCCTCTTACAATAGCTGACATTCATAAACATGAAAGCCTGTATAAGTCCCAAAGAAATAAGCAAGAAAGGTCTATGAATGTTACCAGTTTAAATCCTGAGAAGCCATACTCTTCTGTAAAGTCAAATAATTCATGGAATTCTTATAGTACTTTGGGGAATAAGTATAACGATGAATAGTGAATGTGGTAATGATAAATTTACTGTTCGAAACGCTGAATTTCACATTATGGTCTACAAGTCCTATAAATCCCAAAGTACTGGGATGAAGATGATGATTGCAGAGGCATAGGACTGCAGGTTGCAGTCAATTATGAAACATGACCCACTCCTAAGGTGGACTGGGAGGCATAACATAGCTTTTCAACTCCACTTGGCAGAAGAATCAGAAGGCAGACGTGAGCAGAGACGATGGGACCACAGCAGTGTGTAATTGGAATGTCGGTCCTGAGAGAGTCTGCCAGGATCGAGTTTTCAGCTGCAGAGGTCGCACAGCGGAGAGCGTATCTTTTTGAAGCTTTTCCCAATGTCAGACGCGCATTGGTGGCGGATGAGCTCTGAGTAGCTCCAGTAGTCAGCAAATCTCCGAAATTGACAGAAGTGGGTTGCGGGAAGCAGTGAAGAGGAGGTTGGCGGGCCATGCATGGAAATCAAAGCAGCAGACCTGGAGGCAGCGATGCGAGCAGACGCGCACGCTATACCCAGTGAGTTCACTGTTACATTGTGACCCGAAGCGCTCGTAACACTCTGCTACCCCAATCCAGGGATTCTAGTCTCAGAATTCAGATAAACAAAGTAGCATTGCAAGGAAAAAGTCTTTTGAATACTGAACAAATTTGAAGCTGATGAATGTTGCGGTTGTAAACCAAGCTGATATTAAGAGGTGCAGAGGGCAAAATAAGAACTTAATTATCACACCAAAGGGGTGTGATGGTGACAGTGTGGGGCCTAACAAAAACAACAAAAAGGGGCAATATTCATAGAAACAAAGACAAACTACCATTGCCCAAGCCAAAAGAAAAACACACATAGGCAATTACGAATGACCCAGAATTGCCCAAGCCAGAAGAAGGCAGTTGAGATTATTAGCAATGGTAAAAACTGTTGCACATATCAATAGGAGGTTCGAAAAAAAAATAGCTTAAACCCACATTGCCAAAGCCAAAGAATTGTGATGTGAAACAAAATTCTTATCAGCAGTTGGTTGATGCCAAAGGAAAGAAACAAGAGTGGCAGGCAGGCCTTCTGAGAAAAGACATTCAGAGGGAGAGGAGCATATCCTGCAGGAGGTGTGGTGAACAAATAGCACTAGTGTGGTTATTATTCCCTTGAAGAGTTTTCAATACCCAGTGCTGTGGAGAAGAAGATATTGCTAACCTGTTTAAACTTAACCTTTACCACAAAAGTACTTACAGGTAGTAGTTTATTCTGGCCTGACAGGGGAGTATACCAAGTCAGAGAATGATGTAGTGGTTTGATCTGTTCTGGCAGTAGAGTACAACAGAACATAGAATTTTATTGTATTAAGCCTGGCAAGGGAGTATACCAGGCGGAAGTTATTGAAGTACTGTGGTATGGTTAAAAGTCTTGAAGCGGAAGTTGAAAAACCACTAACGTGTTTTTGTGGATTAATACAGAATCATCATGACAAATTATTATCGCTGAAGAAACAGTTAAGTGAACTACTGTAGAAGCATTTAACATTGTCAAACAAGTGGTGTTGTGAACTTGTGCAAAAGACCCTTTCGGTGAAACCAATGAAGTAAGGAAATAATCTGAGTTGCGGAACAGAAGGTGTTTCAAGAACTTTGTTGCAAACAACAAGAGGAAAACTTTGTTGAACACTTGTGAATTATTAGTTGAAAGCAAGTTGGAACTTTTGGTGTCATCAAGTTGGAACTTTGTGTTAACAAGTTAGAACCAAAAGAGAACTTTGTTACGATACAGGATTTTCTGAACCTTTTTGAACCGTTGAACAAAATCCTACTTTAATGTGGGGAAGGTGAATTCACGCAGATTGGAAGGAGAAGCAGTGGCTATGATGTGAATGTAACAGTTATTTTTGGTGTCTTTGAATTGCCATATATTGCCTTGTTAAATTGTGCATGTTTAAGTGCGAGTGACAGAATCCTTTTGTTAGAGTGCTTCCTTTAGTTTATGTTAAACAGGGAAATCCTCGTCAGGGTAGGGATATTGAGGCGTTTATCCAACCCTTTGAGTTAATTAAATGGCATTCTGACCCCTAACATAGTAATAAAAGTTTACTTTCTTTTTAAAATATTTCTAGATTATGCCTGCATGATCTCAATAGAAAGCATGTTTGAGTTCATTCAAATTATACTAATTAAATTTGTTTTGTCAGCACTTGAATGCTTGTACTTGACCTCCCACAGAATGGTTGCATTTCCCTGATCAGGTTAGGCAGCACAGAGAGCTAAGTGCTTTCCCCTGATATATGTGCACTGCCTGCTGAGGCAGGTTCAACTCCTAGCAGGGTCAACTCAACCTTTCCCCCTTCCGAGGTCGATACATTGAGTACCACTCTGTGGGATAATAATCTCTTCTGTTATTTCAGCGCTCTGACACCTATGGGCGTTTAGCACTATATAAGAAATACATTATTATTATTATTTGATGAGAATTAGGTTTGTCTGTCTGTCATGCTATGCCAGATTCCTAGACATAATTTGTGTGTAGTGGAATGAAAGTTTTATATCCCACACCAACCTTGAGAAATTCTTGGCATGAGGAGCTTTTGTGGGCATGAAAGTGAAATTTACATGCACTAGGTTTATGGAGATGTTGCATTACTCTCAAAGAAACAAGATTGGGGCACATTGGAGGTAACTACAGAGTGGTTAGAAAATGTAAGAAGACCTAGGGATACATGGTGATATCATTCCACATTTTATTGTATTTGAATTTGCAAAACACATTATCATTCCAGTGCCTTTTGGTGTTGTAGTTCATTGAGTGGCAGGCAGAGTGTGTTCAAATGGATTGGCAAAAAACAGTTTTCCAGAGCCTGACAGAAAATCAGATGGCCGGGCATGAAGTGAAGGGTGAGACACAGGGAACTCCAAACTGTAAGGGCCATAATGGGAAAAGCGGAGCCCCAAGATCTCATTTACAAAACCGAGTCCCTCAGCAGACATTCAGTGGTAGATCTTATGGAGCACAAGGGCTGCTATTTAATGCATTTCTCCAATATAAACAAGGGATCAGTCTCGTAGGATCTGTGGGACAATGAAGTGGGCAGTAAAACAGGTACAAATGTTTGCTGGGAACCAATAGAGGTAACAAAAGGAAAGGGAGATATGTTTAAAATGTCCTGTACCCCTGACGAGATGGGCAGCAGCAATCTGCTCTTCCTGTAATTGTCTGATTAAGAATTCAGCTCAACCATAATAACTACAATTACTGATGTCCAGCTGCCTGAGAAAATTGCCCTAATTACTGTCATGCACAATTCCTGCAGAGAAACGTCATGGGCCTGCAAAGGATCTTCAGTTTTAAGAACCTTGCAATAACCACTGAGTTACTGGAGCAAACAAGTAAGAGATATATCAAATTTAAACACTAGTGGTTTCCCCCACAGGAAGGCAGGAGGCAGGTGTCCCAAAGAGTGGGGCCAAAAACTGTTGTCCCAAAGCTGGTTGGGGCTCCCATCACTGCAATGTCCATTTTGACTGAATGATGTCAAAGCCATTTCATGCTCATCCAATTGTTAACAGGTGATAAGCACTGCCAGGCGAATGTGGCCAATGCCCATCTGTCTCCCTATAACTGGAAAATCAACTGGGTATCATCAGCATAGGAGTAAAATATACATTAGCTCAGAAGGCCCAGAGGTAGTTAAAAGCTGAAGTGCACCAGAGATAGGGAGATGCCCTGTGGTCCACCATATGACATGGCAGAGAGGCTGAAGGCAGAAAAGGTAATAAAGACAGAGTGGGTGATATCTTTGATGAAGAGATGGATCGAGGCTTAAGAGGAATCCCAGAGGTATGTCTTACTTAAATCCTATACTATGAGCTATGGTCCACAGTGTAAAGGTGGCCATGTAATCCAATAGACTCCCTTCATCCACAGTCAGACAAAGGTTGGTGGTGCATGACACAGGCAAAGATCATCCATCTAGCTGGGCAAAATCAGCATTTTGAGGGGAAGGTATCTATTAGCTACAATGAAGGAACACATTTGGTGGGTGGATGCTTTTTCAGCAATTTCCGCTAGTTAAGGGTGGAGAGAACGGATGGTTCTGAGATCAGCAGAGGGTGTGGTATCAAGTGTAGGTTTCTTGGGAAGAGGAGTAGTTCTAGCAGCCTGGAAGGCTGGAGTTACTACACCATGGGTAAAAGATACACTGACCAAATCAGTGATAATTGGGAAAAAGAGTTTGAGGTGTTCCTTGATGATTTTGACCAAGTAGGGCTCTGATCAAGAGCCATCTTGGTGATCAAGTGAGGAGAATATAGGGACAGCGAAGGCCAAGAAACTGAACAGCTCCTAAGCCACGGCAAAGGCTTCTGAGCACACAGTATCAAGTGATACGTATATAGAATTATTCCTGCTTCAAAGATGGCATATTTGTGAAGGTATAGGTGTGACATAATATAAGCACCAGTTACCCCGCCGTGTTTTTTTATGGATTGTCAGAAGTACCCCGAAGTACTGCTTAGCCGCTGGATTCCTTAGCTCCAGATTTCAACTCTGAGGCGATTGCCCTTATTGTTCATTTGGACCACAGAGCATTAAGCTCCGCCCCCTTTTTACACATCATCCATATTGACAACGTGCACCCGCTGAAGTCCCCCGAAGTACCGCTTAGATGCTGGATTCCTTGGCTCCAGGTTTCAACTCTGAGGCGGTATGCTTAATCCACGAGTCAGCCTTTAAATAAAATAACATTACTGGTCTCTTAATCTAGTTGCAACAACTAACGTGGATACTGAACTTATTTTTATATTACTCTTTTGTTTCTTTAGATTGCCTTTATTGTTCATTTTGACGACAGAAGGTTAAGCTTCGGCCCATTTTACCCGCCTGCGGAAGTACCCCGACGTACCGCTTAGCCGCTTGGCAGCGAGGCGAGCGGCGAGCAGTGTCTTCTACAGTCACATGGTCTACATGGTCACACCTCAGGCAAGTCATTTCTATCCACTTTTGTTCCATTCATTTAACAGCTTCACAAATAATCACCTTTTGCTGCCTTGACAATCAGCCTTGTGATCATGACAAAAGGTGCATACTCCTTAAAATCAGGCATGCTGCACTCACTCAAGATTACTAAAGTCTCTATGCAGTTAAACCAAACACCTCAAAGAAACATCACCAACATTGCATTGAGGAGTAAGTCACCTTTACCCAGCTCCTCTTCCCAGAAAAAAAAAATACATACACAAACTCCTGACATAAGACAATTTAACCGACCGGGCGACATTAAATCTCCTGGTGTCCAGCCTACGATTCTGCAATCTCCCGCGATCCGTTCCATGGCTAGCACCGACGAGGGAAGCCTGATCATAAGTTCAGACTCATTACTAACAGTGGGCTTTGCAGGCACCCTGGATAACTCCTGAGCTGATCCAAACACATCCCTAAGTCGCTTGCCATCGGAACCTTCAGTTTCAGTTGAAGCTGATGCACTCCATCATCTCGCGCCATCTACAAATATATATGAACATGACTCACCACATAATGCCCAATTGAGCTCTGACACATATACAAGTGCAGCTGCTCGAGACACTCCAATTCTCGACTCAATGACAGCACTTAACACCTTGGATCACCAACAATCGACCGCTCAACATGTTCAAGACCTGATAGGCATTCCAACTCGATCAGCTCACAACTCTCCTGTTTCACTCAATGTATCCCTGATTCAATTGGATTCAGATCGCCATATAATTCCAATTATAATGAACAACAGTAGATTGTCTCAATCTCTGATAATGTTTGGACACTCACTGCAACATTCATCAGCTCTTACACTATCTTTTGCACATCCCACTTCTGCAAGACAAATACCATTTGCAAGGCCTACTTTGGTGACCTAGACACTTGCTCCCCTGTTAACTCTTGTGGACATCACACTAGGCGCAATGAACACAGCGTTAACATCTTTAGCCAGACTTTTTGAGACTCTAGATGCAAAAATAACCAAGCAGTCCGCCCTCATCATGCAGCAGCTAGACCGTGACTCAATTACTGCTCCTATGTTTGCTGATAAGGCAATTACACCCCCCTATCAGCCGTTACCGCTAGAGAACAGATTATGTCACTATATGTGTATAGTAACAGACAGACAGAACATTGTATTGAGAGAAGACTTAATCCCAGGGGACTGTGTCTTACTATCTTTCGATCGGGTAATTCGACCAATTGAAGTAGTCGACACTAACACCGACCCATCTCTTGTTTTTTCCTCTCTGCCTCCAGCCTCAGTGATGCCTAGCCCGTTAGATCAAATGATTGAAATGGAAAAACGTTCATATACTATTTTTGCCTCCCGCAAGAAGACCAAAAATAAATAAATCAATAAATGCCATTCACAGGAGAAAAAAACAAAAAACATGAATTTGATGCAGTTACCCTCAAACTCAAGCTCAAAATAGTTTATTAAAAGCATTACACTTCCTAAAAAACAAACTGGCAGAACTTCCTCTGCAGTAATAAAAAAATACTCAAAAATGTCACAAATGAAAAAGGATAATACAGCTAAAAATGAGTGTCCAACAGCAGCATATGCTTCGTTAGATTACCTTATCTCCGCTGTTGAAGAACAACGGAATTAAATTAAAGTTCAGTCTGCTGCACCCAATCCAATCCTAAAATCAAAGACCAAACTAAGAGACACACCAGCATCCTTGCTGACAAATCTTGATCATCTCGATATTGAACAAAGATGGGCAGAAATCTGAAAAGCGGTCGGCCTATACATGTCCTTACATCAGAACCAGCCTCTGCTATATGCACAAGATTGAAACACAACTTCAAAAATGTATAAGAGTGAGATCCCTCATAGTGCAGATTCCAATTATATGCAATGGCACAAACAGAAACAACTACCTTTACAAATAAGTCCCTATAACCCCCCCCTGGCTCACAGTTCTAATAACAAAAATAAGCAAACAGAACATCTTCTAATTCTCGCTCTACACAATATCACCACCTGATCATGAAGTGTCGCCCGTACCTGGCATACAACCTCAACAGAACTAGTGTTCCCAGTTTGGAGGATATAGGTTGTTCTGATCTAGACCAAGTCGAATTCCTTGATGGGACGGATTTATCAATAATCAGGCTATGGATTCGATCAGGAGTTGTCCTGAACACTATTTGGAAGGCAACAATCGAAGTCTCTGTCTTGGGCTTTCTAATTACCCAAGACTCTTCCCCTACATCAATTTCAAGTCAAAGGAATAATCCCATGCTTCCCAATATTCCCTCACTCTTGCCTAAACTAACAACTCTAGAGAACCCCAGAACAAATGTCTCTACAACTTGCTGTTGTCAGAATATTAAAACATAACAACCCAAAAAACAACTATTGCATCAGATTTTCTTAGCAAGCTGGAACATGCAAGGTTTCTCCCACTTATTAGGTAACTGCGACAACCACTTAGACACCTACGATATAGTAGCTCTACAAGAGACGTGGGGGTGATTCATGACATTTTTTGCACCAAAAAACAGGGATTTGTGCGCCATTCTGCCCGCAAATCCCCATTTGTCAAACAGGGATTTGCTGGCAGAATGGCGCACAAATCCCTGTTTTTCGGCGCAAATAATTCCATGAATCAGCCCTGTGGTTGTTAGAAGTACCTTCTTGGGCTGACCATAAGATTAGTTTGCATCCAGCTAAACGTGCGGCCAAAGGAAGACCAACGTCTGGCCTGCTTGTGGCTGTTAAGCTCAGTTCAAGATTAATGATCTAACCATGGGCAACTCCTAATCAATACATGCAATTAGTTAAGATTCAATTCCAGACCTATGCAATTGCTTTAATAAACATCTACTGGAATCCTGTGGGAATAACAGTGGAAAATGCTTTCCATGACTGAGAAAATATTTATGACCATATTAGGCGGACATCGTCAATAACCAACATGATCCTAGTAGCTGACTTAAATGTTTACTGTCTATCAACAGGCACATCAGCGCTAAACACAACAGAACTACAATGGTCTACACTCATGCAAGAAAGGAAGAGGATTATGACCTCGTTGCCTGGTGACATACCTCCTCAGAATACCTGGAGGAGGGACTCTCAGGAGACCATTATTGACTATATTTATGTGGATCAAAATATATTTGCAGAGGCTGATAGCCTCGAAATTGTCAAGCAAAGAGATAGTGATCACGAAATGGTCTTGGAATTTACTTGAGAATGAGCATCGTAAAAACGAATTCAAAGGTTCTCTCACACTCAATAATGGGTGAAATTGATTCCGGTGGTCTGAGCCATTACTACACAACTTGAATAATTGTCTTGTACAAACATACAATTCTGACAACAGACACATTAATCTTGAAGACAAACAGTACTTGGAAGAAGATCTACGAAAAATGTTCATCAATATGATGCTCAATAAAAGAGAGGAAAACACAATATCGTCGAGATAAGAGAATAGCGTTATTTCTCCCCACAGATTTAAGGTCTGATGCCCTCAAAATCATAAGAACCAGATACAAAAATTGTCTGTGAACTCGAAAATCCAATCTATATCAGTACGACAGAGAAATCGCGCTAAAGGCTGTTGCCTCTAAAAGCTCTGCACAGACATGGTCTCTACTAAACCAGGCAAATTCTATCTTACAGTCTTCAGTAAAAATGAATGGGGTGTCTGAATTACAGTGGGTAGCTCACTTTGCAAGCTTGTATGCACTCCCTCCCTCCACACCAAAAGATTACTCTGACTGACCAACTCGTGAATTTCAACTCCAAGTTTCTGAAGATGACATTTTATATTTCATTCAGAAATCCAGCTATCCAAGAGCCCCAGGGCCGGACAGGATGATCAATGCAATGTTTTAGCCCACCCCCAAGTTTGGGCTATGATTCTATATACCATCTTTACCCACATAATTCGAACAAATCATCTGACACCTTCTTGGCGTCATTCAATAGTAATTCCTATATTCAAGAAGGGCGACCGACAAACTCCGAACAATTATAGGCCCATCGCATTACTAGATGCACCCGGCAAGATATTTGCTTGCTTTATCTTAAGAGATTTCAACGAGTGGGCCACTAGAACACAGCACCATGATCCACTGCAAACAGGATTCATTGCAGCACTGGGCACTGCCATAAACCTCATGACTATAACTGCTTTAAAATCACACCGGCTTACCGGAAAGCAACCATTATAATTGGCATTTGTAGAGTTCTGTTCCGCATTTGATTCCATATCCAGGCAAATATTATTGATGAAGTTGGGTTGGTTGATGTCCAATGTCCTTCCTCTATTATTACTCTAATTAATGATTGACACTAGATAGTCTTATATCCTCCCCCATTACCACTTACAGAGGCCTAAAACAGGGGTGCATTCTGGCCTCAGCGCTTTTCAATTTTTTCATGCTTGATCTGAAAGAGAAATTTGCTAATATTGTAACTGATGCTCCTAAATTAGGAACCCAAATCATCGCATGGCTGCTATATGCAGACAACCTAATGCTGTTATCCAAAACTCCCAAAGGTTTTCAAAGATCACTCAATGGGTTGGATTCCTATGCAGACAAAAATCAATCACAAATGAATCTCGAAAAAACAAAGGCTATGCACTGTGGTAGGATACGATCTCTAAGCAAAAAGCCTATTTGGACATTACACTCTAAACAACTGCAGGTCGTGCATCACTGTACTTATTTAGGCACTAATATAAATGATCAACATAATGACGATCTGTATCTTGTTGGCATCAAGACTAAGCTCATTACAGCCATACCAAAAACCAATTCCATTTTAACCAAATATACCAAGTTGTCATGCTTGCCAGCACTTACTTATTACAACCAAAAGGCTGTGCCGATTTTGTTATATGGCGCAGAGACAAAACATATTCAGCAACTGTACTGGGACAGAAGTGAAGGTCGATTCTGGCAATGAGCATTAAACCTCCCACAGTGTGTCCAGTGGCCATGATCCGGTTCGAATTGGGCTTAATTTCCCTCAACACCAGTTACGCCTGGAAGCTATGTGCCCTTCTAAGAAAATGTATTTTAGCTCCAAAATCAAACATGCTATTAGGTTCTTTAGCAACTTACTTTCTTACATCTGCCCATAAGTTTGGAACTACCTGGAAGTCTGCCATACTAGACATTCTAACCACTGCCAACATAACATTAGATATTTTGCTGAGCAAACCAACACGTGCCAAACTGAAACTATACCAGTTTGATTGGATTAAGACACAACAAATAAGTGACTCATACATTGATTTTAAAACGAATCCTTTTGGCAATAAAACACTTCGCGTGTATGCTAGTTTCCTAGCAAAATGTCCATCTGCTAGATTTAGGAATGCATACTTGAGGTTCAGATTCCACTTGTGGCCGACCTATGATATATTATCCAGACGATGATTCATTAGCAAGACTGACAATATATGTCAATTCTGTAAAGCTGTGAACCAACGAGAAACCTTACAACACCTAATCACAGAATGTACAATGCTTATGGAAAAACGTAACTTTTATCTGAAGCAATGTTTTAATGAATTCAGAATTGTGCACTTGACTGCCCTCTGGCATCACATTTTTTCCACTAATCGGATAACTGTCAGAATTGCAACAGTACAATTCTTAGAAGCATTGCAATTAGAAGATAATTGATGTTATCCTCACTGAGGGAATTCTCCCCAGACCTTGTCACGGTTACTGCCATACAAAAGAATCACTCTTCCAGAATTGGCATTATCTAATTTCTCCCCTTCCTTCTACAGATCATTATTTTACTATATTAAATAATACATAATTTGAATATGTGAATTTGTTTTTATAAGTTAAATTGAATGACACAGTATATCCTTCTCCTTTTATGAAGAATGCAAATTCCTTTTATGTATGCTTTTGTTTTTTTATATGTTAATGTTAAAGGATATTTGTACCGCACACTATCACCACCGGAGTGGTCCCCTGGCGCTCTGGCGGCTCTGCAAAAGGGAGAGGGGGGTGGGTTAGTGGGAATGAGCTGGAAAAGTGCAAGATAGCAGTGATGTGCCGTTGGCATCCTCAGGCTGGTGGGTCCGTTGGCTAAGCTTGGGGTGTTCTTCGGTCGGTAGTCGTTGTGTGCTGTTGTGCAGGTCTATGTGCAGTTTATTTTGTTGTTGCAGTGTAGCGAAGTTTGTGCGTTTAAGGCTTGTGGTTGTGTGTGGTTAGAGTTTGAGACCTGTATGCAGAGGGATGAAATTGTTAGTGCATTGGTTAGTTGGCATTGCTGTGCTTGCAGTTATGTCTAGGTGTGGTGCCTGCTATCATAACCTGAGCTAAGGTTATGACTTTCAGCTAAGTGTGGCACATGCTAACATTCACACTTCTGTCTGGATGTGACGCAAGCTAACATTCACAATTCTATCTAGATGTGACGCAAGCTAACATTCACAATTCTATCGAGATGTGACGCAAGCTGAGGCTAGGACTTTCAACTGAGTGAGGCATATGCTAACATTGGTAATTCTATCTAGATGTGACGCAAGCTGCGGTTGGGACTTTCAACTGAGTGTGGCACGTGCTAACATTCACAATTCTATCTAGATGTGACGCAAGCTAACATTCACAATTCTAACTAGATGTGACGCAAGCTAACATTCACAATTCTAACTAAATGTGACGCAAGCTGAGGTTAGGACTTTCAACTGAGTGGGGCACATGCTAACATTCACAATTCTATGTAGATGTGACGCAAGCTAACATTCACAATTCTATCGAGATGTGACGCAAGCTGAGGCTAGGACTATCAACTGAGTGTGGCATATGCTAACATTTGTAATTCTATCTAGATGTGACGTAAGCTGAGGTTAGGACTTTCAACTGAGTGTGGCACATGCTAACATTCACCATTCTATCTAGATGTGACTCTATGTGTTCAATGTATAACTTCAATTGTATCATCAATTTCTTGCATATTCTATTGTCAAATTGAAAGGTTGAATACAATTTAGCCAAATCAATAAAAAACACGTTTTTTAAAAAAATGGTACACTGGGTACAAGGAGGTCTAAGAGGATGTAATCCTACTGAGAGACTGATAATATCAGTCTGACAGAAAGGGGATGGATACTGAGAGTAGGTTAGGTAATTGTGTCTGGTTCACATCCTTGCAGTTCATGGATAATTTGGCGAGGCCAGGGCTGTGAAGTCTTAAGTATATAAACAAATGACCAGTTCAATCTAGAGGTAGAATGTCAGATATTTGGGGGATAAAAACAAATTGAATGGTGCATACTGTCCCATGGGTAGGGCCATCGACTAGCTAGTGGAGGTCCAACAGGGCAAGTTTATCTAGAAAGTTGGAGCTAGCAGGCAGAGAGGTGTCAACCATCATGTGTTAAAACCATCTATTACAAACACATTCCCTTTAAGCACAGAGATTTAAGAAACACGGTATTGGGCAAAATTGGAGTATGAGGCGGTGTGGTCAAAAGTAGGCTGAGCAGATGGCATGGGGAGATATTGATTTTAGCGGTTATGAATTCAGCCTCAATAGTAGAAATTAAGGGCAGTGTATTGTATGAGTAGGACTCTTTATAAATCATGTTAATTGTATGACTTAAGTGCATGGGGTTCTTAGCACTTGTGATTTAATATCCAGGGGAATAGTGAGGATAATGTTAGGCATCTGAAGCCCATGATTTCACTCTTTGGAAGGAAAACAAAGGTCAGAATTAGAATCAGAGATAAGATGACAAATCTCAATGTTATGCTTAATTAGCAATCAGCTATTAAGGAGGTGCATATTACCATAGAACCATGAAATGTCCCCAAGGTATGTTGATGCTAATGGGGGAAATAGGCAAAACGTTTAGGCAGTGTGGGAGTGGGTTGCAAGGGGATAAGATCTTACAAGAATGCTGACAGATGACAAGATAACTGTGGGAGTAACACGCCAGGATGGTGTATCTGGCTGACATACCATAAGAATGTAAAACATTATGGATTGCCCTAGTCCTAGACCTATCATGGATGGACGCAGACAGACTTGCCTCTGGCACATGTTTGTTCCAGGGGCGCAGGAAGAGATTTCACATAGTGTGATAGGAGAATTGCGGGTGGTTCAGATGATGTGTCAATGCAGTTTAGGCCAAGAGCCATGTTGAAGGGAATGAGTGCCTGTTAAAACAATATGCCTAAAAGCAGGCTAGAGTTCAATGAAACTCTAAGACCAATGGTGAATCCAGTGACCTCATCACTCCCTCTCCAGGGAAATTCTCTTCCCCATGTGGCTAGGGACGGGCAGCCACTACCTGATCCTGACCCGGAGGGTGGCTGCCTGAAGAGGATCACATGAGAGGAGACAACCTTCATGGGAGGGAAGGAGACTCACTGCCAGGAACCTGGAATTCCCCTTTACACTCAGGCTATGAAACTCACTCTTTAAATTCCCCAACCTGTAAAGCATATTGCGACATGGAACCCGTTCCCACACTCAGTAGTTACTATGAGCTTTCTTCCATTCTCTTTCTGGAAAGACTGAGATGAGAAGCACTGAACTAAAGATGTGCTCTAGTTGTTGGAAGTATCCAATAGGTGCTGGGACATTTAAAAGCCTGGCACCTCAAAGAAGATGGAGATCTAACGAAAGCATATCCAATGTACCTGATACGGGTTAGGGAACGAAGCAGTTGACAGTCGTAGAAGGGAGCAGGCCATTGGCTATCCGCACTGTCTGAGAGCCTGCAGCAGGAGCTGCTGTAAGAAGGAGAACGGTGAAGCCGCCACAAGAAACCGGTGAACCCAAGTAAGGGAAATGGGACACCAGGGCGCTTTGTAGTGTAAACCATGCCGCACACATAAACGGTGTGAAAGCGAACCCAAGCAAGGGAACGGGAATGCTATTAAGAAGGGAAACAAGTGAACAGGGATTGAAGTCCCCAAGGAAAATTGAGCGAAACTTATATATGTTGAAAATGATCTGGCAGGTGAGTATACCAGGCAATGTGTGGTGAGTCTGAGGCCCATCCCCAAAAGGGATATACAAAGAAGCACTGGCAGGAGAGTATTTCAGGCATAGGAGAAAGGTGAAAGTACAAAGTGAAAGTTGTGAAAGCCTGGCAGGAGAGTACACCAGGCAATGTGATGTGCTGTAAGAGTTGGGAAGAGGGAGAGTGACCTCTTAAGATTGTGGAAACTCTAGGGGAAGGGAAGCATACCCCTGAGCAAGAAACCTGAGTAAATTGTGTAATCAAGGAGCGACAGAGAATCTCTTGAGTTTGTGGAATTTAGGGGAAGGGGGCCCTACCCCCTGGATTGGAGAACTGTTCCCTTTTTCAAATTATCCTGGGTTTAGAATGTAAGGGTTAGGTTAGAATTTCAGACACAGGATGGAGAACTCTTTTGCTTTTGGACATCCTGACATTGACATCCTTTAGTTTCGTTGAGGCACCCCCTTATAGTGATAGGGGAGATGGGTTTTCATCCAATCCTCTTTTCTATTAATAAAAGTTTATAGCAATCAACACAATACCCTTGTGCTCGAGTCTTATTCCTGATTCCTTACATACCACAGTGCTACAAGGAAATCTTCACCAGCAATGGGAATAATTCAGTGGCATGTGTGATATATGCTGATATAGTACTGATAATTTAATTTAGTGTTGAAGGTGCTTTACATCTGTATTAGAACTCAAGCACATAGTGTCTAGTCTTATCAGTTTTATTTAAGCCACTAGCAGTAAGATGTACTGAAATCTGTTTTTTGCTTTATGAAAATCAAATAAATACTCATTGTAAGAACAGTGTAGGCATCCAAGATAATTTGGGATATTGTCAGCTTCGCAAAGAGAACCCAAATCTGTCCCAAGTACCGCTGTATGGCCTCCAAACTGAAATCATCTTTGAAAATAAAATATGCTTGTGCCAGCTACATAATATGTTTGATGTTGCTGAGGTAGAGGATGGCAGGCTTAATTATACAAAATCTGATCCAAAGTAATATAGGATATGTTCATGTATTAAACCATGTACTGTTAAAGGAGAAGATTTAAAATGTAGATAGGAAACAGTGGCCACTGTATTCGACAACTGATTATGATGCTTCCCAAAAGTGAATAGTACAGTGCGAGGCAGACTGGCCAAAAATAAGCAATTATGTTGGACCTGCTGGTGCCCAAAAACGCTAAACTGGAAATATTGTTCACATACATGAATTCCAGGTTGAAGAGTCTGGCATGTCACCAGTTTGCCCCTTCCCTCCCAGTTATGAAAACAGATGTTGTTCAAAGTGTCAGGAGGCCTTTTTTCAGCTTAAGGCTACCTAATTAAACAGTATATAAGGAACAGCACAATCAGGGGCCAATAGATGAAGATATGGAGAGAAATAGATGTGAGGTGGCAGGTTTGTGAAGACATGAGACTATCAAATACTATATAAAGCGTGAGCAGAAAATGAAAAAAACATTAACTGCAAATCAGGCGATAGTTCACTAGATGTTGAAATTATTTTTTTAGAAAATGCACCTTTGATTTTTGGATTAACTTTGAAAATGAATGCACTGGTATTTGTCACTTTTGAATGTTACTTAGTGAACACTCATTAGTAATTGTGAAATAATGTGTAACTGTGTACACAGTAGTAACTGTAATCATTATTGTGAAAGCTGGAGAAATAATTTGCACCTAAACTTTTATGTGCAACAGAATAGTTAACTGTGACATTTTTTAATGATCAGTTGGGAAATAAGGAGGCTTTTTAAGCTTGAGAAATCACTAAAAGGTGACTGTTAAAGAAGAATCAAGATATGACATTTCTAGTATGGCTTTGTAATTGTTATTGTAATTGTTTATTTGTAGAACGCTTATACACATGTGAGGTGCTTCAAAGCGCTTTTCTTTTAAAAAATGAAAGTGACAGGTACCAATTATATTTTACAAAGTTTATACATGCCAACTGGGTTCACTAATACCTGTTGTGATAGGGAATTAATGGTGGCAGTTTGCTTGGAAGATACTTTTTCGTTTTTTTAATCCAACACATTTCTCTGCTCCTACTGTATATTCGACAACTCTCAACAAATCGTGACCTGCCCCAGGAGCAGACATTTGTGCACTAGATGCAATATAATCTACATTGATTATGCGACACAGATACCCACCCTATGCAGCTTTAGATGGAAATAATAGAATAGTTTGAAATTAAACCAAATAGGTTCAGCAGCATGCTCCCTAGGTCTCATATGGAGCACACAAGAAAACGAACAATGCAAAAATGTATCAATAAAACCTCAGACAGCAGAACCATCCACACAGCCCACAGGACAGGATAATCAACACAAGCATGACCTTGTCCGCAAGCGCTGTGTGGCTGTGGCAGGAGACGGCACCTAGAGCCGCATGAGGAAGTCAGATGGTGCTGAGGACCAGTCAGGGCACTTTAAAATACATTCTGCCTGATCATGATGTTGAAGAGAATGAGAATGAGCGACAAGTAAACAAAATGGCTAGTTTTATCAAATTACTTATTGAGCAGTGGGAAGTACACACATTGAAGTACAGATATTTACCTTCGGTGGGATTTATGTGCAATAAAACTGGAGTTTTCGATTCAGTCCATCGATACCCACAGTCACCAGAGCAGTTTGAAGGCAGCCCATTTATGAAAACCTCCACCTAGGAAGTAATGCAGACATTTTAAAGGGTGACTTGGATAATAACAGTGATGAAAGCTGAAATATGTATGCTTGTTTTGTGACCTTGTAATCCATTAGCATACAGCTGTCATTGACTGACTCTTAGGCAATTAGAATCCAGCCAATAATCTCTGGTATGACTGCAAATAATTGCACTAACACAGCCTGTATACTGATAATGTGATTACCAAAATGTGCTGATAGCCTAAATAGACCACAGGAAGCGTCATCACTGGGATACATTGTTAAGTCATATTCAATCATCTATCCTGTTATCCCAGTAATTATGGTACCCACTAGCATATGTTAGAAAGATCTCTGACCACATAGAGGTCAAAGAACATGTAGGAGACTTGGACAATCCGTTTACGTGTGGTGAGGGTATTTCATTTGTTACAATACATGGTCCCACTGTGATCACCTTGCATATGTGGTCTCTTGCTCAAGCTGATGCAAGATATCTCCCAATTGTTTATATTCACAATATTATGCATCTGTTTCGGTGGCAAACAGCCACCACAGCAAGGTTAGTAATTTGTTGTAAAATAACATTGCAAATAGATTTAAAAATGCATTTAAGAGCCCATTTTATGGTTAGCAAGAAGGAGCAATATGCAGATAGTTGACAACTCACCTATACTAAAGTCCAGCAGTGCACTGTTTATGAACTAATGGCTGCAAATTGTTGCTGACAATTCAAAAGAAAGGAACTGTAAAGTTGAGCACTATTTTAATTAGCTGATGTAGTGGCAGGTGGGTAGCGAAATAGCAGCTGCACTGCAATAAGAACATCATTTATAGGGTGTTCAACAGTTATTGCAGGTTTCCATGTTATTTGTATTTATATTTATTTAGAGGACGTGAGACTTGAACAGAGACACCTAATTAATATGAAACAGTGATCTAGGAAATTACTATCATTTGATGGTTGGTACATATATTGAAATGGCAGTGAAGGGGATAGATCACTACATAAACCATGTATGATTCTGAGGATTACATCCATGCAGAGATTAGGGGAGGGATGATAGGGAAATGTAGTGATGGTAAGCATGGAGGAATCAGGGGCTGGGGTATGTTGTGGCTATAGTGTGCAACAATGTGGGTGTTCCTTCAATGTGTACGAGGCAGAACATACGTTCAGATTTGAATGTGTAAGTGTTACTGTTTCTTATAATGTCAGGAGGGAGATAATTCAAATGGAGAGGAGCAAGGAGCAGTTAAAAGCCAGAGTGTGCACCAGGAGATTGAAGGATAGATTGATGTGGGTGCTATCCCGTGATGTTTTACAAGGGGAATAGATGGAGATGAAGAATGTCAGGTGGGGGAGGAAGACAATGAACATATTTGGAGATTAGAAGAATATAGTTGTAGAGGGGCCAGCCTGCATGGTGTTTTAGAAGAGAGGTGTATGAGGAGCTCGAATGATTGTAGTGGGGTTTGTTGCAAAGCTTAGGACTTGTCAAGGGCCGCAATAGCATAGCAGGGGAGACCCAGAAGGAGACTTGAACAGTGACTGAGGACCAAGGTGGGTAAAGTAGTTTTGGTAGAGTGGTGAGTGATGGATGATAGGTGAAGGGGAAGATATTACAGATGTTGAAGCGGTTGATCCTGGTGGTAGTGGGTTTTGAGGAGGCAAAGTGCTGAATTTTAAAATCACTGCCAAAGAGGATATTAAGAGTGTATGCGAAATAGAGGAAAAAAAGGAGGGGCATAAGGGGCTGGAAAATAGAAGACTTCAGTTTTAGATTTGGACAATAAGACCATAAAGGGCCATTCAGTGGCAGGTGACACAAAGGCAATTGGAGATCCGCAAGGAGAAGTCAGAGGTAAAGGAAAGGAAGGGGAAGAAGATATGGGTATCATCCACAAAGAGATGGTCAGATAACTGAGGCTTGCTAAAGGATGGGTGCAGTTTATGAAAAGTAGGGGGTCTATGAACGAGACTTGAGGAACAACTACAGGAAAGGCGTAGAATGTGGTGCCAGTATTCCAGGAAATAAAGTAGGAACAGGGTAGGAGATGAATTCAATCCAGTGAATGAAGTCATTGGGCCTTATTACGAGTCCGACGGTAGCCATGCTGGAAAAACCGGCAGGCTGCCGCCGGACCCGGACTGAATTTTTGCCTCTGGACCTGCCAGACTTACCAGGGCATTAAAGCCCCAGTGGTCTGGTAATCCCATAGGCAGAATAACGTTACTCCCCATTCCCATGGAGTCCAATAGGACTCCATGGGGATAGGGACCAAGGAAACACTGGCACCCTAAATAACGGTGCTGGTGTTTCCATTTTCGTCTGCAGGCGGGTGGCGTTACTCCCACCAGGTCAGACCTGGTGGGAGTAAGACCACCTGCCTGCAGAACTCATAGTGTGCCGGTCCGGAAACAACAGTGGCGGCAGGTTTACCGCCAATGTTGTTTCCGGACCAGCAGGGTCATAATGAGGGCCAGTGTCTTGGATTGCAAGTGTATAGAAAGTTAGCCCAATACATGGGTGGTTGTCTGTGTTGAAGGCAACGGATAGGTAGAGAAGCATATGGATGGTGGAAAGTTCAGACTGATGAGCAGAGCATAGGAAGTCAGAGACTTTGGTCAGTTCCATCTCAGTGGAGTGACAAATACCAAAGGCGGATTGAAGTGGGTCACAAACATCATTAGTGTAAAGACAGTTGGTAATCCTACGGGAGACGACCGACTCCATGATCTTAGAATAGAGCGACAGGTGAGAGACTTATAGTTCACAAGAAAGAGTTCTCAGAAGGCTCATTAAGGCTAGGTAGCACTTTTGAAGCTTCACATATCAAGCACTGGTAAAGCCAACAGGTCTTGCGTGGCAAATGTAGATAGTAGGATTTCTTCGTAAGGCCCCAATTGCACAAACAGGGATTGCACTCTACATTTGCAAAGCCAGACTTATTTGCCAATGTTGCTTATTGCAGATCTATGAAAGTATTCTGAATGCTTCCACTTTATAGAATCTGCCAGATTGCCAGGTTTCACTCTGGATCCTTATCTATCTTTTAATGTCTTTGCCCAGAGCCTAACATGCATACTCCAAAAATCATATAACTATGCAGTCTATTTCGCAATATATTGTACAGCACAATACGCATACAAAAAGTATCACAAGCTTGTTCCGTTCCACATCAACTCTGCCCTGCCTGCCCCAGTAGATTTGTAAAACATCATGGAACGAATTAATCTATCTTGAAAATGCACTAAACTGTAAACATCTGTAAACATTATGGGTATGGATGTTCCTATGTACTATCATACCTTAGGATCACGTTGGAAAGTGCAGGCTTCCAACCCAGAACTCAACAAATACATTTTTGAAGCAAGATGTACACTATGGAATCGAGAGAGGCAGTTCACTACCAAGAAGGATCTCTGCCAGTCGAGTAATCGATTTGAATTACCAGTTTACTCTACCCTGGTCAGCAGAATGTCATGGTTAATGGTGCCGAAGCTCATCGATGAATCCATGAAGATCACGGCCCGAACATCAAAGTATTGCAAAGGAGCTTGCAGGTCACCAAGCATGAAGGTCAGATTCATGAAATATGAAATGATCTCAAATAACAATCGTGGTCTGACATGGCCTAGTGTTTAAAACAGGATTAAAGGCCTTTCTAAACACCACTAAATGCCATGTGGACATCAGGATGCTTGGGGTTATCCTGTAAACTTTCTTCTGCAATGTCTTCTCTGGCTGAAATGTATGAAGGCACCATCAGTCATACTGTCACTCTCTGACTACCTAGCAGTCCTGTTCTCCTGGTCCTTAGCTAAAGCAAGCTCCAAAGGTCTTCTAGAAGGTGTCACTTATGTGCCAGAGGGACATTAGGTTGGAGGTCTCTCTCTCTCTCTCTCTCTCTCTCTCTCTCTTTCTCCCCCCTCTCTCTCTCTCTCTCTCTCTCTCTCACTCTCTCTCTCTCTATAGATCAATCATCTTCACCCCAATGGAAGGGATATTGAACTGTCAACAGCTCCAATAGTTGATGAAATGGAGGGCTCACACTCCACTTATAGCTGAATCCTAGATGGGGATTAGCGGTGTCCAGATAGCCGGCTGGGATCGAATTATGGTTGTCTCCATAAATGTATGCTAGTATAGAGGGTGTAGAGGGGCACTACTTGTGTAGTCATAGATTCCTTTAACTTCTTTTAAGGAATTCAGCCAAAATCAATTTCTTTGATTAAAATTAGAGTTAATACTTCAGGTGCAAGAAGGTTATAGGTCTCTAGGCCATAAGAGACTCTGTATGATACAGCTAAACACAAACATGGTCCATTGTTGCCAACGGGGAAACGTTCTTGCACTCCTAAGAGGGCTATGCCCTGTTTAAAGTTATGGTAAGACAATTTTTTTTTTGTCCATAGATGTATGCCCACTCTCTTTTGCAACACTTCCCAGAGGGCCTTCATTCCAGTGCAGGTGTAGGAGGGCATCGCTAAGCATGAAGGGAGAATCAACAATGGAGGAGAGAACCCAAGGCATACTCTCTTTTTTCTTATGTTCCCTGAACCTGCTAAGGTACTGGTGTTTTGCCAAACACGGCAATCAGAGCAGTCTTCGTACACTCATACTGGCCCGTTTCTCCACACTCAGATTGAGAATATAGTCATAACTAGCCCGAGGTACCCTACTCAGCAGACACTTAGCCAATCTTTTTTATCAGCATCATGGATCTCACAGGCCATTTCAAATACCTCTAACTATTGGAGAATATAGGAACCCTCCACATACTCACTCACCTAATCTCTCAAGGACGTGGTGGTAGAAGAACTGACATTTCCAACTGACCTAGCTGTAGTTTCCATCTTAGCCTTCTCCAGCTGGAGACATTGGTTTTCAGTGTCCTTTTCTTAAAGTATCACTTGTTGTGCAAATTCTGCCTTCTTTAATTCAGCTTCAGTTTCAAGCTTTTAATACTGTGTTAACGGCTTGAATTCAGCACTACAGCTAAGTCAATGCCTAGTTTGGGATGCTGATGGAAACCCTTATTGATGTATTTTTATGACAAGCTATAATCTGGATGATGAACCCTTGTATAACACCCCTCTCTTTGAATCCCCCTGACCCCACTGAGCCAAGAAGTAGGTTTGTTTTGCAAATTAAAAGATTTATTGAAAATTTAACAATATATATATCACACTTTTATAATAAATTAATATTTGATATCACACTTAAGATTATGATGTTGATCAACAATGGACAATCTTACACTAGCACACTTATTTTATTACTTAGGAGTTGGTATGGAAAGAACAAGGTAGCTGGGAATGCTTTATGGTTTCAAGGAGATGCAAAGATGAATAAAAGGCAGTACAGAAATAAACTTGATATGATTTCAGCAAAAGATAATATGATTACTTTTTCTCTGACAATTCACTCCCCCCCCTATGCAATGTAAGGAGATGGAAGCAACACACACAGTCTTCAGGAATACAATCACAGTACAATCCGAATTCAGTTCCCCCCTAGCAAGCTTAGAGAAACAGGGATGACTTTTAACACAGGCAAAGTACTTCAAATGTGGTATGCAAAGAAGGGAAAAATATGCTAAAAATGATTTTTAATTCCCTATAGGAGATTCAGGGTAGATGATAGATATTTAAGATTAGTTCAAGTCACACTCGCAATGCTCAATGTGGGATTAGCAGTTTGAAAACGAATTTCAGCAAAGGAAAGCAAGAAGCTGCTATTTTGACAAGTGAAGAAATTTGAGCCAAATCGCAAATCGCGGCACTTTTTCCGAGTGCGTCGAGCGCGATTACGGAAAAAGTATGATGAATAGAAAGTCGCTCCTAGCACAAACTGTTCAAGAGATACGGACGATTTCGTGAAGGTAGTTTTTCAGAAATGAAATAATGATTCAAAATGGCAAAATGACACTTTACAGGTTTTAATCGGAGAAGGGACACACGATTCCTATGATGCAGTTTTGGACAGGTTAAATGTTTTGAATCAGATTATTTTAAGCTAAGAGATGGGTTCTGCACACTTCTAGCTGGGTACTCACACTATAAATTTGAAAGGAATTGCCTTGTCATGGATCTGGTCAACAAGTTTAGCTGCGGTTCTCTCTGCTCGGCGGGTCCATCAGGCACCAGTTCTGTTCACAGCGGTCTGGGTCTCTGGTTCTGCTGGTCTGGATCAAGTGGATTCTGGTTACCGCACTGCTTTCTGGGTACTGGTTCTGTTCTGGATACACAGGAGTCTTAGCAAGCAGCAAACCGCACAGCCCGGCGGTTGAATAGTTTGCAAAAGATTTGGAGGCCTGCTGAAGAGTTCAGCTCTTTGGAGTTTTTGTTCTGGAGTTAGTCTGGATCTCTGGAGGTCTGGATTCTGGAGTTCTGCGTCAGCGGGCTGTGCAGGAATTCAGCTGAAGGTTGGAAAATGAATGTCCCTGTCTGGCTTCCAGTGGCTCTTTTTATGTCTTTTGGGAAGTGGGTGTGAAGGCTATCTTCTATGCCCAACCCACTCACGATTTGATAGGTCAAGGATTCCTCTTTGACCTGATTTGAGAAGGGAGCAGTGAGTCAGAGTCTTACAGTCTGTTGAAGAAACGCCCCTTTGCTTTTACTTAGAAAATGAATTTTTCATAACTAACAGGTTTCCCAGATTCACATGTCGTTGAAATTACATACACATTTCCCAGATTAATTTAAGATACACTCTCGCCCCACTCTGATCCCCCTCAGAGCCTGGGTTCACAAATGGCAACATTTTGTGCTTTTTAGTGACTTTCGCCATATTGGTTTTTCCTCAGATTTTACACAGACCTGCAACCCTTCCCTGAGCATATTACTGGAAATTACTATGTCTCTATCCTAAACACAGTGTCTGCAATATTAATAAATAGCGGGGTTCGGTCCCAGACCACCTTACAAAGTGGAATTTGGGCTCAAATCGTGAGGGCATTTTTCATTTTCAGTATCCCCAAATTGTACATTTCTGTGAGCTTAATATAAGATTTTAGAAGCATTTAACTTAAACATATATTTGCTGCAATATGAATCCGCAGTCCTGTCTGTCCCGCCCCTAGGAACTGGGGGAGTCAGGGATCACATGTCTCTTCTTCTTGGCAGGGCAGCTGTTGCCAGCTACACCCTAATGTGCATTTCTATTCAATTGAAAGTGTCTATTGTGATGGGTCCAGCAGGCTGCAGGGAAGTCCCCTCCCTCTCAATCAACAGGGCCATGTGATATCCTGCCTCCTGGTGTGGGTCTCTGGGGTGTTAAGAGTTCTCAGGAAAGGCATGTCTTTTGTACTTTTAATTACATAAGACCCCCTTCTGTTCACTGCACAGTTCTGCAAGACAGCTCTCCTGTCAGGATTTAGAGAGCGCCAGCGCTGGTCAGTGTCCAATGCCGGTACTGCACCTATTTTTGACAGCTGTCTTGAATTAATACATTTCAAAAGGAAAGGATTTTACTTGATAGTATATGATCCTTGCTTGACATGGCATTGATGTGGCTCTGTAGTAGAGTAAAGTAAAACACTCAACCATAGTTGGATTTTTGTTTGGTGGTTCCGGGCCCATGATCTTAGCAATTTTTGACATTAATAAAAACGGATTTTGAACAGAACCATGTTTCTTTGCACTGGTGGATGGCAGGTCAGAGGACCATTTTGGTGTGCGCAAAACTGCACGGTTCTCCTGGATTCTGGCGCAAATGTGGGCTTTTCCGCCCTCTTGAATTTCCTAAGCCCACAGCACCAAATGTTGCATCATAATAGTCCAAACGTGGGCCATGACACCCAACAAGCCCCCCCGCCCGACTGCGCTTTCATTTCGAGTCGAGGGGGAGGCAGGTGAAAGGATGTTTTGATCCACGCGCTGGTATGTCCGCATCATCTTCTTCCAATTCCGTAGATGGCACAGTTCAGCATCTTTTCCTCTATCCAGTTGGATCGATCGGTTCTCCTCGCCAATCCTGATGGGAATATTGGGCGGTACCCCGGGTCCCTCGGATCTTTGCTCCCGGTCCCCTGGGTCGTCCTCCTTGGTCAGTCTCCATGGTTTCATCTCTCCTAAGATGATAAAGCAAAGCGGCAATACACATTCCTAGACATTTTTCCACCACTTTTAATGGCGTGGCGAACATATACATTTTATACATCAGGATACATTTTGCAGTCTTATTTTAAAAACAAGATATAATCAGGAGACATTTTCCTTCAAGAATCATAATATTTTAGAGACCATATGTGGGATATTTTAGGGTTGGAACTGAATTACTCTAAAGCGGCCCCCTCTGGGATTGCAGAGGACTCATCTAGTTGCTGCAGAGTGTGCCTGGGATGGCAACACTTTAGCTGATTGATGTAGACCCACTTGTCTTCCCCCTCTGCCAAACTGCCTTTGGGGAGGCGGATCTTGTATGCAACTAGGGAGATTTTGTCTATAATTTAAAGGGGTCCCTTCCATGTAGGCAAAAATGTTCGCTGTTTAGCCTGGTTCCTTTGGAAAATGTATAGATAGACCCGGTCCCCCACCTTATATTCCTTCCTGGTGGTTTTCAAATCATGGTGAGTTTTCATGCTATCAGCTGATCTTTCTAGATTCCGCTGAGCATAGGCAAAAGCATGTTGAAGGTGTTTCCTTAAATTCTCCACATACTCATGGGTTGTGGAGGCATTGATCAACGTCTGCTCTTGGGTCCTGTAGAGCAAATGCTGGGGAAGCACCATCTTGCGTCCAGTCATCAGCTCAAATGGTGACATTTTAGTTGCAGATGAAGGGGTAGATCTGATGGCCATTAGGACCAGAAGTAATCAGATATCCCAACTTGGCCCAGAATCTGCCACAAACATTTTTAATATGCTCACAATAGTTCTGTTGTAGCTCTCCACTGCACCAGAAGAGGCTGGCCGGTAAGCAATATGTGGCTTCCTTCTGACCCCCAATATCTCCCACATATTTGTCATTACTTCGCTGGTAAAATGGCTACCTCTGTCTGAATCAATCCTTTGAGGTAGACCAAAACGGGAAAAGATGTGGTTAATCATCAGGGCAGCTGCTGTTTCTGCCTTGCAGTTTGGGGCCGGGAGACATTCCACCCACTTGGTAAACAAGCATGTGACCGTCAACATGTACTTGTTTCCCCTAGACGAGCGAATCACAGGGCCTACGAAGTTGATTTGCAAATCTGACCATGGCAGTGTCATCCCCCTCTTTTGGAGAGGCGCACGGTGTGTGAGGGCTGATAGCTGAAATTGTGCACACACTAGACACCCCTTCAAGTATTGGTCGAGGTCCTGCCCATGTGTGGCCAGTAAGCAACCTCTCTTAAGATCTCAAGTGTTGTATGAAACCCCCTATGACCGGCAGTTGCTGCATCATGGGCGTGACTTAACATCAGGCTTTGGAATGAGGTAGGAACCACCCACTGATCATGGCCAGCTTGGGATTTCCTTACCAACAAACCGTCTTGGATTCGGAACATTTTTGGACATTTCATCAACACTCTAAGGTCCTCTTTCCCAATGTAATCGGTATCCGTCAGGGGAAAGTTCTCACGGTCCTCAATGTGTTGGTAAAACGTACAAATTATTGGCTCCCCCTTTTGAGCCGTAATCAGATCAGCATCTGGGGTCTCCTTACTCCATTGTGCAGTTGAAAGATCATTGTGAGCATTTGTCTGGGACCTAGTGATAGCAGTGACCTGGAGTTCCCCCAACAGGGACTCAATCTCTATTAGATCCCCTTGGATGTCCCCGGTTTTGGCCAGCTGGTCAGCTAAGTCATTTCCAGTTTTGTTTGGTCCCTCTACGTTGGAATGACCCTTGATCTTTTTCCAGTACATGGTCATCCCATTCGATGTGACCAGATCATCAATATTTTGGATTAACTTCCCATGTTTCAGGGGTTTGTTATAAGCACATAACATGCCTCTGGTTTTCCAATTAACCAGGTGCTCCATGAACCTGTTCCGTACATAATCTGAATCTGTGATTATGACCAGTTCGTGGAGTTGATGTTGGACAGCAATGAGGATGGCTTGATACACAGCCATCAATTCTGCCACCTGACTACTTCGGGGACCAATTTTGTACCCAGCGGAGGGTTCTGGGGACTCATTCACCCATGCTTTCCCTACGCCGGCCACCAGTTCTTTCTCCCCGTTGTTGTCAACATGGTAAGAGCATCCATCCACATAGACAGTGGATATTCCTTCACACTTGTCTTCTTCAAAGACTTTGTGTAGGGAATTAAGGAATGCCTCCATGTTGTCCTTGATTTTTAGACTTTCGTCCTCGAGACAGTTTTCTCTGGCACAATCATGCAAGTCAGCCAGACTTTGCACGAGGGGACTCTTCTTGTTTTGGCCATATCTGACCTCCACAGGAAAGCCTTGCATTGACAGAATCCAGGAAGTAATTCGGGAATTACTCACATTTCTGGCCCAGATTCTGTCACTTTGGAGGTATTGCAGAGGCTGATGTGGAGTCTCCACTATGATGTGTTCCCCCTGGATAAACGGGCGGTAATTCTTCAATGCCCACACTATTGCCAGGAGTGCCTTCTCACAATCGTTTAATTTTTTTCCCCCAGAGGATACAGTTTTGCTCGCATAGGAGATTACTTTATTGACCTTGTCATGCTTTTGGTATAATACTGCCGTCAAGCACGTATTAGAGAAACCTGTCTCCAGGAAGAACTCCTTGTTTCTGACAGGGTAAGCTAGGCAAGGAGCTTGTGAGAGGCTTCTTTTGAGTTGTTTTACTGCCTCGGTTTGTTCTGGACCCCATTACCACTTGACCCCCCCTTCAAAAGATGAATCAGGGGTCTAGTGATCTCTGCGTAGCCCTCAATGAACTTTCTGCTGTAATTAGTCAGTCCAAGGAGGCT
Organism: Ambystoma mexicanum; assembly: GCF_040938575.1. NCBI lineage: Eukaryota > Metazoa > Chordata > Amphibia > Caudata > Ambystomatidae > Ambystoma > Ambystoma mexicanum. Next base: position 1,400,963,616 of record NC_090933.1, read on the forward strand.
TCTTAGTTCCCGCAGAGTTGTGGGATCCTTCAGTTTCAGAAGTGCTTCCACTTTCTTTTCTTGCGGACAGAGACCCTGAGGAGTAATCTCAAGCCCCAAGAAATTAACACGGGTTCTACATCACTGTGCTTTCTGAAAGGAAAGTTTTGCTCCAGCGGCCCTCAACTGTGTCAGAACATAACGGATCTCCGCTATATGTTCCTCCACAGATGAACTTTTGATGAGGACATCTACATAAGCCAGATTACCCCTCGCACCCAGGTCGGGCATGGCCTTATGTAGGAAAATGTCAAATTAATTGCCGGAGTTGAGATATCTGGAGGGAGTTCGGGTCCATGTGTACTGCTGGCCCCCAAAGGTAAAAGCCAGCTTGTATTGGTCCTCCCTACTGACAGGCACGGTCCAGTATCCATTGGTCAGGTCTATTGCAGTGAATACCTGTGACCCCTGAATCTGGGCCAGCCCTTGGTCAATGTAGGGAAAGGCCATTGGGAAGTATGGACCCGTTTGTTGAGCTCCCTAAGGTCGGCGCAGAGTCTCCACTGGCCGTTTGGCTTCAATATTCCCAGCACCGGATTATTGAAGGTGCTGTGTACTGGACGGATTATTCCCTGGGACTCAAGGTTCTTAATTATTTCAGTAAGGGACTCCATGGATGCGAGAGGCAAACGATATTGCTTCACAAACACTGGAGTCATGCCAGGGTCCGTGGGAATTGTTGTTGTGTGGATGTCGGTGCGACCACAGTCATATGAGTCTACCGCAAAGAGATCTTGGAAATCCAAGAAAACTTGTTTCAACTTTTGCTACTGTTCCAGAGTCACGCAGGCATCAGCTGGGTTGACTCTCTCTTCCACCATCTGCCTGAAGCCTGGAAAGACTTCTGGTTTCGCTATCTCAGCGGCCTCCTCCAGCTGGGTGGAGAAGTCCCTGGTCAGAGTGCTGATTTGGACTGGTGGCTTCAGGTGGGAAAGGCAGCCCTCACGGACCTGGAAAATCACCTCATCCCTCCTGAAGTCACAAGTCACATCTTCCTTACCATAAGGGCAGGAAGTGAACACCAGGAAGTTCCCCCCATGCCGGGTAAAGATCATGTCTGGTGTTGTATTGTCATCACTGTCACTGTCAAAACAGTCCTTGGGGATTGGTCCTAACAGTTCATTTCCTAAATCAATGGAGAAATGTCAGTCATCAACCGCCATTCCACTAATGGTGCCTGCGGCTAGAGTAATACTCTTTAAGTCGCTGTTATCCACCTCTATTGGAATGGTGTCATGTTCTATGTTGACTAATGGTGGTGGGTTTACCCCCAACCCTTGCTGTTCGAGAGAAGCATTTTGATGAATATAAGCATCAGGGTTTTTCAATTTTTGTCCTCTTTTAACTTTCACTAGCAGGGAGAATTGTCGGGTCCTTTCTGGGATGGTGACTTCCTCTTTAATCTGAATTTCAACTGCATAAGGTAGCAATTGAGCTGACCTAAAGGCTTTTTCTGGATCATCAAAGCCCATGGGATTATCCGCTAATCGGGACCAAGCTTTGAAGTTCATTAGGTCCAAACTAATGGCAAAGCGATTGAGAATATCACTGCCTAAGTAAAAGGCGGCAGTGACGTCTCGCACGACCGAACAATTATGGACTATGCTCTTGTTGCCAATGGAGATTTTGAGCATACACCTGCTTGGCAGGAGATGTTTGGAATTGGGTGCTTTCAGGTCCATTTCCCATTTGTCTATCAGTTTGAATGTGGGAATGGCTGGATCTTTTGGGAGTTGGCGGAACATGGCTTCACTGATGAAGCTCTTACCGTTGTTCACACACACTTGGGCGAGAACAGAGTCCTTCCCATCATTTAACTGAACAGGGAAGAACAACTGCTCTCCAATTTGCTGAATATCAGCCAGGCTCTGAGCTGATTTCACATCTTTCTGGACCATCGGAGTGGGAATGTCTGATTGTGGATTAGTAAAGAATTTCAGAGTGTTTCCTTCCAGTGTGGAATACCACCTTAAACTGGAAGGAAGGTTGATTTTCAGAAATAGAGAGGACCCCCCAACACCAGTATGGTGTCCTACTGCTATTACTGTCACGTCTGGAATTTGGTTGTTCTGGAAGTGTAATTCTACTTGGTCAGATTTTTGTTCAACCATGTGGCATGTGCCATTTAAACTAATATGGTTGACACTCTGTTTTAATTTTATTGGTCGGCTAGTCTGGGTCTAGAGGACCTTGTTTATGCAATCTATTAGGGGTGACAACCTTCTCAGGAGGTAATTCCCTAGTAAACAAGGGGTGCCCTCTGGAGTCACTACTATGACCAGGTGTTTCACCTTGTGTCGCCCAATTTTGATGTCCAAATCTGAAGCCCCCTCGATGGGAATTTCCTTCCCGTCAAAGTTCTGGAGGTGTCCAGGAAGAGAGGTGAGAGGAATACGGTAATTCTCCCCCGTTCCTGCATTTAGTTCATCAAAGGCCCTTTTGGACAGAAGAGTAGCTTGGGATCCAGTGTCCACCAGTGCCAAAATTGTACCCTGCCCCTGTACTTGAACCGGGGCATAGTATCTTCCCTCCTTCTCTGTATGGGGGCACAGATAATGCAAATTTTTGGACAACTGGGGGGCTAATTTTCTGGTTTTGGACATTGCGAGAGAAGAGATTTGGGCAGAATTCTGTGGAGAGTCATGGGAATCTGCAAGAAAAAGTTGGCAAATTGAAAGAGGATATTAGAGTTCCCATGGTTCTGGTCCTGGGCCGCCCCCCCCCTTTTTGGAGGCAGTCACCAGGATGGGTTTGAACCAGGGGTTTTTGGTATTGTTGGTTCTGGGATAGAATGATGGGCGGCAAAAGCTCAATCCCCACATCTACCCAGTCTGGATTGGAATCCCTTGGGACCCATTTTTCCTTGGGAGGAGTTCCCCCATCTCTGAAGGAGAAGATCCTTTTCCCAGGATCCTCTGAGGATCCCTCTCCCTCAAATTGGAAGACCTGTACCTCCTCCACAAAATGGGTCTGTTTGGGTACTTTGTTTCTCCTACCTCCTCTCTGCTCCTTGGGCGGCAGACTTCCAGGGGTAGGAGATTTTGTTTCCGGTTCCTGGGATTCCAGGGGCTGTTTACAAGTGGGGAAGGAAGCTTCCTCCAAGGCTTTACACCCCCCTTCCCCTTGTGCGTCCTCCCTGGGAACCGGTGGGTTATCGGGGTGCTGCCCCCGTCATTTTTCTGGAGCACCAGGCCCAGAGTTTGGGACATTCTGCGGTGGCATGCTCATCTGAGGGTTCTGTTGAGCCCTCAGTATGTGACCCAGATCCCGTGCCATATTTTGGACCCGGCGCTCTAACTGTGAAACCCGCTCAGGCTGATACGGGGTTCTGTTTTCTCCCCTGGGCTGATCCCGGGAAGGGTAGCTATCCCTTCTCTGGTAATACCCTGGGTTGGGAATATTTGGGTACCCCTCCACCCTTGGCCTCCCCTCTCCCGGATTAGGTTGTCTGGGCTCAGGGAATTGGGGAAAGAAGGATGGATGGTTTTGGGGCTGGAAATTGGGTGGATACCTGGGGAACAAGTTCTGCCCAAGATTTGGTGAATTTCTGCCCTCCTGGGGGAAGTGTGGAGGGAAGTTCCCTGGGTTGGGCGCTTGGTTGGATCACCCTCCTTGGGCCGGAAGAGTCCACACATAAGCCAGGATTGGACTGTTTCCCTTATAGCAGGGACTTACATAGTCAGGGGAGCGAGGGACCCCATTTGTGGGACTACCTCCTTGACTCCCTGTCTGTGACTGGCCCGAGGGCCTTCTGGGCTTAGAATTATTTGGTGCAGGCAGGTTTTTAGGTTCCCCCATCTCCAAATCTAAAACGGGGGCAACCTTTACCTCTGCCACCTTGGCAGCAGCAGGGGTGCTGTTGTTTTTTTTTTGGCTGATTCTTATTTTCCACCGGTTTCTGCACCTCATAGATGCGGGTGGCCTGCTCAATGACCCAGTCTAAAGATCTTTTCTCGTGAAAATCTCTCACAAGCTGGGTCATTATGTATTTGGGTAAGGCATGGAAAAACGTATTAACAAATTCCCTTTTGGTAGTCTGCGCAGAAGCACGCTTTAACTTCTGCACAAATTCTTGTGGGGCCTGATCCTCCCCACATTGCAAATTGTAGGCTGCCTTGCCAGCCTCTTGGGGATTCCGGTGAACAGAAACATGTTTCAAGATGGCCGCCCTATATGTGGACCATCTTGAATGGTTTTGGTCCTCCAGCCCCACAAAGAAACTGGAGTATTCTGGGGAGAATATCCATTTGACATACTTAATGCAGCTACTGCTGTCCTTCAAATGGAAAGTCTCCATCATTTGCTCATAGAGCTCCAAGTGTTCCCAAACAGAATACTTGGCGTTCTTGTGATAAGGCGTGATGACACTCCTGATTGCCTTGATCTGCTTTAAGGGGTCCTTAAGCAAGGCCCTTTTTGCCTTATTGGCTTTTTTGGTTCGGGTAACCCTGGTCCATTCATCCTCTGACTCAGAAGCACTGCTCCCAGAGGTGCCCGTCTGATCTTCCAGGCTCTCCCGGATTCTGCGAGCCTGGGAATGTCTGGCAGAATGTGGGGACCTGGTCTCCTGTGTCCTGGGCCGCTCAGAGGAGTCTTCAGATCCCTCCTTGCTGCCAGGATTCGATGGGTACCCCCCCCCCCACTGACCTAACTGGGCAGAGGTTTTCACGATGCCCTTAGTGGGCCTACTCTCCTGGGGTTCCCCACTAAATTGCACTGTGCTTAGGTGCCCATACCCGGATGCCCGCCCATCCATTCCTGGGAGGTACTGGCCTATGAACCCCATACCTTTGGCCGCATACTAATCTGCCCTCCCTGTGGCCCTATGCTCATGTGCGCCAGGGGACATGGGGGTGGCAGAGTCCAAGGACTGGGAGAGATGAAGGCCTCTGGTACTAGGGCTCCTGAGGTTATGCTCAGGTGTTTCCCTTTCCCAGTGAACGACATCTCTATCAGCCCCTGCTCCCTGTTGCAATGCAAGAACCTGCACTTTCAGTTCCTCATTAAGGCCTTACTAGACACTATCAGTCTCTCCTGCATGGCTACCTGTTGCTGGAGCCTATCATTGTGCTGACAGAGAGCCTCATTCTCTCTCTGTGCCTCCTGATTGGTCCTGGAATACTGGTCCAGTCTTTGCTGCAGGAGGGTAACCTCCTGAGTCCCATCCCTACTGGCCTGCTCCTTTCTTACCAGAGCATCTTCCACCCTCCTGGTGTGCTCTAACAAGTTCTGATGCTCTTTTTGGAGGTCACTTAGCCCCTGGAGGGTCAGATGATTTCCTTCAATTTTTTCTTTTAATTGGAAGACATTCTGGCTTAAGGTGTCCCTTTCCTGACTAAGATCCTGCATCTGTGCCGCCAGGTCGTCCCTCTGCCTTTGAAAGGCACCAGCTTTCTGGCGTTCTTGATCAAACTCTGCCTGGGTATCCAGGTCTTTCAAAATCAATGGGCCTCTTTCCGGGTTTGGAGCTAACCATGGATTAATTAGCTCCATGGTTGCCTCCGAAACCGTCCCAAATCCGGCATGGTGAATGGAGTAATTACCGGTCCATTCCAGGGTTGGAGGGACCGGTAATTCCCCATTCACCTTTTGCCCTTCCCCATTCCCATTTCTGCCCCATAGGGCTCAATGGGAATGGGGAAGGAGGTAATTACGGCACCGTAAATTACGGTACCGTAATTACCTCCGAAGTACCTTTGCGGGTCCCATACTTTGCTCCTGCTAAAAGCAGGAGGTAAGGAAGGACCCGCAAAGGGACCTCGGAATACGGAGGTAAGGGATTACCGGCATCGGCACCCTTACCGGTGCCGGTAATTCCTTACCTCCAACCTCGGAATGACCCCCAATGTATTGCTTTCCTCTTTCTCTCTGTCTAGCCGGATTTGCAGGGTGGCTACCTGCTCTGTGCATGCCCTGTTAAAGTCTAGTTGTTGCTCCAGCTTTTTCTGGCTCTGCTGTAGGGAGTCCAAACCTTCTTGATACTCCTTCTGCAAGGCCAAAAATCTGGTATCCTGGTCAGCCTTTTCCTGTTGCAGGATATCCATATCCTTCTTTATTTTAATAATATACTGCCTACTATCATTTTCTGACTCCTGGCTCCTTTGCAGCCTCTGCTCAGAAGAGACCAGGTCAGATTGGGCCTTCTCTAATGCCATCAGTTGCCTATTTGCCAGATCTTGGCCTTCAGCACATTTGTCCTGTATGGCTCCCATATATAATTATAAATATGCCGCTACCCTGGCAATAATGTTGTGCTCATCCTCGGCCTTAGGGGCCATATATAGTTCACTCAGGGCCACATGTAAGGGACCCTGATCTATTCATATATCTACCCTGTTTCAGTGATCTGGGGTGCGATTGCCTGCAACCAGACCGCCTGGTCCTGATGAGCCCACTCACCCCTCACAAATAGCTTATGTAAGAGGTGTTCTCTGGCTATTTTGATATCTACCAAGGTCGTCATTCTGGAACTTGATTTCCTTCCTGACTTACAGAAGTTTGTATTTTATTTTGCAAAACAGACCGTTTCCTTAGAGCGTTCCTTTGAGGGGTGTTTTTACAGTGTAACACGGCGTGGTGATCCAACAGAATTTATATATCCTGTCAGTTAGCACACTGTATTAATCTGCACAAGTGATAGATCATATCCAGAATCCCCGGTTACGAGCCCCCACTCTGTTAACGGCTTCAATTCAGCACTACAGCTAAGTCAATGCCTAGTCTGGGATGCTGATGGAAACCCTTATTGATGTATTTTTATGTCCAGTTCGTTTACTCTGGATGACAACCCTTATATAACACCCCTCTCTTAGAATCCCCCTGACCCCACTGAGCCAAGAAGTAGGTTTGTTTTGCCAATTAAAAAGGTTTATTCGAAAAATTAAACAATAGATTAATATTTGATATCACACTAAAGAATATGATGTTGATCAACAATGGATAATCTTACACTAGCACACTTATTTTATTACTTAGGAGTTGGTATGGAAAGAACAAGTTAGCTGGGAATGCTTCGTGGTTTCAAGGAGATGCAAAGATGAATAAAAGGCAGTACAGAAATAAACTTGATATGATTTCAGCAAAAGATAATATGATTACTTTTTCTCTGACAATGCACTCCCCCCCTATGCAATGTAAGGAGATGGATGTAACACACACGCAGGCCGATTCATGGAATTAATGTGCACCGAAAATTTCGGCGCAAGCGTGCGAAAACGTGCGATTCGCAGTGAAAGAGCGAAAATCTCAGTGCAAGTGCGGAAATCGCAGTGAAACCAGCGCACATCGATTCATGGAAGTCCGTGCGCGAGAAAAATATTGGATGTGCGCTTAAAAAGTGAACGGCGCACGCCGGCGCACAGGTCATCTAACAGCGTGCGCCACGGCCACAGCGAAATCGCACATAACAAAAGTAGGTGGAACACGGGTCGTGACACGCGGAATGGGGAACAACTCGTGAAAATATGGGCGTCACGGCGGAAGTACAGGAGGCAAGTGCGCGGAACGGCCACACGCTCGCCTACACCACGTATGCATGGAATTGAAAAGGGCAAATCAGTGCACAGGCAAAGACGCGCACAGGCCCATACATGTCCGCCACACGAAAGCAGGCGGTAGCGTCCCTGCGCATGAAACAAATGTGCGCCAAAATGTGCACTAACAAAAAACACGTATACACGGCTCTGATGAAAGTCCCATGCTGTGGCCCTCTAGGACAAATGACGTGCAAAGGGGTACGTGACAAACATGGACACCCGCTGTGTGAATAATATCGTGTGCGTGTATTTCGTGGGTGCCGAGAAGTTTCACACGCGATTTGCCTGTGTATGTGTATTTCAGGGGTGCGCAAGAAGTTTTAAACGCGATTGTCCTGGGTACGTGTATTTCAGGGGTGCGCGAGAAGTTTTACACGCGATTGGCCTGGGTACGTGTATTTCAGGGGTGCGCGAGAAGTTTTACACGCGATTGGCCTGGGTACGTGTATTTCAGGCGTATGCGAGAAGTTTCACACGCGATTGGCCTGGGTACGAGTATTTCAGGGGTGTGCGAGAAGTTTTACACGCGATTGGCCTGGGTACGTGTATTTCAGGGGTGCGGGAGAAGTTTCACACGCGATTGGCCTGGGTACGTGTATTTCAGGGGTGCACGAGAAGTTTTACACGTGATTGACCTGGGTACGTGTATTTCAGGGGTGCGCGAGAAGTTTTACACGCGATTGGCCTGGGTATGTGTATTTTAGGGGTGCGCAAGAAGTTTTACACGCGATTGGCCTGGGTACGTGTATTTCAGGGGTGCGCGAGAAGTTTCACACGCGATTGTCCTCGGTACGTGTATTTCAGGGGTGCGCGAGAAGTTTTACACGCGATTGTCCTGGGTACGTGTATTTCAGGGGTGCACAAGAAGTTTTACACGCGATTGGCCTGGGGGAGCGGGTACATGTATTTCAGGGGCTCGCGGGTGGTTTTACACGCGATCGGGCTGCGATCGGGCCTGGGGAGCAGGGTACGTGTATTTCAGGGGTGCGCAGGTGTTTTCACACGCGATCGGGCCTGGGGGAGCGGGTACGTGTATTTCAGGGGTGCGCAGGTGTTTTCACACGCGATCAGGCCTGTGGGAGCGGGGTACGTGTATTTCAGGGTCTCGCGGGTGTTTTCACACGCGATCGGGCCTGGGGGAGCGGGGTACGTGTATTTCAGGGGCTCGCAGGTGGTTTTACACGCGATCGGGCCTGGGGGAGCAGGGTACCACTCACCGTCTGCCTTGCGTGTAGAAGAACGCGTAGCCAACACCCACCCGCTGTGAAGTAATAGCGTGTGAACCCCAACGCCTGCAAAACACACGCACCGCAACCCACGAAAAGCACGTACAGAGCAATGGAAATCCACGTGGGATCTTCAAGCCCTGCCAGGGCAACGCCCGTGCGCAATACGTCACAGACGTGCTTACGCGCTATGGGCCTTTGGTCCAATGGAATCGCATATGCGTGCTGACGCGCTTACGTGCTAAGGGCCTTTCCTCGAATGACACGCTGACGTGCAGAATTTTCACGTGCCAAATCACTCCGTATCAAGCTGGCCACACGTAAGCACACAGAAGACCACGCTCCTGCCCAAAAGGCCAAATTACTGGCCCCCAGAGCCCAGAGCAGCCTCCCACGAGCCATCTGCTGCTGCCTGCCTGTCTGCCTGCTGCCACTGTGCCCTGCCATTTGGTGCCTGCACATCAGCCATCTGCAGGGGTCCAGTTGCTGTGTCCACCCCTGCTGGAACAGAAGACTCCCGACTGGGATACCATCGCTCCACAACCCAGCCCCAGGACCCAGTTGCCCACCCACGCCTGCCTCGGGGGTCGCCATGTCGGGGCAAACACCATCCGAGACCACTGGCGACCCCCAGCCAGAGGGGCAGAGGGCCACCAGCTTCAGTCAGAAGGAAGTTGGTGTCCTGGTGGAGCTTGTCCTGGGGCATTATGATGCCCTCTTCGGTTCATCACGCGCCGACAAGGAAGGAAGGGACAGGATCTGGGACGACTTTGTGGTTGCCATCAACGCGGAGGGGGTGGCAACCCGCAACATCAAGCAAGTCAAGAAGCGCTGGGAGGACTTGAGGTCCAGGACCCTCATGAAGGCCCGGCGCCTCGTGGAGGGGTGCCGGGGCAGCATGAGTACCATCCAGATGAGGGTCCTGGAACGCGTACGCCCAGTGCTCCATGCCCAGATCCTTGAGAGGCAGACCCGTCTGGAGTCGAGCGGTAAGTGGCCAAGCATTGCTGTGTGAGACAGGGCATGTTGCAGTGTGCTGGTTGTCTGATACTTGCCTGTATGTGTGACATAGGCCATGTACGCATGTGTGTGTGCAGGGACATCATGGTCATGCATGTGAGACCAGTAATGTGTGAAGCACACGGTTGGTGTATGTGTTTAAATGCAACATGGGGAGCCCTATGTGGAATGGACACATGAGAGCATGCCAGTCTCTGTTCCTGGACATGGGTGGGGGTGAGGGATGTGTGCTGATGCCATGTACATGTATGGTGTCCATGTCTGGGTGTCTGACCTGCGTGTCTGTGACTTGTGAATGCCATGGATGCATGACACATGTCTGTGACAATGTTTAGAATCACTGATGCAGCCTAGTTATCCTTGGATCCACTGTGTCTGGGGTGTACGAGTCCAGATGGATGAAAGTAGGGTGAAGTGTGTGCATGTGATAGGCATGACCCATGATGCATGTGAGTTCCAAAACAACATTGTATGTTTCAAGAGTCCCTAGGACATGTTTGCTAATGTCCATAGCATGCGCCATGCCTGTTACTGCATGTGTTTTGCCTGCAATGACCCATGTGTTGTGGAGGGACATGATGGAAGTGATCTTTGACAGTGCCACTCATCTGCTATTACTTCCTGTCTAGGTGACCATTGTACAGTACCCTAACGCTTGTGTTCTATGTCTCCCTCTACACAGCGCAAAGTGAAGAAGAGGGCGGAGACGGCGCTTTGGAGCAAAGCTGCAGCGGAAGGGGTGGGTGAGCTCCCACAGGGGCTTGCCACGGCGGAAGACGGGTGGAGCCATCCAGGTTGGTGGTTTCTACAGAGGAAAAGGAGGCCGCTACTGAGCCGCACATGGGGCCTGGTGGGGGCATCCCTGCTGGTGCAAGTGTTGCAGTCCAGGGGCAGGAGGCAGCACAGGACACCGTGGAGGGGCCTGTGCATGTCACTGTCCCTGACACTGTGACTGCATCACCATGCACCAGCAGGGATGCCCCATCCCAGGCCCGTCCGCAGGTAGGGGGGATGTCCATGTCATCTGACTCCCCTCCACCTGCGGACGAGGGGACCCCTGGCCATATGGGGAAGGTCCCGATTGGTGTTGCGTTGCGCATGGATGTCATTCGTGATGACATGCGTGCTTCCCGGGGGGAGCACGCACGTCATCACGAAGAGCACCGTGCCAACGTGGCCCAGTTGGGAGCGGCCGTGGTCGGGGGTTTCGTACATGTGTCGGCCACTCTGGCGACCCTCTCCTCCTCTATGGAGGCTATGCGCCAGTCCTTCTCCATGCCGTCTTCCGGCCCAGATGCCACCAGGGCCCCCTGTGGACCTGCCCCGACCACCCGGGGGTGGGGGTGCAGGGGCACATGAGTGGGACATGAGTGGGGGCCTGCTGGCAGGTGCCGCGCACTGCTAGGGGTTGGGGGTGCAGGGGGACATGAGTGGGACATGAGTGGGGGCCTGCTGGCAGGTGCCCCCCACTGCTGGGGGGTGGGGGTGCAAGGGGACATGAGTTGGTGATCAGTAGTGCAAGGAGACGTGACTTTGCTGGTGGGCATGCCCATGTTGGGTGGGCTGCCTGCGGGACATGACCAGGGGTTCAGGGTAGTCCCCTGTGATGTGGGCTGCCTGCAGGGGCCGTGGAGGGTGTACAGGGAACACCTGTGGACCCACACTGCCAAATCACGTGTAGGACTCCCCGGCACCCCCGAAATACACGTACCCTGCTGAAATCGTGTGTGTAACTTCCCGCGCACCACAGTAATACACGTACCCTGCTGAAATCGCGTGTGAAACTTCCTGCGCACCCCAGTAATACACGTACCCCGCTCGCACAGGGCCAATCGCGTGTGAAACTTCCCGCACACCCCAGTAATACACGTACCCTGCTGAAATCGCGTGTGAAACTTCCCTTACCCCAGTAATACACGTACCCTGCGGAAATCGCGTGTGAAACTTCCCGCGCACCCCAGTAATACACGGACCCTGCTGAAATCGCATGTGAAACTTCCCGCGCACCCCAGTAATACACGTACCCTGCTAAAGTTGCGTGTGAAACTTCCCGCGCACCCCAGTAATACACGTACCCTGCTGAAATTGCATGTGAAACTTCCTGCGTACCCCAGGAATACACGTATCCCGCTCGCACAGGGCCAATCGCGTGTGAAACTTCCTGCGCACCCCAGTAATACACGTACCCTGCTGAAATCGTGTGTGAAACTTCCCGCGCACCCCTGAAATACACGTACCCTGCTGAAATTGCGTGTGAAACTTCCCGCACAACCCTGAAATACACGTACCCTGCTGAAATCGCATGTGAATCTTCCCGCGCACCCCAGTAATACACGTACCCTGCTGAAATCGCGTGTGAAACTTCCTGCGCACCCCAGTAATACACGTGCCCTGCTGAAATTGCATGTGAAACTTCCCGCGCACCCCAGGAATACACGTACCCCGCTCGCACAGGGCCAATCGCATGTGAAATTTCCCGCGCACCCCAGTAATACACGTACCCTGCTGAAATCGTGTGTGAAACTTGCCGCGCACCCCAGTAATACACGTACCCTGCTGAAATTGCGTGTGAAACTTCCCGCGCACCCCTGAAATACACATACCCTGCTGAAATCGCGTGTGAAACATCCCGCGCACCCCAGTAATACACTTACCCTGCTGAAATCGCATGTGAAACTTCCCGCGCACCCCAGTAATACACGTAACCCGCTTGCACAGGGCCAGTCGCGTGTGAAACTTCCCGCGATCCCCAGTGATACACGTTCCCCGCTTGCCGTGCTCGTACAAGGTTAGCGCAGCCCTTTGCGCTGGATTGGGGATTTTGATGGCTTTTCCCTGCGCGAGGGGCGTTCTTGGGGGCGTAACTGGCGCTGCTGCAGGGTCGCTGCGCCACTGTGCGCCACGGCTGGTTTTCCATGAATACGCTGGGCGCGGAAATGGATTTTAGCACACGCGGCTGGCACAGTTTATCGCACGGGAACACTGTGCACCAGCCGCGTGCGCCACTTTTGTGCGAAATTCCATGAATTACCCCGACAGTCTTCAGGAATACAATCACAGTACAATCCGAATTCAGTTCCCCCCTAGCAAGCTTAGAGAAAAAGGGAAGATTTTTAACACAGGCAAAGTACTGTAAAGGTGGTATGCAAAGAAGGGAAAAATATGCTAACAATGATTTTAATTCCCTATAAAAGATTCATGGTGGGTGATAGCTACTTTAAATTAGTTCAGGATCACTTTAGCAATGCTCTATGAATGATTGTCAGGTTGCAACGAATTTCAGCAAAGGAAAGCAAGAAGCTGCTATTTTGACAAGTGAAGAAATTTGAGCCAAATCGCAAATTGCGGCACTTTTTCTGAGTGCATCAAGCGCGATTATGGAAAAAGTATAATGAATAGTTCTGGGTCCGTGATCCTGAACTGGGGATGCGGTAGGAGTGGTGGCAGTCCCACTAGTAGACTCTGACATCTTCAGGGGCAAGGTCCCTGGTAATCCACAAGGACAGCTATCAGCTCTGCCCTAGACAAAGTGTAAATCTCTCATTTCACAAGCACCCTGTAGAGCTTTTCATTCTGGTTAGTTTACCATTAGCAGTGGGTTCCATTGTTTGTAGTGATGCATTTAGTATATACCACTAACCTTTCTAGTGTAGATGGTTTGCAGGAATCAAGGTTAAACACTGAGTCCAAAAACCAGTGATCCCACCACTCTGCCACCAGCATAAAGACTAGGGAGAGGTGGGTTGTACCCCCGCCAAGGCTCTCAAGGGATAAACGTGGACGAGCAACTAAGGCTGAGACTCACAGAGGTGATGCAAGCTGGTTCTTGGTGCGTACAGTGAATCCCCAAATCCCCACAAAGGATTGTCTACACAAAATGTCAGGCGCTACCCTGGTTGTTTTATTAAATTACATAGAAATTCTGTGGATATGTACACATTAATAAGATTCACTATGTACTCAGAAACACTCTAGTTCAACAACTAGCACACTATATACGCTACTATGTGGTATCACAGTTATTCTTAGGTTCACACAATGTAAAAGGGAAGCACAGTTTCCCAGTACTGACGGTCTGAAAGACTGATCAGTTTCCCCATAACAAATGAGGAAAAGGCAAGGGAAGTGAAGCTGAAGGCTTTACGTCTCTTTCAAAAGTCAGAACAGGGTAAAAAACAAATCAAACAGATTGGGGGTCCATAGGAACTATGGAGGGAAAGTTGTCAAAAGAGAAATCTTTCCTAACATTGGCATATATGGACAGAGCCAGCTTGGACATGTTTTCTTATAGTGCCTTTACTGAGATTATGTGCAAAGCAAACATGAGTATGCTCTTTCATGGGAATACTGGCATATATTGTGGTGAAAGGTATCATGAAAGTGCTTTGGGTGTACTGTGCTCCTGTGTACTGTGGGTGACTTGTATCTCTTGGATTTTCTCAAAACCGGTTGCAAACTGACTTTTTACCCAAATGTTCACAGAAACTGTATAATGCAATCCGTTATTCAATAAATGTTCTCATATATTTGTGGAAAATATTTACACCCTGCCAATTAGAATAATTCACCAGCTGCTACTGGTGGCTGGTACATTTGGATGCCATGACCGTGACCACCCCCTCATTTTGTCGCTTGTGAAATATTTAAGCTTTGATTAAAATACATACTTGCATCTTTCACCTAGTGCAATGCATGGAGTACCCCTACAGTATCATGATCATCAACATGGGCGCTGTGCATGCCTGGTGGTCAAGGCAGACCTGGACTGTGGTGCGGCCCCTGCATTGTTGAGGGGCTTGGGAGGCCCCTCAGTCTGACTTATATAGGTGACCCCAAATTGTGTGCTAAGTTACTGATCCAAGGATGTCTTAGATGATCAAGGGAATACACATGTTGCCACTCTCAGTATTTTCAAAATAATATTGCTTTCTTCAGAAATTTTGTACCTGTGGTTGGGAGTGCGGGGTTCGCAGCATGTCCCCAGTGATATGCCGTCGGTTCAGGTGTCCGTCAACCACAGGTGAAGCAGCCACATGAGCATTCGTACCGAAGGTGGCTGAATCATTGAACTGAGAAAAGAATGCAAATATCATCAGTGTGAATATATTGCCAATTCCAGTCTGGATTTTTGTTGAGTTAATGAATTATGACATTATAGCACCATTTAAAATGTATGAACTCTTTGATTTGATAAGTTTAATACTTGTGTCTTCTGGATTTTCCAGCCACACTATTCAAAATATTTTCATATCAACCTCGTGTTGAGTGATTACAACAACTTTTCAGTTCCATAAGTCCTCATCTAGTTGACTAATGCAATACACCGAATTACATGAATCTACAATCATACTAATTAGATTTGTATAGGTGCTATTCAAATTCACTTTAGCCACATATGTGCTCCTTAAACCAATTTTGTCTTTCGGTATTACTAAAAAGTGAATTTCCAACATTCGTACCAAATATGACATGATATAGCGTTTATAATGCGCCTATAGAAAAGTGTTTCAAGACGCGACGAGGCAAGGGAGGGGGAAGAGAGGGAAGACAGTGACAATGATCTTACTAGGCCAGGTGACATTGAGATTGCACAAGTTATGTGGAGGCGGGAGGGGGAACTGTGCGGGGGAAAAGGGCGAGGGGGCAGTGCAGTACATAGAATAAACAGTAAAATAAATAAGACAATAATCAATAAAACAATAAATGAAAGTGCGGCCAGCTGGTGGCAAGTGCAAGGGTAAGAGCAGACATCCCCCCGTCCCCTTCCCCCACTCTCCCCCTCCTTCTAGTAAATTCTTCTACAGATTGTTCTAATGACTTGTTTCATGTTGTAAATATGCTTCACTCACTACTGTACCTGTTGTTTTATTGTAAAGCGCTTTGGCTTAAAGCGCTATATAAATTCAATAATCATAAACATAACATAAACATCAAGTGTCAAGTGCTGGTAGGGGGCTGCAGGGATACAGAAACAGCCCCCGAGTGCAAGGGCTTCCAGGGGGGCAGTGCAGGTGAGCAGGTGTGCAACTGGCACTGGGGGGG